>NW_022631069.1:8466070-8586415 GCF_010015895.1 Lontra canadensis | reverse complement strand
TATATAACATCTTCTTTATCCATTCATCTGTTGATGGACATCTAGGTTCTTTCCATAGTTTGGCTATTGTGGACATGGCTGCTATAAACATTTGGATGCAAATGCCCCCTTCAGATCACTACATTTGTATCTTTAGAGTAAATACTCAGTAGTGCGATTGCTGGGTCAAAGGGTAGCTCTATTTTCAACTTTTTGAGGAACCTCCATGCTGTTTTCCAGAGTGGTTGCACCAGGTTGCATTCCCACCAACAGTGGAGGAGGGTTCCCCTTTCTCCACATCCTCGCCAGCATCTGTCATTTCCTGACTTGTTAATTTTAGCCATTCTGACTGGTTTGAGATAGTATCTCATTGTGGTTTTGATTTATATTTCCCTGATGCCAAGTGATGTGGAACACTTTTTTGTGTGTGTCTGTTGGCCATCTGGATGTTTTCTTTACAGAAATGTCTGTTCATGTCCTCTGCCCATTTCTTGATTGGATTATTTGTTCTTTGGGTGTTGAGTTTGATAAGTTCTTTATAGATTTTGGATACTAGCCTTTATCTGATATGTCATTTGCAAATATCTTCTCCCATTGTGTCAGTTGTCTTTTGGTTTTGTTGACTGTTTCCTTGGCTCTGCAAAAGATTTTGACTTAGATGAAGTCCCAGTAGTTCATTTTTGCCCTTCCTTCCCTTGCCTTTGGCAATGTTTCTAGGAAGAAGTTGCTGTGGCTGAGGTCGAAGAGGTTGCTGCCTGTGTTCTCCTCAAGGATTTTGATGGATTCCTTTCTCACATTAAGGTCCTTCATCCATTTTGAGTCTATTTTCATGTGTGGTGTAAGGAAATGGTCCAGTTTCATTTTTCTGCATGTGGCTGTCCAATTTTCCCAACACCATTTGTTGAAGAGACTGTCTTTTTCCCATTGGACATTTTTTCCTGCTTTGTTGAAGATTGGTTGACCATAGAGTTGAGGGTCTATTTCTGGGCTCTTTATTCTGTCCCATTGATCTATATGTCTGTTTGTGTGCCAGTACCATGCTGTCTTGATGATGACAGCTTTGTAATAGAGCTTGAAGTCTGGAATTGTGATGCCACCAACTTTGGCTTTCTTTTTCAACATTCCTCTGGCTATTTGAGGTCTTTTTGGTTCCATATAAATTTTAGGATTATTTGTTCCATTTCCTTGAAAAAAATGGATGGTATTTTGATAGGGATTGCATTAAACGTGTAGATTGCTTTAGGTAGCATAGACATTTTCACAATATTTGTTCTTCCAATCCAGGAGCATGGAACATTTTTCCATTTCTTTGTGTCTTCCTCAATTTTTTCATTAGTACTTTATAGTTTTCTGAGTACGGATTCTTTGCCTCTTTGGTTAGGTTTATTTCTAGGTATCTTATGGCTTTGGGTGCAACTGTAAATGGGATTGACTCCTTAATTTCTCTTTCTCCTGTCTTGTTGTTGGTGTATAGAAATACAACTGATTTCTGTGCATTGATTTTGTATCCTGACACTTCACTGAATTCCTGTACAAGTTCTGGCAGATTTGGAGTGGAGACTTTTGGGTTTTCCACATAAAGTATCATATCATCTGCAAAGAGTGATAGTTTGACTTCTTCTTTCCTGATTTTGATGCCTTTAATTTCTTTTTGTTGTCTGATTGCTGAGGCTAGACTTCTAGTACTATGTTGAATAGCAGTGGTGATAATGGACATCCCTGCCATGTTCCTGACCTTAGTGGAAAAACTCTCAGTTTTTCACCATTGAGAATGATATTAACTGTGGGTTTTTCATAGATGGCTTTGATGATATTGAGGTATGTACCCTCTATCCCTACACTTTGAAGAGTTTTGATCAAGAAAGGATGCTGTACTTTGTCAAATGCTTTTTCAGCATCTATTTGGAGTATGATATGGTTCTTGTTCTTTCTTTTATTCATGTATTTTATTACATTGATTGATTTGCAGATGTTGAACCAACCTTGCAGCCCTGGAATAAATCCCACTTGGTTGTCGTGAATAATCCTTTTAATGTACTCTTGGATCCTATTGGCTAGTATTTTGGTGAGAATTTTCGCATCTGTGTTCAAGGATATTGGTCTGTAATTCTCTTTTTTGATGGGATCTTTGTCTGGTATTGGGATCAAGGTAATGCTGGCCTCATAAAATGAGTTTGGAAGTTTTCCTTCCATTTCTATTTTTTGGAAGAGTTTCAGGAGAATAGGAATTAATTCTTCTTTAAATGCTTGGTAGAATTCCCCTGGGAAGCCATCTCGCCCTGGGCTCTTGTTTGTTGGGAGATTTTTGATGACTGCTTCAATCTCCTTACTTGTTATGTGTCTGTTCAGATTTTCTATTTCTTCCTGGTTCAGTTGTGGTAGTTTATATGTCTTTAGGATTGCATCCATTTCTTCCAGATTGTCAAATTTGCTGGTGTATAGTTGCTCATATTGTGTTCTTATAATTGTTTGTATTTCTTTGGTGTTGGTTGTTACCTCTCCTCTTTCACTCATGATTTTATTTATTTGCATCCTTTCTCTTTTCTTTTTGATAAGTCTGGCTAGGGGTTTATCAAACTTATTAATTCTTTCAAAGAATCAGCTCCTACTTTCGTTGATTTGTTCTATTGTGGGTTTTATTGTTGTTGTTGTTGTTATTTCTACTTCATTGATTTCTGCTCTGATCTTTATTATTTCTCTTCTCCTTCTGGGTTTAGGCTTTCTTTGTTGTTCGTTCTCCAGCTCCTTTAGGTGTAAGGTTAGGTTGTGTATTTGAGATCTTTCTTCTTTCTTGAGAAAGGCTTGTACTGCTATATATTTTCCTCTCAGGACTGCCTTTGCTGTGTCCCACAGATTTGGAACCATTGTGTTTTCATTATCATGTTTCCATGAATTTTTAAAATTATTCTTTAATTTCCTGGTTGACCCATCCATTCTTTAGAAGGATGCTCTTTAGGCTCCATGTATTCAGGTTCTTTCCAAATTTCCTCTTGTGATTGAGTTCTAGCTTCAGAGCATTGTGGTCTGAAAATAAGCAGGGAATGATCCCAGTCTTTTGGTACTGGTTGAGACCTGATTTGTGACCCAGGATGTGATCTATTCTGGAAAATGTGCCATGTGCACTAGAGAAGAATGTGTATTCTGTTGCTTTGGGATGGAATGTTCTGAATATATCTGTGATGTCCATCTGGTCCAGTGTGTCGTTTAAGGCCCTTATTTCCTTGTTGATCTTTTGCTTGGATGATCTGTCCATCTCACTGAGGGAGGTGTTAAATTTTCCTAATATTGTTGATGTGTTTCTTTGATTTTGTTATTAATTGGTTTATATAGTTGGCTGCTCCCATGTTAGGGGCATAGATACTTAAAGTTGTTAGATCTTCTTGTTGGACAGACCCCTTACATATGATATAGTGTCCTTCCTCATCTCTCATTATAGTCTTTGGCTTAAAATCTAATTTGTCTGATCGAAGGATTGCCACCCCAGCTTTATTTTGATGTCCATTAGCATGGTAAATTGTTTTCCACCCCGTCACTTTAAATCTGGAGGTGTCTTTGGGTCTAAAATGAGTTTCTTATATACAGCATATTGATGGGTTTTGGTTTTTTATCCATTCTGATACCCTGTGTCTTTTGATTGGGGCATTTAGCCCATTTACATTCAGGGTAACTATTGAGATATATGAACTTAGTGCCATTGTATTGCCTGTAAGGTGACTGTTACTGTATATTGTCTCTGTTCCTTTCTGGTCTACTACTTTTAGGGTCTCTCTTTGCTTAGAGGACCCCTTTCAATATTTCCTGTAGAGCTGGTTTGGTGTTTACAAATTCTTTTAGTTTTTGTTTGTCCTGGAAGCTTTTTATTCCTCCTTTTATTTTCAATGATAGCCTAGCTGGATATAGTATTCTTGGCTGCATGTTTTTCTCATTTAGTGCTCTGAATATATCATGCCAGTTCTTTCTGGCCTGCCAGGTCTCTGTGGATAAGTCTGCTGCCAATCTAATATTTTTACCATTGTATGTTACAGATTTCTTGCCTGGGCTGCTTTCAGGATTTTCTTTTTGTCACTAAGACTTGTAAATTTTACTATTAGATGATGGGGTGTGGACACATTCTTACTGATTTCGAGGGGGGTTTTCTGCACCTCCTGGATTTTGATGCTTGTTCCCTTTGCCATATTAGGGAAATTCTCTACAATAATGCACTCCAATATACCTTCTGCCCCCCTCTTTCTTTCTTCTTCTTCTGGAATCCCAATTATTCTAATGTTGTTTCATCTTATGGTATCACTTATATCTTGAATTCTCCCCTCGTGGTCCAGTAGTTGTTTGTCTCTCTCTTGCTCAGCTTCATTATTCTCTGTCATTTGGTCTTCTATATCACTAATTCTCTCTTCTGTCTCATTCATCCTAGCAATTAAGAGCCTCTATTTTTTATTGCACCTCATTAATAGCTTTTTTTATTTCTGCTTGGTTTGATTTTAGTTCTTTTATTTCTCCCAAAAGGGCTTTTATTTCTCCAGAAAGTTTTTTTCTATTATCTTCCATGCCTTTTCCGAGCTCAGCTAGCACCTCGAGAATTATCATTCTGAACTCTAGATCTAACGTATTACCAACATCCGTATTGATTAGGTCCCTAGCCTTCAGTACTGCCTCTTGTTCTTTTTTTTTTTTTTTTGTGGTGAGTTTTTCTGCCTTGTCATTTTACCCAGATAAGAATATATGAATGAGAGAATAAAATACTAAAAGGGTGGCAAAGACTCCAGAAAAAAAGTGTGTTAACCAAAATTCTAAAAAAGGAGTTAATAAGATAAGTTGGTTGGGAAAAGAAAGAAAAAGAAAGTGGAGAGAACTTCCTCAGGCTGGAGACTAGAACTGTGCTAGATTTAGGGTATATTTTGATCTATTAGAAGAAGTTTTATCCCAAAATTTTTTAGAAGAATAAACACTATGTGTATACAAAAAATAAAGTTAGACACAATGAAGGATAAAATATGACTATAATAATGAAGGTTCAAAAAGATATTTTTAAAAGAAAGATATTGTTAAGATAAACTAGTTAAAAAAAAAAGAGGAAAGAGTAAAAGTTAAAAAAAATAGAATAAGAAAAAAATAAAATAAAAAAAATAATTAACTTTGCAAGACTAAAGAATCATGGAGAGAAAGCCATGAATTCCATGTTTTGCTTTCCCCTCCTCTGGAATTCTGCTCTTCTCCTTGATCAGTTAGCTTGTTCTTGGCTGGATGTTCTTGTTGATCTTCTGAGGGGAGGGGCCTGTTGTAGTGATTCTCAAGTGTCTTTTCCTGAGGCACAATTGCTCAGCCCTTGCCAGGGGCTGGTCTAAGTAATCTGCTAAGCTTTGCTCTCAGGAGCTTTTGTTCCCTGAATGCTTTCTGTAGAGCTCTAGAGGATGGGAATGAAAATGGCGGCCTCCCAATCTCCAGCCTGGAGGAGCCGAGAGCTCAGGGCCCCACTCCTCAGTGCGCCCTCGAAAAAAAGTGCTCAATCACTCTTGTCTCCCTGATCTCCGACCACAATCCGAGCTCACCCGGCCTGTGACCCAGCATCTCTGTCTCTGGCACACAGCCCTGCCTGGCGTCTCCAAACCCAGCAGATCCCTGCCATGCTTCTAGGGGGGTCTTCCTGAATCTGCCACTTGTGGGGTCCCTGCTTAAAGAGCAGTGGCCTGGCTGTGCCATGGATCACAGGTTAAGGTAACCCCAAGTTGAGAGCTCACTGCTTGGGTCCATCTCTGTAGTTGGCTTCCCTGCTCTAATACCTGCAAGCTCTGTGAAACTCAAACACCCCGATCCTTCTGTGACCCCGTGGGACCTGAGACCATGCTGTCCCCATGAGGGCTCCACCCCCACTTAGCCTCTGGAGTGATGTCCCTCAGGGGAGCAGACTTTTAAAAGTTCTGATTTTGTGCTCCATTATTCCGCTGCTTACCGGGAGCCGGCTCCTCCCCCAGCGGTCTATCTTCCTGTTGCTTTGGATTCACTTCTCCTCATGTCCTACCTTCCAGAAAGTGGTTGCTTTTCTGTTCCTAGAATTGCTGCTCTTCTTCTCTTCGATCTCCTGTTGGATTTGTAGGTGTTCGTAATGGTTTGATAAACTATCTAGCTGATCTGCTACCTGATGTCATCTCAGCCTGCTACTCCTCTGCTATCTTGACTCCTTCCAGGGACCATATCTTTTAAATGTAAAACCAGCCCATGTCCCAAGGGGTTGAATGCCCTCAAGGCATTCACTGGGATGCCATTTGTCAGAGGTCTTTCGCTAAAGTAAAGAGACAAATTCCTAAACAGCACAGTTTCAACAGGAATAGCCCAGTCCTAGAAGGAATCAGACCAACCACCAGCACATTTCCATCAGGAACAGTATGATTCTTAAAAGAAGTTTGCCCAAAGGCCCTGATGAGTACTCTGAGGAAAAACGAAAAAAAAAAAAAAAAACAGTGCCTTAAAACAGATCCCAAATAAGGTTTACAGAGAGCAAGATAGAGTTCACCTCTGTTAAGGTCTGCAAAGCCCCAAGACTGATTAAACCCCTGTAAAGAGGGAGGACTCTTGCAACAAACTGTCAGACACTCCAGATGCTGACTATTCCATGTCTGACCACTATGTAAATGCTTTAAAAAGATGGCAGAGAGGGCCAAAAGGCCAGATGTCATTACTTTGTAGAGAAGACCCTGGGTACCCCCTTGGAGTTGGAAGTCAGAGAGAAACTCACAGACAGGACTCTAGGAGATGTAATCATAAATCAGAAGGATCCTAAAAATGTAAAACTCGAAGTGTCCCAAGTGCTCACTGCAGAGGTTCCCATCTTACTGATGAAAACCACCTTGCAGCAAGACCAGGACCAACAAAGGAGGAAAGAGCTAGCTAACAGATAAGGCAGGAGAAATCAATGAATAATTTCAGTTTAAAGGATGCCCCACCCTTGGGACCACAGGAACCCTATCCTGAGGACCCAGAAGACTAATTATTCGGGGTGGTGGTGGTGATTACAGCACTATCAGGGACAGAAATGTATCAGGTACCTTTTTTAGTGGAAACCCCCTCATTAAACCATGCAATTATGGAAGTAACAGTGAAATATGTCACAAAGATTCTATCCTTTTGTCATGGAAAGGGATGAACTCCTATCTAGATTCCACCAAATCTGGAGGTAAATTAAATTGGACTGATCTAGAACAGACTGGATTACATTGTCAAAATTGGCTATTCTTGCAATGATATAACACTCAGGGAAGATTCCCAAAACCATCTGAGATGCCTGCCACTGGAGAGATCAAAAAAGCCCAGGAGAATGAAAAAAAAAAAATTCATTTATGAACACATTAGCAGGATGCCACAACATTCAAGATGTAATAGACACATTTAGATTGTTGGCTGAGATATCAGTCACACATAAGATAATATTTATGACCCAGGAATCCCCCAAACCCACTGGATGAGGATTTTAAGAGATGTGAGAACATACACAAACCCTCAATGACACCTCCACGCATTGCTCATACAAATGAACATACATGCAAACATCCACTGAGAGAAACAGACCACAGCAGAGGTTTACATTGAATACTACTGTGCAGGTGTCTGGGAACAAAACAAACAGACCATTTGATAGACATAGAACACAGAATTATCAAATAATCAAAAAGAAAATAGAGAGTATAACCACCGATATCCAGGAAGAAACCAAGGAAAATATCAACAAGGAAGCACAGGGAATAGAAATCAATAAAGGAAAAGGAAACAAAGAAATGAGAAAGTTAAGAGAAATGCATACAGAAATCAAGACATAAGAGGAGAGAAAAGAAATATCTCATTTAAACCACCAAGAGAGGGCGCCTGGGTGGCCAAGTGGGTTAAACGTCTGTCTTTGGCTCAGGTCATGCATGATTCCAGGGTCCTGGGATGGAGTCCTCTGCTTCTCCCTCTACCCCTCCTCCCTGCTTGTGATCTCTCTCTCTTTTCCTCTCTCTCTCTCAAATAAATAAGATCTTAAAAAAAATAAAATAAACCACCAAGAGAAGAACAGAATTACTGACAAAAGGAACAAAGGGGTCTTTACCAAAGCTTTTTTTTACCAAAATACTAGAGAACCCCAGGGTGGAACAGTACGTCACCAGAATCAGGGATAATAAGTCATATCTACAATCAGCATTGAGAATAAGAAAAGATAATAATAGATACATTTTTAGTAGATACAGGATCTCAAATATCACTATTAAAGAGAGAAATATCCAATAAAGAAAAAACTATAAACACTGGAGGATTGGGAGGAAAAATAAGGAATAGCCATAGAAACAGAAGCGCTAATATATGATGGAGAAGCCATAAATACACCTTTGTGAATGTGCTGCCACTGGAAAACATTATAGGAATCAATCTGATTCCAAAGTTATATGAAGAAAGGATACCATTAAAAAGAGATGAAAAATAAGAAGCCATGCTTGGCACAAGTGAAAATAGATCCCGTAGAGCTCTCAAGACCCCAAGAGGGGATCATTTACTGAACAACGCCCATTAAAAGGGAACATAAGGAAATAACAGATAAGATAATGGAATTATTAAAAGGGGGCATAATCATTCCAGGGATGTCATCCAGTTTTAATAGTCCCATATGGCTAGTATTAAAACCTAATGGGGGGCACCTGGGTGGCTCAGATGGTTAAGTGTCTGCCTTTGCTCAGGTCATGGTCCTGGGGTCCTAGGATCGAGTCCTGCATCAGGTTCCCTGTTCAATGGGGAGCCTGCTTCTCCCTCTACCTCTCTCTCTCTCTCTCTCATGAATAAATAAATAAAATCTTTAAAAAAAAACCCTAATGGACATTCTTCTATGAACATTGGAGTGCATGTGCCCCTTCTTTTCACTACATCTGTATCTTTGGGGTAAATACCTAGTAATGCAATAGCTAGGTCATAGGGTATCTCTATTTATAGCATCTTGAGGACCCTCCATACTGTTTTCCAGAGTGGCTGTAAAAAATTGCATTCCCACCAAAAATGTAAGAGGGTTCCCCTTTCTCCACATCCTCTCCAACATTTGTTGTTTCCTGCCCTGTTAATTTTTGCCATTCTAACTGGTATAAGGTGGTATCACAATGTGGTTTTGATTTGAAAATGATATTGAACATTTTTTCATGTGTCTGTTAGCCATTTTATGTCTTCATTGGAGAAGTGTCTGTTCATGTCTTCTGCCCATTTTTTGACTTGATTATTTGTTTTTTGGGTGTTGAGTTGAGATACCCTTCAACAGATGAATGGATAAAGAAGATGTGGTCCATATATACAATGGAATATTACTCACCAATAAGAAAGGATGAATACCCACCATTTTCATCGGCATGGACAGAACTGGAGGGGATTATGCTGAGTGAAATAAGTCAAGCAAAGAAAGACAATTATCATATGGTTTCACTTAAACGTGGAACATAAGGAATAGCATGAAGGACTTTAGGAGAAGGAAGGGAAAAATGAAGAGGAGGAAATCAGAGGGGGAGATGAGCCATGAGAGACTAAGGACTCCAGGAAACAAACCCAGCGTTTCAGAGGGGGAAGGGTTAACCTGGTGATGGGTATTAAGGAGGGCACATATTGCAATGAGCACTGGGTCTTATATGCGAACACTAAATCATGGAACGCTACATCAAAAACTAATGAAGTACTCATGGTGACTAACATAACATAATAAAAATTAAAATAAAATAAAATGAAATAAATAAAATAAAACCTAATGGACATATGCTACTCAAAGCGATCTAGACATTCAGTGCTATCTCTATCAAAATACCTAAAAACATGGAATTAACCACATCCATTAAATAAAAAAAAACATTAGTATGATTTTTGGAGGGGTGTTGAGTTTTGTAAGTTCTTTATGTATTTTGGACACTAATCCTTTATCAGATAAGTCATTTGCAAATATCTTCTCCCATTCCACAGGCTGCCTTTTAGTTTTGTTCATTGTTTCCTTCACTGTGAGGAAGCTTTTAATCTTGATGAAGTCCTAATAGTTCATTTTTGCTTTTCTTTCCCTTGGTTTAGGAGACATATCTAGTAAGAGGTTGCTATGGCTAATGTCAAAGAGGTTACTGCTTGTGTTCTCCTCTAGGATTGTAATGGATTCCTGTCTCATATTTAGGTCTGTCATCCATTTGGATTTATTTTTTGTGTATGGTGTAAGGAAATGCACCAGTTTCATTCTTCTGCATGTTGTTGTCCAATTTTCCTAACACCATTTGTTGAAAAGACTGTCTTTTTCCCATTGGACATTCTTTCCTGCTTTGTTGAAGATTGGTTGAGCATAGAGTTGAGGGTCTATTTCTGGGATCTCTATTCTGTCCCACTGATCTATGTGTCTGTTTGTGTGCCAGTACCATACTGTCTTGATGATTACAGCTTTGTAATAGAGCTTGAAATCTGGAATTGTGATGCCCCCAGCTTTGGTTTTCTTTTTCATCATTCCTTCAGCTATCCTGTGTCTTTTCTGGTTTCATGGAAATTTTAGGATTATTTGTGCTAGCTCTGTGAAAAATGCTGATGGTATTTTGATAGGGATTGCACTAAATGTATAGATGGCTTTGGGTAAGTAAGCACATTTTAACAATATTTCTTCTTCTAATCCATGAACATGGACTGTCTTTCCATTTCTTTTCATTGTCTTCAATGTCTTTTGTCAGTGTTTTATAGTTTCTGGAGGACAGGTCTTTCACCTCTTTGGTTAGGTTTATTCCTAGGTATCTTAAAGTTTTTAGTGCCTTTGTAAATAGGATTCATTCCTTAATTTCTCTTCCTGCCAGTTCATTATTGGTGTATAGAAATGCAACCGATTTCTGTACATTGATTGTGTATCCTGTGACTTTACTGAATTCATACATCAGTTCTCGCATTTTTTTTTGGTGGAGTCTTTTAGGTTTTCTATATAGGGCATCATGTCATCTGCAAATAGTGGAAGTTTTACTATTTTCTTGCTGATTTGGATGCCTTTTATTTCTTCCTACTGTCTGACTGCTGTGGCTAGGAACTATGTTCCAATACTATGTTAAATAACAGTGGTGAGAGTGGACATCCTGTCTTATATTCATCCATGACTAAATATTCCAATTGAAAATGGGCAGAAGATGGGCACCTGGGTGGATTAGTGGGTTAAGCCTCTGCCTTTGGCTCAGGTCATGATCTCAGGGTCCTAGGATCAAGCCCCACATCAGGCTCCCTGGGCAACAGGTGGCCTGCTTCCCCTTCCCCCTCTGCCTGCCTCTCTGCCTACTTGTGATCTCATTCTTTCTCTCTGTCAAATACATAAATAAAATCAAAGACTCGAATAGACATTTTTCCAAAGAAGGCATATGGGCGAGGCACCTGGGTGGCTCAGGTGGTTAAGTATCTGCCTTAAGCTCAGGTCATGATCCCAGGGTTCTGGCGTCAAACCCTGCATTGGGCTCTCTGCTTCACAAGGAGGCTGCTTCTCCCTCTCCCTCTGCCTGCAGTTCCCCCTTCTTGTGCTCTTTATCAAACACAGAAATAAAATCTTAAAAAAAAAAGACATACAACCAACAGACACATGAAAAATGCTCAACATCACTCATCTTCAGGGAAATACAAATCAAAACTACAAAAAGACATCACCTCACACCTGTCAGAATGGCTAAAATCAACAACATAAGAAGCAAGAGGAGTTGATGAGGATGTGGGGAAAGGGGAACCCTTTTGCACTATTGATGGGGATGCAAACTGGTGCAGGATGGAAGTTCCTCAAAAAGTTAAAGGTAGAGCTACCCTATGACCCAGCAATTGCTCTACTAGGTATTTACTCAAAGAATACAAAAATACTCATTTGAAGGGATACATGCACCCTGATGTTTATAAGCAGCATTATCTACAATAGCCAAATTATGGAAACCACCCAAGTGTCCATCAATTGATGAATGGATAAAGAAGATGCGGTATGTGTATATAATGTGTATTATATATATATACACACATAGCTTATATATGTATTATATAATTTATATGTTATATATTATACATACCATATATAATATATAATTTATACATTATATTTATATATTACATATTATATACACACACCACTACACACACACACACACACACACACACACAGGAATACTACTCAGTCATAAAAAAGAATGAAACCTTGCTTTTTGCAAGTACATGGAGGGAGCAAAAGAATATTATGCTAAGCAAAATAAGCCAGTCAGAGAAAGACAAATACCATACAATTTCACTCATAGGTGGAATTTAAGAACAAAACAAATGAGCAAAGGGGAAAAAAAGAGGAAGGGGGCAAACCAAGAAATAAACTCTTAACAGACTGATGGATACCAGAAGGGAGGTGGGTGGAAGGCTGGGTTAAATAGGTGATAGGGATTAAAGGGTACACTTGTGATGAGCACTGGGTATTGTATCTAAGTGTTGAGTCACTACATTGTACACCTGAAGCTAATATTATACTATGTTACTAATGGGAATTTATACCAACGGGAATTCAAATAAAGCTTAAAAAAAGAAAATTCTTACTGGAAACAACAAGGGATGGACATACCCTCTTCTAAAAAACAATTTTGAGAATATATAACCTATCCTTGAAAAGAAAACAAAATTTTCAGAAATCAGAAAAAAATTTAAAAAATAAAAACATTAATTAGTACCATCCTACATAATCTCACCACACAAGCATATGTACCCAACACAGAGCCATTCACACTGCAGGATGTCCAAGATATCACATGCATTAACATTATAATATACCTGCACAAATCCCTTGTCAACACGAAGTATGAATTTGGGGACCAACCAGGTTTAGAACAATAAGATATATATGATGAATACAAATATCCTGAAAATACTACTAGTATTAATTAATATGACAAAATATGAATATCCTGAAAGTACTATTAGTAGTAAGCCCCAATTATATCATTTTCCATACTTAAACCCACCCCTAGACAAGGTTCCATTGCCAACCAGATACCCAAAGGATCATAACAACATACCCACAACATTACATATTATGACTATTATTTAACAAGTTTTCCAGACTTACCATTTTTTGGCAATTTTTGTTTTAGCAATGCAGGGCACCAGGGTGGCTCAGTCCTTAAGCGTCTGCCTTCGGCTCAGGTCATGAGCCAAGGGTCCTGGGATGGAGACCTGCATTGGGATCCCTGCTTGGCGGGAGCCTGCTTCTCCCTCTCCCACTCCCCCTGCTTGTGTTCCCTCTCTCGCTGTGTCTTTCTCTGTCAAATAAATAAATAAAATCTTTTAAAAATGATACACAATGCAACAACACCACACATGGCACTTGGTACCCCAAGATTTCATCAACCTACTTAACATCTGAAGAATTTTAGAGAAGAGGAAATGGAACATTTGCACCTACAGACTGAGATTCGAAATTAAAAATAGGACCAATGCTGCTTACACAGCCAGATAACAACGTCACACTTCAAGCCAGACCTGATTTACATGAACCAAAAAACACACATTATTAGATGAAACCATTATGCCATAAATGGACACTGGCCTGCCTAAGGGGCTTTAAAGGTAACTTTACCACACATTTACACAGGGACAATGCTACAAGACCAGTGCTTTTTAAAACCTATTCATGAATGCTTTCAACTGAACCTTATAGCAGCCCACATGATGGGACACTCTTATGCAGAATATTCAGAAAACCAGCACCTAAACTAACCATTTGGAACAATTCACCCTTCAAAACATTGGTTTACAGGACATGGACATTACCCGGAAGGATAAATTGCCCTAAAGCAGGAAAGATAACCTCAAAGTCAGTCTTTGAAACTTTTCGCATAACAAATCATAATGGAACAGAATCAAAACTCTTGAACAATACCATGACCAGACAACTCCTGCTTAATGAGATAGCTGAATTTAAGTTGTACTTCAATAGCCCAGGATACAGTATACAATGGAATGATGACACAAAGGTTACACGTGCGTGCCACACAACACCTCAATCCTTGAAGACATCCTCACGGAATATATCATTATTGTTTCACACCTTCATGGAATTGACATCTCTTCCAAGGATAACACTTTTGGATATGATCCAGGCTTATCAAAAGTTGAATGCAATATTACACACTGGAATATTTCTAGAGATAATGTTTATGGCTTTAGGGATTACCGGTTATGAGGCCCCTACTGCAAGCTAACATCACAACTTACAAACTACTGGTTGATATAACTAATTGTTGGAAATCTGATCACCCTGTAGTTAAGGCCAAATGGTTCCCAAAACAGCCTATGACACCTATACAACCATACCAAATGAGTTTCAGCACATGAGAGGTAAATGGGGTAATACAGTCTCTTCCTGTGATCATTCTCTAGATGATGTTTTCATAGCCTTGCACCTGAGTCCCACCACCTTAGATCCTTTCACACCTACCTAGCAACTAGACACAACTCAATTGCCGACACTATAATGTTATTTAATATCCAAATCTAAAGCCAACCCATATAACATAACAAAGGAAGGGATCATACTGGCATGTACATTAGAACAATTAGATTCAATATATTTTTACTATCCTTTGGTGAACAAAACCTTAGTTATACAAAGAAGACCATGAGCATGGTGGGAAACATTAGGAATTGATTTTAATGCAGACCTACTGACACAGATTGATCCAGGTATGCAAAAACATGTCTTTTCATGGATCCAGTCATCAGATGCATAATGGGTAGAACTCACACAGTCGGCACAGCACCCTATCTATGAGACTATAACCAGAACTGATTCATGAATACCAATTTATGCAGCGAAAGTAATTACCTTTGACCAATGGGATGTATCACCCAATAGTTCAGGCCCATGTATTATTGAGAGGGTATATGGGAATACTACACATTGTATAAGAACCCTCCATTGGAAACCATAATGGACACAGGGCATTACCAACTCAACACCAAAAATTCTCAAACCAAGTATGTTCAAACCTGTATTACTTAACCCTATGAGAACTGGATACAAACCTATGCCACAGAGAGTTCAAATCACCTTCCAAAAGGAACAATTCAATTTGTTTCATATAGAACCTGAATGTAAGATTTATGCAACAGAGCTGGGAACAGCCACCCAGGAATTGCCCGATGTACTACCCATTGACAAGATTAAATTTAGAGCACCCGTACAATACTGGTAGGAAGAGGCATCATCTCTAAATGATTTCTGGAATTCAAGAAATGGAAATCCAGGCCATTAACAGGAGTTATTTACATTTCATTTACACTAAAAAAAAAACCAAAACAAAACATGTGAACCCCCTACTTAATGCAGTAGGCAATTTAGATTCCAAAATCTCCCCAGCATTCAGAGAACTTCATCCTATAGTCTCAACTGTGCAAGGTTACTGTGCCTACCAACTGGACTTGAACTGTGACATGGACCATAAGATCCAAGCTTTCCAAGAGAATTTACTCAATCTTAGAAATTTCTACATAAGGGGGATGCCTGGGTGGCTCAGTAGGTTAAGCGTGTGCCTTCAGCTCAGGTCATGATCACAGGGTCCTGGGATTGAGCTCTGAATCGGGCTCCTCGCTCTGCAGAGAGCCTGCTTCTCCTTCTCCCTCTGCCTGCTGCTCCCCCTTGCTGTGCTCTCTCTCTCTCTGTCAAATAAATAAATAAAATCTTAAAAAAAAAGAAATTTCTACATAAGGGAACAATTTAAAAATTGCTGCTACAAACTCAATAACTCAATAAAAATTGCCACTACAAACTCAATAACCTACTAAGAGCACGGAATGATATCAGAAACATTGTAACAGGCAAAATGTATTCTTTGGACTGGACAGTCTCTCTTACAGTGAGACACCCCCCCCCACCCATTAGGTATTGACAATGTAAATGTCAATGGACATGAACAGTGGACAATGTAAACTTTCATTGTTCAGACTTAGGAAGGGTCAAAGTCTACTAGCATATGACAACTATGTGGCAACACAGCTCTTTTAGCAACCCACACACTCTTATGGATTGATGGATATTTGCTACCCAAAGAGATGATATTTCAATGGTCTAATGACATTATGCCTGCCATGAATTAGGAACCAATGCTAATCTTTATCCTTCAATAAGAACATCCATGGAAAATTTATTCTTAGACATGGGACATTTTAACTGGATGATTTATGTAAAGAACTTCTCAGAGGTCATGTGTTTTAATCACACTAGGATGAAGGATGCCCATTACCATGGACAGTGAGTACATCAATATATTATATGCTATTTATGTGATACTTCATAATGTTACCAAGATGGGTACTTTTATCTTAGAATATTCGTGTAAAGATTTTTCAACATCCTATCATACTTAAATAACAGAACTGCCTTGGGTAAAAACTGACATTATTGAAAAACTTTTAGATGAAAGCTTAGAAGGGCTCAAAGCAGCCCATGAAACCTTGACCCACAAGCTAACCCACTCTGAACCAGCTGCACGGGCTGCTCCTGTGGCCTTGGCACTCATTAATAACAACCTAGCTGCAGTAAACAGATACACAAAATCTACCTAAGAAATGTTCCTAGATGTTTCTAGAATTGCTAACAAAACCTTTTAAACATGTGATTTGTTCCGGCTTATGGTCTGACTACAACCCTTTAAAATACTTAAAGATGGAATGAAATTATTTCTCTACTCACATTTGGGAATCCATTAAAGAAATCCTTGTATTGTTTTTAGCTATTATTTATATTCCATATCTTTTTAAAAAGATTTTATTTTTTTATTTGACAGAGAGAGAGAGAGATCACAAGTAGGCAGAGAGGTAGGCAGAGGCAGCCTGATGCAGGGCTCGATCCCAGGACCCTGAGATCATGACCTGAGCCAAAGGCAGAGACTTACCCCACTGAGCCACCCAGGCATCCCCTATTCCATATCTTATTAAACAAGCTGCTAGAATGTTATGTACATTCAGGCTTAAGAAGGGAAAATTACAAAAATTACTAAAGTTAACCACACCCTTGCCATTCTTTTACGTATGCACCAAGACCCTATGTTGAAGATTCCATATGTATTTTTGGGCTTCTACCTACCTGTACTTAATGATATGATTTTCATTTGATTTGACTGCTTTCTTGATTATCTAATTTATGGTAATTAAGGTAATTAAATTCAGATTTAGATTAGCTTTTCTTTTTACTTGACTTCTTATTAAATGTGACTTTGGGTTTGAGTATTCTGATTTGACTTTATAATCTGATTTGATTGATATTTGATTTAATAATTAATTTTGCTTTAAAGTGATTTACCTTCATTTAATTCAATCTAACTTGTTTTATTCAGTGTCACTTTCATTTTATGATGTCAGTTGACATTTCATATGATTTGAGATTGATTTGACTTTGTTTGATTAGAACCATGATTGGATGACTTAGATTTGCCTTCACCCAAGTTAGCCGAATAAAACCATGTGCTGACCAGGTTGAAGATATATTTGATTCCTGAAGACCCTGATAGATTAGTCATGTGGAATCACCAGGTGCAATGTAGAAAGCAAGATGGAGTCACCCCTGTCAAGCAGTGACTCATGTTAGTAGTGACATAAGCAGCCAGGGGTGTTGCAGCCAAGACCACTTAGCACCAAAACCAGCACCTCCTGACGGCATCCAGACCTGATAATCAGCAAAGCCAAGACAGCCTGGAAGAACTCAAAGTTGATAATCACCAGAACCAGAAGAGACCTGCAAAGCCCCAAGACTGATGAGACTCTGTTACAGTTATGTTAACCTTGTGTCATGAGTGAATAAAGCTGACTCTGGAAAGACACAACTCGTGTGGACACCTTCATAGCATGCTTGTGACAGGCCTGAAGAGCTCAAACACAAGAGAACGAAGCTGAAATCTAGGAGAAAACTTACCCTCGAACTCACGGGTGGGCAAGAAAGCAGGGAGCTCAGCTGGATCTGTGGGTACAGGCACCTGCTCGCTCACCAGCCTCAGAGTTGGGGGTCTCCTGGATCCCTCTTCAGATCACCAAGTAATGTTAACCTTAAATATAAAACTGTCAGTTATCTCGCCAACAAAAATGTGTTTGAAACTAGCCCAGAATTGCAAACCCCAACAAGTAAGATACAGCAAACCATACGCAAGTCCAAAGAACAAAAGAGAGGAAGGCTTCTTTATAGAGGAGAGTGGGAACTTGGGAAGGCTCTCCTAAACAAAAAAATCCATTGGGTTAAACTGGGAGTTAGAAGTGTAGTGACTTTTCATTGGCTGAGTTGTGGCAGTCTCTGATTGGGTGGGCTGGTGCCAGGCGAGGGAAGAGCCTTTTTTTTTTTTTTTTCCCCTCTGCCTGTATAGTAAAAAAGTATTCAAGCCCAAGTATCCCAACTCTTCCTGTTGGGGCCGCAATTGACAAGTAGTGGTAGGGTGTGAGAGCTCCCCCTGCTGGCCTCCTGACTCCATTCTAAACAAGGTTTTCTACTAATTCTCACAGCAGCCAGGGGATATATATGAGTTCTCTGTACTTTTCACTCCATTTTGCCAAGAACCTTAAACTACTCCAAAAAAAAAAAACAAACTTAAAAATAATAATAGCTTTAGTCACAAGATATCAGTTATCCATCAAGAATTTGGAGAAAAAAAAAGAATTTGGAACTTTTGGAGCTTTGGTTTCCTTCTCTGAAGTAGATTTTGTGTAGATAGAGCATTTTCTAAGCCCTTGCACTCTAGAGCTTCCCGGTGGGAAGTGAAGCTTTGGGAAGATGCGGCTAGGCAAAGGACCCACAACCCACAACGATATCTGCAGGGCTCCATCCATCTCCCGTGCTGTCCTAGGGGCAGGCTCAGCCAGGAGCTGGGGCTTTGTCTCCCAATGCCACTTCCTTCTGCCAGGCTCTTGCCTACACTCATTCCCCTTCCCGCTGGCAAGCACTCTTAGTACTTAGAACATAGGGTGTAGTGGGCACGTGTTTGTTTTTTGCTCTACGCAACTCTAAAATGCTGAGTTGACTTCAGAGTGGAAAAGCTAACATCAGAAATACACACTGAGATGCTGCCTGCCTCTGGCTCCTCGGATTATGCTCCCCAATGCTAAGGATACAAATAGGTCTTGTTTAAACCTTTCTCTTGAAGCATTTTGGGGGTTGTTGTTGTGGTTTTTTGTTTGTTTGTTTGTTTTACTTAAGAGATTATGTGCACCATTCATGGAGGTTACTCCAAACCCTGTCGGGGAAACAGCACATAGGAGTCTGTGCTGGGTGTCTGAAAACACTCTCAGGCTTTGCTTTATGGAGGATTGTCCTCTTCTTGCTCCTTTTCTATAAACCTGGAAAGTATTGAGAGAGAACCTTGCGATATTCCTGGTGAAAGTAAACATTGTGAGCTTTCAATTATCCACAAGGGGAGCAAGTTTTAGAACATCAGATTAGCTCTGGGGGAAGCTGGATAGCTGAACGGGTGAGCAGGCTTTGGTATCACGGGCAAGTTTTTCCATTTGGGCTCTGCCACTTTCTAGCAGTGTGCTTTGGGCAAATTACCTGAATTCACTGATCCTAGCTTTTCTCTGGTAAGGGCGGAAATGCTGTACTTTTTTCATACTGCTGTTAAATAAGAACACAAATGCTAGATAAGAACTAGCAGGCGCCACCTTCCGCACCAGATGCTAACTAAATAACTATATTTTAGGAATTCGTTTTTGATATTCTAAAGTAATAAATGTTCAGAATGTTTAAGGCCCAAAGAGAATGTGTGGATTGCCTGGTCTATTTTCTTTCACAGACAGGGAAGTGAGCCCTTAGAGGATTAAGCGGACTTTCCCTGGGTAATTATAGAATAAAGACTAGAATCCAGCACTTCTGTTTCTGTGTCCAGGCCTCTCACCCGTATACGACACCACCTGTCATCTCTGGCTGTTCTCCTTGCCCAGCGATGAGAAGGAGCTCCCCCGGGGTATGCCAGAATTGCCTGCAAGATTACCATTTTGCTGTTCTTTTTTATTTTAGTTGTGCTAAGTTAGTCACCATAAAATACATCATTAGTCTTTGATGCAGTGTTCCAAGATTCATTGTTTATGCACCGTACCCAGTGTTCCATGCAATACATGCCCTCCTTAATACCCACCACCAGGCTCACCCATCCCCCCACCCCCTCCCCTTTAAAACCCTCAGTTTGTTTCTCAGAGTCCACAGTCTCTCATGCTTCATCTCTCCCCTTGATTTCCCTCAATTCACTTTTCCTTTCCTTTCCTAATGTCCTCCATGTTATTCCTTATGTTCCACAAGTAAGTGAAACCATATGATAATTGACTCTCTCTGCTTGACTTATTTCACTCAGCATAATCTCCTCCAGTCCCATCCATGTTGATACAAAAGTTGGGTATTCATCCTTTCTGATGGCTGAATAATATTCCATTGTATATATGAACCACATCTTCTTTATCCATTCATGTGTTGAAGGGCATCTCAGCTCTTTCCACAGTTTGGCGATTGTGGCCATTGCTGCTAAGAACATTGGGGTGCATATGGCCCTTCTTTTCACTACATCTGTATCTTTGGAGTAAATACCCAATAGTGAGATCGCAGGGTCATAGGGTAGCTCTATTTTTAATTTTTTGAGGACTCGCCACACTGTTTTCTAAAGTGGCTGCACCAGCTTGCATTCTGGATGTGCAGAAAGGGGAACCCATTTTGCTATTCTTGGCTAGGAGAGAGTGTAGTGTATCATGGGGCACAGAGCTGGTAACTTCCTGCACCCGCCCCAAGCCCCACATGGTACCTACTCCGAGTTCACAGCCTCCAATCTGGTAAGGAAGCCTCAGGGTATTTGTGGCAGTGCAATTGCTGTCAGCTGAGAAAAACATTTCCCCATTATCTGTTCTGCAGGAAGCCACAACTCCCAGCCTCCCAAATGGGGAAGAGGAGCTGTGGGGTGGAACTGGCTTCTTATTTCCACTGAGCCATGGCAATGAGACTTTCTCCAAGCTTGTGAGGCCTGCAGGACTGGAGGGGCCACAGCCCTGGGCCTACAACTAAAAACAAAACCCAACACTGGCAAGGGAACCAGGAGCCTGGCCCCCTGGACCAGGGCTTTTCTATCCATAGGGTTGGACCAAGAAGCCAAGAAGCCACAAAAGGGGAGATAGGATGAGCCTCACCCCTGCATTCTCTGAGCAGTTCTGCTTTCTTCTATCTTAGTTATGGCTGTTCCATTTTAAGCTTTATTTGAATGAAGAGAGTTTTGCTGCTAAATATGTATACTTATACATAACACACACACAACATTTTTTTTAAGCTAGACCTTTTCAATTTAGCTTCCCTTACTTTCTCTGGTGGAAAGATACACAAAATCGGGGAGTTCACAGTTGGGTTAATTTATGCCCTGTAAGGCCAAGGACAGTTGGTATGCCCTGATGGAGAGGAGAATAAGAAGAGAGTATTTACAGAAAGCCACAGCTTCTGGGGTGACTAGCTTCTACAGATGATTTTGTGCCACAGTTACCTGCACAGTATTTTTTTTTTAAGATTTTATCCATTTATTTGAGAGAGAGAGAGAGAGAGAGAGAGAAAGCACACGAGAGAGAGGAGGTGCAGAGGAAGAGGTAGAAGCAAACTCCCAGCTTAGCAGGGAGCCTGATACAGGACTTGATCCTAGGACCCCGGGATCACGACCCAAGCTGAAGGCAGATAGTTAACTGACTGAGCCACCCAGGTGCCCCACCTGCACTGTATTTTTTAAGCCTCAAAATCTTTATAACTGACTTGTCATCTGTAAGTCGGGTCTCAAAGCGACATTTGCCAGTGACATTCCCAGGCTTATCGAAGATACCTGTCCTTGTGGGGCACAGGATACCCCAAGTTAGCATGGCCACACTTGGACATATTTGTACTTTGAAGCTTAGTAGTGAATTAGCCTGCAAAAGGAGCCTCTTGTCACTCTGAGGAGAAGCAAAGGGGATGCTACTTAATGAGCTATGAGCTCCTGATTCTTGTCCTAGGGCAGTGCAGTCCTTTGCTGATGGATGGGAGGGAAGGTAGATGTACAATCAAGGCGGGATGGAGGGGTCAGGAGGGGAATTCATAGCCGCTTCAGACAACACAGAGAGTAACGGTGTTTGCAGACAGACCTGTCACTCTGCTCTCTCTGAGCTCGGGCTCATTTCATCTGTGCTATAGTGTCATACGGTCTCAGTGGGTTCTCATGCATCCATCCCCACTTGAGTTCAAAGAAGATAGAACTCTAACAAGACAGTCATAACTTCCATGTGGAAATTGCAAGTCTTTGGCCCAAGGGGAACACTTCTTAGGCACTGGGTGTAGAACTTACTTAACAAAAACAAAACCAAATCAAAAACCTAAGGGGAAACCAGGGAGGAACTGTAAGCTGGGGAACGACGTGATTCAATTATCATTTTTAAAAAGATTTCCTTGTCAGGGTTGAGTGAGAAAACACCCAGGCTGATCTTGCAGGAGCCTGGGATGCAGTGAACCAGGTGAGAGATAAGGATTAGTGTATGGCTCTGGAGTTGGACAGAAGTTGCCTGACTGGAGAAATAGTGAGGGAAAGATACAAATTCTAGGACTTGGTGGACGGTCATATGTCACGATGTGGGAAAAAAGCTAGCCCAAGAGGAAGCCTGACTTGGGCAACAGGGCAATGAGTGGAGCCTTTCACTGAGATGGTGAATACAGGAGAGGAGGAGGTTTCAGCAGGAGAATGCCTGGCTTCCCAAGCTGAATGTCGTGTAGGGGATTTCAAGCACGTACGTGGAGCTCAATGAGAACTTGGATCACACACATAGATCTGTGACTCTTGGGCACAAAGAGATAGTAATGGAAGCCACAGAGAATGGGAGCCTGGCAAGAAATCTTTTCTTAGACCCCCGACTGCAGGGACCCATCATGGTGACAGCAGCCCTGAGGGAGGGGCACCGACTCCTCAGACTGATACCAGATGAAGAGAGGAGAATTGATGATAGCATTTCCTACAGTGCAGTGATGCTGAAAAACTGTTCCCTGAGAAAAACTGTACACACACACACACACACACACTTGCTGTTCCATGATCTCATAAGTTTGGAGGAATCTGTGCATTTAGAGAACATTAAGGACTGACATGTTCTGCAGTCAGGATCCATTTCTCCTTGAACTCAGCATTCTCCACAAGCCAGCCCTGGTCAGAGGTGATTGCAGAATCTGGATGTGTCAGGGTAAAGGAAGACAAGAGAGAGCTTGCTTTCCCAGATGCGTGTTTCTAAGTCAGTCACTGGGGAGAATGTCCATGTCTTCCTTTATCAGATTAAAAAAAAAAAACAACAAAAACTGTGGCTCAGTGGTAGGTTCTGCATTTCACTGCTGACTCGGGATATGTTGGGGTTATCACTTAGCCCTTAACAGTTTCATTCTAAGAAAATCTGCATAGACAAAGCAGAGAGAAAACTGGAAATAAGATTTCCAAAATCTACTGGTCATAGGATTTCTAAAATAGCATTCTCTGTAGACTATGAATTTGAGTCCCAACTGCTATAACTTTTTCTTAAAGGTTTTATTTATTTATTTTAAAAGAGAGAGCGGGGGAGAAAGAGAGTGCACAAGCCAGGGTGGGGGACAGGTGCAGAGGGAGAGGGAGAAGCAGACTCTGCATTGAGCATGGAGCCCAATGTGGGGCTCAATCCCATGACTCTGAGATCATGACCCGAGCCAAAATCAAGAGTGGGTCACACAGCTCACTTAGCCACCCAAGTGCGCCCCCCCCCAGCGTCTATTTCTTAGCTGTATAATCTTGTGCTAAATAAATAACTTCTTTGAGCCTCTGTTTTCTCATCTATAAATGGGGAAATAATGGTAACTATCTAGCGAGATTATTATTAGATGCTGCCATTAATAAATTGAAGTTGAGAGGTTGAGATTTGCTCAGGTCCACAGAGCTAACAGACATAAAGCTGGGATCGAAACTCAGAAGTTTGGGTTCTAAATCTGGGGTTTCCTTTACTAACCAAATCATTTCTACCAGTGTCCCTTGGATTGTGCCTTGGGGTTTACCCTTGGCAATATCCTTATGCAAGGCAAGTCCAGCTTCTGAGACACAGGTGTCTGAAAATGGCATCCCAATCCAACAGGAAACTAGAGATCTTCTGGAAGGCAGCTGGAGGGAGGGTGGGGAGAAGGCTGAGAGGCTTAAGAGACATTCCTGTCTCAGTCCTAGTAAACTTCCAAAAATAATTATTCTTGGGTTCTACTCCAGTTTCCACCTGCCAAACGGAGGGCCAGGCATACTTCCTCTAAACAAAAAAAAATACTTCATTTATTTATTTGAGAGAGAGACAGAGCATAAGCAGGGAAGAGGGATAGGGAGAAGCAGACCCCCCTGCTGAGCAGGGAGCCTGGTGTGGGGTTCCATCCCAGGACCTTGGGATCATGACTTGAGCTGAAGGCAGATGCTTAACTGACGGAGCCACCCAGGTGACCCAGGCATACTTACTCTTGAACAATCCACACATTGAGTGTGGATTGTGTTGCCATCTTGATTGAGAAGCACTGACTTTTTCTAGACAGAAATTAATGCCAAAATCATCCCAGAACCCGCCAGGGCTCACCGATGAGTGCCTTGACCAGCTTGGTCTTTGACTTTTCCAGTGTTTCATAGAAACAAGTTTACATATTTGGGTGGGTCATGAGAGTAGGTGTCTAAAAAGCCACAGGGAGAAGGATTACATCTCTAAGGCTAAAAAGAGCAGGCTGAGCCTCACTTCCTCCTTCTCATCAACTGGGCTTCCTGTTGTCACAGTGTGAGCACATTTATTTTCCCTTCACTTCTCCTTTTATACAAATAGCCCCGGACATCCGTGTTACCAGCCTCGTTGTGACCGCCTCAAGGATAATCACCGCTCCTGCCTAAAAGACTGAGGAAGAGTGAGTGCCTGCAAAAGGTAAGTTGGGTAACATTTTGATCTGGCTTGACAAGACCTGAACTGTATTATGTGGGATGGGCTGTCTTAGGATTGTCTGTACGCCTCTTCAGTAAGTCCAAAATCTCCTGGAACTTCTATTTCACAAATATTTAGTGCAGGAAAGTCAAAAGATTAAGATTTTGGCACCCTTCAAAAGACAAGCAGGCCATAGAGACTTTTCATTTAACTGAGTTCCCATTATCTGAAACCTCTTTGGGCAAGGACATTCATGGGCTTAAATTGTTTCAGAACTTGAATTTCTATGTGTAGTCATTTCTGATGCCTGGAGCCTTCTGCGGGACATGACACTGGGGAGATTTCATACATGCTCAGGTCTCTTAGAAGATAGATCTTGTGATTTTAGAGTGAGGAGAGAACCAACGGCCAGAGCCATTTAGAAAGACAGCTGGGAGATGGCAGTTCTTCATTCAACCAATTTTCATGCCTCTTAATGTGATTCTTCAGAGCCACTAAATAGCTCAGAGTCAGGAACGCAGGGCATTCCCACTGCCTGTGTATCAAGAGATAAAAGCTGAACACCCCAAAGAGATGCTTAGATTGATTGTTTTCAAACAGCAGGAAGAACATTGTGGTTCTCAGGGTTCTGCCGAATAAACTTGTCCTTGGTATACAAACCATAAATATTGATAAATATAATGTGACAGGCACCAACCAACAAAATCTATATTGTAGTGATTTCTAATTTGTGCCCTATAACTACTGACTGGGGTCTCATGGGCTCGGAAGGTCAAAGTCAAGCTTTGGTTCTGGCTTTCTGTGACCACCCTAGTCATTACTAGAGGTCAGGAGACCATAGGAAACACTAAATCAGAGCTTTCTCCTTCTAAGACCTGGAGGAATCTCAACTGATTATGCCCTTGGGGGAGAGAAAAGCCCTCAAGGGCCATTACTAACGGACCTAACAATGAGGGATGGCAACACTTTCAAGGGCTCTAGATTCCCAAAGCACCTCAGGGGCCATTGAGCCATGAATTTAAAAATAAAGATCAGATTTTCTATTTTATTTTTTCAAGATTTTTTTGAAAAAATTTTGAAATTTTGAAATTTTGAAAAAATTTTTTTGTTAAATCTTCTTTACAGCACAAATTTCGAGAACCATTCCATAAAGAAACATATTTAGAAGAAACAAAAGAACCTAAAAATTAGAGCATTATTTCAAGACCACACTTCAGAAGCTATTCACAATTGCTAAGATTTCCCACTCAGAAAAAATACAACTTCAAAACACACAGGGTAAGGTATTTCAAGGTGGAATGAAGCAAATGTTCTTGTGAAAACAATTATATTCATTATGAAGTATGAATGCTAAAAAATGAACTGCTAGATGGGTCTTAAGATTTAAATAAGAAAAGTGTCACGTAGGTTACATTTAGTAACACTTAAGGGCAGCAATGATAATGAATTTTTCCAATGGCTCTTGAAATGTTCTCCATCTAATGCAGTCACAAATATTGGATATATAAAACCATAAAGTCTGGTTGGCAAAAAGTCCCAAAACAATCTTTAAAGAATGGGACTTCCTAAATCTCTGTCTTTTCTGATACCAAGTATGCTTACATGATTCTTCCATCTTGCAATTTCCTTATCTTCTCCTCTCTCTTTTCAAAAGATTTTATTTATTTATTTGAGAGAGAGAGAGAGAATGTGTATGCAAGTTGGGGGTGCGGTGGAGGAGCAGAGGAAGAGAATCTTAAGCAGGCACTGAGCATGGAACAAGATGCAGGCCTCTATTCCACAACCCCGATATCAAGACCTGAGCTGAAACCAAGAGTCAAACATTTGACCAACAGAGCCACTCAGGTGCCCCTTAAGATTGGGTTTTAAAGTAATCCTTAACTCACAACACTGAGATCAAGAGTTGCAGGCTCTACCAACCAGACTTTTTAACGAGTTTTTTAAATGATCATGCATTAAGTGACTCCTGGGGCCAAGCATTGTGCTTTGGAAGATTCTGGCAGGGAAACAAAAATAGCAAGGTCGAGATTTGTCTCCCTAAAATAGTCCTGCTCTTCAGGAACTCCTATAGAAGATAAAATATATCACTGCTTTGGAAAAGACTTGAGCAAAAGGAGTCTTAGTTGCTGGTTAAACAAAGAAGTTTTGCTTTCTCAATCTCCACCGGAATCTGCACTGTTTTGAAATTGCGGTTGGTTGGGAGCAGAGACTGAACTGAAGCTTGATTTCCTGTGTTGTTTTCTGTGTGGGCCAAGTATGAGTACTTAGCTTTTAGGGGTGCCTGGGTGGCTCAGTGGGTTAAAGCCTCTGCCTTCAGCTCAGGTCGTGATCCCAGGGTCCTGGGATCGAGCCCTGCATCGGGTTCTCTGCTTAGCAGGGAGCCTGCTTCCTCCTCTCTCTCCGCCTGCCTCTCTGCCTACCTGTGATCTCTGTCAAATAAATAAATAAAAATCTTTTAAAAAAAAAAAAGAGTACTTAACTTTTAAATGAAAGGATTGGGCGCCTTTATACCCACGGGAAATGATTCAAAGCCCATTTCTTTGCAGCTACTGTTGCTGAAGCCACTTCATCTTTGGTAATCAACCAGCACAGACAGACAAGGTCAAATCCATTGGTCTTTGGTTTCTGGTGTCCTCAGGTTGATCTCTGACCACCCAGAGGGGTTCAGACTCCAGATATGAAGCCTGTTCCCCTTTTCCTGTCCACCCTACAGCTTACAAACAGCTAGGCATTGTGCTAAGTCCCAGAACCCGGAGATAACTGACATGCTTAGCAATCTCGAAGACTTTGTAGATTCTGGTGTGGAGTACAGACTCAACACACCAATATAACACAAGGCGATCTTTTTGATAGTGGACAGAGTGTGCACAAAATGTGGGAGGAGTGTAGGAGTGTGCCTTGGAGAGGAAGTGACTGCTTGGGTTCATTTTCAAAGAAATATGAGTTTGCTATGGAGACTGGGGGTAACAGCATTCCAGATGGGGCACAGCACATGCACACTCAAAAGTGTGTGACCTGTCCCCACCCCAGATGAGCAGGAGCACAGGAAGTGGATATCTCTCTCTTCTACTTCGTTCTAGAACCTAGCACCTGGAAGTGAGAGGCAAGACCAAACAACCAGGGAGGTCCGAGGTCTGGGCCTGGCCGTGGCTATGCCTGAGACATCAGAATTAATGGGATGTGGCTTGAAATGAGAGTGAAGGGGCAGGTTTCTTATTCCTTAATCTCAATTTCCCCCAAGTTAGGGTGAAGTTTGGAGCTCTTCATGAGGTTCTGGCCCCGGTCCCTCAGCTTCTGTTCTGGAAAATGCTGTGCTGATTTAGTCACAGTGGTTTGGTTTGTGTTCCTACATTAGCAACCCCCACCCCGTACTTCCTGTACCAAGCTAGCACCCAGTGTGGGCAGGCCACCCCAGGCCTGCAAACTGGGTGCATGCCCTCAGAAAGCTCTGGGGCCCAGCTGCTGCCGCAGGTTCAGAGCACCCAAGTAAAGGAACAGAGAAACAAGACCGCTACACAAAGCAGGCCTGCGGGGGTGAAGGCTGGGCCAGAGGCAAGGATTGCAGCTGGAGGGTGAGTGTGGGAATGCTGTCTGGACACAGGCTTTGAGAAGAAGGAAGCCATTTCCAAAGCCATTGGGTGAGCACTCCCATAGTGGAGGCCATGGATCTCTGGGTTGCGACACAGAGACAAGTCCTCTTTTCATTCCCCAAGTCACCAGCACATGGGACCGGTCCTTCCCAAGCAGGAACATCAGTACATCACAGCAATGGCCAAGAACTGTTGTTAAGGAAAAGTGCCACGAGGCTACATTTCTATAACCACTTAAAATAAGAGCCCTATTTTCCAAGTGTTAGAATGTTGTTACTTAAATGGAATTCGGGATTATATTAGGTTCAAATGAAGTGTTCAACTCAGTAAACATTAGCTATCTGTATAACATTCCAAACTGCTTATTTTTCAGGTAAGGTGAAACTTGTCCAAAGTCTTAAAACAAGTTAAATAATAATTCCAGATTCTCCATGGAATGTTCTTTCCTCCCCATTACACACTATACTTTCTTTTCTTATAAATCTCCTATTAAATAAGCATCATTAGACTGTGTTCTTTGTTTGAATAGATTTCCAGTGCATTTTAACGTAAGCAAGCATAAAAAATACAACTTAATCATAAATCCAACTGACCTGAAGTCAATATGCTAGCAAATGGAATATTTGAAATATGTTTAATTTGTCACATTTTGTTTGATGTTTTATATTTCAGGAGAACTAGACTGACGAATGGGAGTGAGAAATTATTTTGATACCTCACATCTTTTCAGTTTGAACTCGTGGCTTGATACTCACTCCCTATTAGGAACAAATAGAGGTCTTAAAGAATTATCCTATGGTTTGTTCTTCTAAAAACAACTCTTGTGGAATCTCAGTATTTATGCTATCAGGGAATTATCATGTAATGACTTAAAGATCAGGATTCCTTAGATCATTTACTCATATTCAACATTCTCTCTCAATTCAGACTTATAGAAAACTTACAAAACTAGTACCAGGAATTTCTGAATACTCCCCTTCACCTAGATTTCCCAAGTATTAATATTCTATCACATTTTATTTATCCTTCCTTGGCTTTCTCATTTGGGAGTAATTGCTGGCATGATATCCTTTCCCACAGAGTGCTTTGTTGTGTATTTTCTTTTTTTTTAAGATTTTATTTATTTATTTGATAGTATGCAGAGCGAGAGACAGAGAGAGAGAGAGCGCGTGCAAGCACACAAGGTGGGGGAGGGACAGAGAGAGAGGGAGAAGCAGACTCCCCGCTGAGCAAGGAGCCAGCTTCAGGGTTCAATCCCAGGACCCTGAGAGCATGACCTTAGCTGGAGGCAGACCCTTAACTGACTGAGCCACCCAGGAGTCCCTACTGTGTATTTTCTATGAACAAAAACATTCTCTTACATACTACTTTATAATAATGACAATCAGGAAATTGACACTGATACAATACTGTTACCAATCTATAGATTTTATTCAGATTCCATCAGTTGCCCATTGGTATTCTTATAGTGACTGAAAATCTCTGATCATACCTTGCTTTTAACTGTCCTGTTTCTTTAGTCTACTTCTACTGGGAATAGTTCCTTTGTCTTTCCTTGTGTTTCATGACATTGATATTCTTGAAATGTATAGACAAGCTATTTCTAGAATGTCTCTTTATTTGGCTTGTCTCATGGTTCTTCATGACTAGATTCAAGTTATTCAGACTTTTGATGGGATTACCACAGAAGTGGCTTTTTTTCCCTTAAGATTTTATTTATTTATTTGACAGACAGAGATCACAAGTAGGCAGAGACATAGGCAGAGAGAGAAGAGGAAGCAGGCTCCCTGCTAAGCAGAGAGCCCGATGCGGGGCTTGATCCCAGGACCCTGGGACCATGACCCAAGTGGAAGGCAGAGGCTTTAATCCACTGAGCCACCCAGGTGCCCCAGAAGTGGATTTTATTAGCCCACAGAGAACCTTGCTCACACTTGACATATAGCCTAAAAGCACCATAGATGGGTCTCCAGGACAGGGATCCTCCACAGCAAAATTCTACATATTTTGCGGGTAAGGAAAGAGAACCTCTAGGAAATGAGCTTCTGAGATCATCTGGATTTGTCTTTCCTCATTTTTTCTCTCCTCTTTGCTTCTTTCTTCTTTCTTTCCTACACAAATCACCCATTTGTCTCCCTGATAACAACTTTGAAAAGGAAAGCTTTCACCAGATCACAATTTTGGGGAGGATTAAGATGACAAACATATTCCTTTGACAAAATAAGGGCGGGATGAGAGGAAAACAATGCATAAATGTTAGTTTGGTTTGGTTTTATTTTAGTATCACATTTCTCCCTGTGATTGCTTATTACTCCCTCAGAGAGACATATTGCATAACCCCCATTCCTCTCAGCCGCTGCTCACAGAGGTTCACTCTGAAGTTGGAAGGAGTCTTCCTGAGGCTCATCAAGCTGCAGGTGTGAGTTGGGTTGGGAAGTGAGAGGCACAAAATGGGGCCTGGGGCAGTGGAAGGAAGGTGGTATGGGAGGCTGAGAGACCTTGCCTTATGCCCTGTTTTCATTAGCTGGGTGAACTTGTGCCATTAAGTGGGTTGACTGAGCCTTGGATTTCCTGTTTGCAAAGTGGGGCTGTAGACACCTAAGTTACAGGGTTGATAAGAGGATTATAAATAAAACACATTTTGTGAAACATTCAGCATTTTGCAGGGCTCAGTGAACTCTATCATCTATTTAAATTTATTTTGTCCTTATTTGGGGGGCTCTCAGAGAAAACAGATTTTCTTCCCTATTTAGAAAAATCTTTTGTTAATCAAGTTTCCACTGTTCTTCACTGATGAACCAAAAAGCTTCACAGGCACTGGGTAGAAGAGGATAGGAAGCTAAAAGTCACCTTATTGAGTACCTTGTTTTTCTGTGTAAGCTGGCAAATAGATCTATATATAGGGAGAAATGTCTGGAAAGGTGTTCACCAAAAATGTCAATGGTGGTTCTCTCTGGACATGAGATTTCAGAAGATTTTATGCTTTTGACTTTGTACTTTCTTTATTGTTTGATTTTTTTTTTTTTACAGAGGGGGCACAATTTTTTTTTTTAGGTATTTACCAAAAAATGAAACAAGCAAAAAGTTATTAAAGGCCTTCTGGTCCCTGCCGTATTTTATTTCTGAAAATCTAGCAGAAAGCCCAGGGTTACCCTTATGGTAAGGAATCTCTAAACTTGATCTTTTAGTCAGTGCTCACTGAACCAGGCACTCTGATGCTAAGCCATCTAGAAGATGTTCTCTCTTTTAAACCCTTGAACCACATGTGAGCTGTATGTGGATATCACCATTTTTTTTAAAAGATGAGGAAATGGTGAAAGTAGAGAGATTACACTAGTTGCCCAAGGCCACATTTCTGGCATGTAGCACTGCCAGAATTCAAAATTAGATCTATCTGATTCTGCAACTAGTGTTTATCAAACTCTATTCTGTGGAACACTATGTTCTCTGAGCAGTTATAAGTAATCTTCAAAAGAAGAATAGGTTTGTAGTAACAATGTACATTAGCATATAATGAGTTTCTCCAAAGTCATTCATTAAAAGAACTGCTTATTGCTTTTTCTTTTATTTTTATTCAATCCTATTTATTTTCAAATTTATTTTACCATGGATTCCTTTTATTCCTTTTTTATAAGTTTTTAGTTAAATTTTGGCTAGTTGGGGCACCTGGGTGGCTCAGTGGGTTAAGGCCTCTGCCTTTAGCTCAGGTCATGATCCCAGGGTCCTGGGATCAAGCCCCGCATCGGGATCTCTGCTCAGTGGGAAGCCTGCTTCCTCTTCTCTCTCTCTGCCTGCCTCTCTGCCTACTTGTGATTTCTGTCTGTCAAATAAATAAATAAAATCTTTAAAAAAATTTTTTTTGGTTAGTTACCATACAGCATAATTTTAGTTTCAGGTGCACAATATAGTGATTCCTTATGGTTTTGTTTGCTTATTTTCATTCGGGGAACATGTATTAACATCTCATAAATATAATAGTCTGCATAACACCAAAGCTGTCTTGCTGTGGCTCCAAGATTGGATCGCATAAGACTGGATTGAATTGATAGCTTCCTGAAGTTTCTTTCCCAACCTTAGCTACTTCTAAATTTGAATTAATTCAGGACTAGATATGATGGCCCTGCAAGGATGGGCCAAAAAAAAAAAAAGAGCAATTGAGCTAGAAATCCACAAGACAGTTCACTAGCCAAAGATATGCTTGGAGGGAACTGAAAAGTGAACTTCATCCCTGGCCACAGTTAACTGGAGTTTGGTCACAGGGGTTTCCTGGAAGCTGACGTCAGGGACTTTCTTCACAGAGCCATGAGTCATGGAGCAGATTTTGACTGCAAAGAAGTGTCAGTTCTTCCAGACAGTTGGGTTGGAAGGGGCAAGAGCCCAATAGCTGACGCAGTCATAGTGAAGAAAGGAAGGGGAAATGGAGTGTCATTCTGTCTGGGTTAATAAGAAAACTAGGGCCATGCACATGGTAAAAGTAGTGACAATCTTCATCAAATGGGTAGGTTTCTCTTTCAACCAGTGGGAGTCTGAGCAAATGGAAAATAAAGGAAGGAGAAAGAAGAGGTTCTTCTTCCTATCTGAGAGGGGAAAATTCAGTAGGGATACCCACAGGTCTATGGGAACTTCATTTGTTGGTTCTCTGTGGACCATTTGATTACAGGGACCTGAAGAGGTGATCTCGGGATCCTAGGATGTTGGGGCTGTGGTGACCCTGGGAGGCATCTGGCCCAAGCTTCTATGTAAATCATCTGCCCACAACCAAAAGATTGGTCTATTGGTAAAATAATTTTCAAGCCCAAGGCTTCTGATGCTGTAGTGTCATGTTCATTCCACCATACCAGATTATTCAGAGTTAATTGACAAAGGCTTATTGAACAGTCTTACTCTTTTTAGTGTAATCAGGGGACTGTGTTAGATCTCAAGGATTAAAAAAATGAATAAACTAGCTCCTACTCTCAAGGAGTTTACATTCTAGAGAGGGAAGAGATAATTATAAAACAAAGAGCCTAGGGCAGTAACCAGGATGTGCAGGTATTATGGGCACACCTTGTGGGGAATGGGTTTGGGTGCAGAGAAACAGATATAATCAGAGAGGTTCCTGGAAGAGTGACACTGGGGTTGAATGTCAGGATGGATAGTGGCTAACCAAATTAAGGGGTCAGAGGGAGAGAAAACAGCAAATTTCAGCAAAGAACCCCGTGAGCACAGGTGAAAAAGGAGGCACTGAAATAGTCAATGTTGATTGCTAGGTTTTAAGATAGCAGCACTATCAGCAATAGCCAAATTATGGAAAGAACCCAAGTGTCCCTCAACTGATGAATGGATAAAGGAGGTGTGGTATATAGGTACAATGGAATATTACTCAGCCATCAAAAAGAATGAAATCTTTGGGATGAAGGACACTAAGGAGGGCATGTGATGTGATGAGCACTGGGTGTTATATGCAACTGATGAATAACTGAACTCTACATCAATGTCATTACTGGTTATTGGTCTATATTCAGTTTGTCAATTTCTTCTTGTTTCAGTCTTGGTAGTTTATAGGTTTATAGGAAGGCATCCATTTCTTCCAGGTTGCTTAATTTATTAACATATAGTTGTTAACAATTTCTGATAACTGCTTCTATTTCTTTGGTGTTAGTCATGACCTTTCTCCTTTCATTCATAATTTTATTAATTTGGGTCCTTTCTCTTTTCTTTTGGATAAGTCTGGCCAGAGGTTTATCAATCCTACTAATTCTTTCAAAGAACAAGCTTCTTGTTTCCTTGATCTGTTCTACTGTGTTTCTGGTTTCTAATTCATTGATCTCTGGTCTAATCTTAATTATTTCCCTTCTTGTGTGTGGGTTAGGCTTAATTTGTTGGTTTTTTCTCCAGTTCTTTAAGGTGTAAAGTTAGTTGGTGAATTCGGAATTTTTCTATTTTTTTTTACTGAGTCTTGGATGGCTATGTATTTTCCTCTTAGGACCACCTTTGCAGTATCCTATAGGTTTTGGACCAATATGTTTTCATTCTCTGTGGTGTCCATGAATTGTTTAAGTTCTTCTTTGATTTCCTGGTTGACCCAAACATTCTTTTTTAGAAGATTTTTTAAGTGATTTTTATTTATTTGACACAGAGATAGAGAGTACAAGTAGGCAGAGCAGCAGGCAAAGGGAGAGGGAGAAGCGGGCTCTCCACTGAGCAGGGAGCCTGATGTAGGGCTCGATCCCAGAACCCCGATCGTGACCCGAACCAAAGGCAGCTGTCTGACTGACTGAACCACCCAGGCACCCCTGACCCAAACATTCTTAAGCAGGATGATCTTTAGCTTCCAAGTGTGTGAATTTCTTTCAAATTTTTTTTTTAAGATTTTACCCATTTATTTGACAGACATCACAATTAGGCAGAGAGGCAGGCAGAGAGAGGAGGAAGCAGGCTCCCGGCTGAGCAGAGAGTCCAATGCAGGGCTCGATCCCAGGACCCTGAGATCATGACCTGAGCCAAAGGCGAGGCTCAACCCACTGAGCCACCCAGGCGCCCCCCAAATTTTTTCTTATGATCGAATTCCAGTTTCAAAGCATTGTGGTCTGAGAATATGCAGGGAATAATCTCAGTCTTTTGCTATAGGTTGAGACCTGATTTGTGATCCAGTATGTGGTCTATTCTGGAGGAAGTTCTATGTGCACTCGAGAAGAATGAGTATCCTGTTGCTTTAGGGTAGAATGTTCTGTATGTATCTATGAGGTCCATCTGGTCAACTGTGCCATTCAAAGCTCTTGTTGATTTTCTGCTTAGATGATCTGTCTGTTGCTGAGTGGAGTTCTGAGGTGTCCTACTATTAACATATTATTATCAATATGTCTCTTTATTTGGTTAACAGTTGGCTTATGTAGTTGGCTGCTCCCATGTTGGGGGCATAGATATTTACAGTTGTGAGATCCTCTTGTTGGATAGACCCTTTAAGAATGATATAGTGTCCTTATCTAACTACAGTCCCTAGCTTAAAATCTAATTTGTCTGATATGACAATTGTTACCCCAGCTTTCTTTTGAGGTCTGTTGGTATGAAAAATTGTTCTCCATCCCTTCAGTTTCCGTCTGGATGTATCTTTAGGTTCAAAATTAGTCTCTTTAAGACAGCACATGGATGGGTCCTATCTTTTTATCCAATCTGCAACCCTGTGCCATTTCATGGGAGCATTTAGGCTGTTCGTGTTGAGAGTGATTATTGAAAGATATGATTTTATTGTCATCATGTTGCCTGTGAAGTCCTTGTTTTTGTAGATTGTCTCTGTAAATTTCTGTTCTATATCTCTCTTGGGGTCTTTCTCCTTCTATAGAACCCCCTTAATATTTCTTGCAGGGCCGGCTTACTGGTCACATATTCTTTCAGTTTCTGCTGGCCCTGGAAGCTCTTTATCTCTCTGCCTATTCTGAATGACAGCCTTGCCTGATAAAGTGTTCATGGCTGCGTGTTCTTCTTACCCTGAATATGTCATGCCAGCCCTTTCTGGCTTGCCAGGTCTCTGTGGACAGGTCTGACATTATTCTGATGTTCCTCCCTCTGTATGTAAGGAATATCTCCCCTCTAACTGCCCTTAAAGTGGTTTCCTTGGTTCTAAGACCTGTGAATTTTATTATTACATGCCTGGGGTCAGTCTGCTCTTCTTGATCTTGGGAGGTGTCCTCTCTGCCTCTAGGACATAAATGCTTGTTTCATTCCCCAGATAAGGGAAGTTCTCAATTAGGGTTTGCTCAAATATATCTTCTAGTCCCCCCCCCTCTCTCCATGCCTTCAGGGATCCCAATAATTCTGACACTGGAATGTTTCATGGCGTCATTTATTTCTCTAATTCTGTTTTCATGGATTTTAAGGTGTTTGTTCCAGGCCTCCTTCTGCTCCTTCCTCTCTATCAGTTTGTCTACTAGATACTAATTTAATACTAATCTTCTGCTTCATTTACCCTAGCTGTTAGAGTATCTAGTTTTGACTGCATCTCATTTGCAGCATTTTTAAGTTCGGCCTGATGAGCTCTCATTTCTGTCCTTAGAGAATCTATGTGGTTATTAATGGTTTTCTCCAGCCTAGCTATTGTCTTCATAACTGTTACCCTGTAGTCTATTTCTGACATCTTGCTTATATCCCTTGCATCTGTGGGAGAGGCCATTGTCTCTGGTTCTTTTCTTTGTTGGGAATTCCTCCTCCTAGTCATTCTGTTGTGGCATGTCAAACTCTCTCTTTTCTCAGATGACATGATACTTTATGTGGAAAACCCAAAAGACTCCAACCCTAAATTACCAGAACTCATACAGCAATTCAGTAATGTGACAGGAGACAAAATCAATGTACAGAAATCAGTTTCTTTCCTATCCACTAACAATGTAACTGTAGAAAGATAAATTAGGGACTCGATTCCATTTACAATAGCACCAAAAACCATAAGGTTGGAATAAACCTAACCAAAGGGGTGAAGGACCTATATTCTAGAAACTACAGAACACTCATGAAAGAAAATTGAAGACACAAAAAGATGGAAAACAATTCCATGCTCATGGATCAGAATAAACATTGTTAAAATGTCTATGCTGCCCAGAACAATCTACACTTTCAATGCTATCCCAATCAAAATACCAATGGCATTTTTCAAAGTGCTGGAACAAACAATCCTAAAATTTGTATGGAACCAGAAAAGACCCTGAATCACCAAGGAAATGTTGGAAAACAAAAACAAAAACAAAGCTGGGGGCATCATGTTGCCTGGTTTCAAGCTATATTACAAAGCTGTGATCACCAAGACATCATGGTATGGGCACAAAAACGGACACATTGATCAATGGATCAGAATAGATAGCCCAGATATGGATCCTCAACTCTATGGTCAACTAATCTTCAAAAAAATCAGGAAAAAATATCCAATGAAAAAACAGTCTCTTCAATAAATGGTGCTGGGAAAACTGGAGAGCTGTATACAGAATGAAACTTGATCATTCTCTTACACCGTACATAAAGATAAACTCAAAATTGATGAAAGACCTCAATGTGAGACAGGAATCCATCAAAATCCTAGAGGAGAACATAAGCAGTAACCTCTTCGACACCGGCCACAGCAGCTTCTTTCAAGACACGTCTCCAAAGGCAAAGGAAACAAAAGTGAAAATGAACTTTTGGGACTTTGTCAAGATAAAAAACTTCTGCACAGCAAAGGAAACAGTCAACAAAACTAAGAGGCTACCCACAGAATGGGAGAAGATTTTTGCAAATGACACTACAGATAAAGGGCTGGTATCCAAGATCTATAAAGAACTTCTCAAATTTAACACCCAAAAAACAAATGAGCCAGCCAAGAAATGGGCAGAAGACATGAACAGACCGTTCTCCAAAGAAGACATACAAATGGCTAACAGACACATGAAAAATATTTTCAACATCATTAGCCATTAGGGAAATTCAAATCAAAACCACATTGAGATACCACCTTACACCAGAGTTAGAATGGCAAAAATTAACAAGGCAGGAAACAATAAATGTCAGAGAGGATGTGGAGAAAGGCAAACACTCTTACACTGTTGGTGGGAATGCAAGTTGGTGCAGCCGCTTTGGAAAACAGTGGGGAAGTTCCTCAAAAAGTTAAACATAGAGCTACCTTATGACCCAGTAATTGCACTACAGAGTATTTACCCCAAAGATACAGATGTAATGAAAAGAAGGGCCACATGCACCCCAATGTTCATAGGAGAAATGTCCGTAATAGCTGAACGGTGGAGAAGCCCGAGATGCCCTTCAACAGACAAATGGATAAAGAAGATGTGGTCCATATATACGATGGAATCTTACTCACCCATCGGAAAGGATGAATACCCAACTTTTGCATCAACATGGACGGAGCTAGAGGATATTATGCTAAGTGAAATAAGTCAAGCAAAGAAAGTCAATTATCATATGGTTTCATTTATTTGTGAAACATAAGGAATAACATGGAGTACATTAGGAGAAGCAAAGGAAAAATGAAGGGGTGAATCAGAGGGAGAGATGAATCATGAGAGACTATGGACTCTGGAAAACAAAGTGAGGGTTTTAGAGAGGAGGAAATGCGTTAGCCTGGTGATGGGTATTAAGGAGGACATGTATTGCATGCAGCACTGGGTGTTATATGCAAACAATGAGTCATGGAACACTACATCAAAAACTAATGATGTACTGTATGGTTTCTAACATAACATAAAAAAAAACTTGAAACAAACAAAAATAGTAACTGCTCTTCTACCACCATAAGTAAACAAATGAATAATTTTTTTAAAAAAGTGTTGGCAAGAATGTGGAGAAAATGAAGCCTGGTGCACTGTTGGTAGAAATGTAAATAGGTAGAGCTCTTATGGAACCACAAAAAGTTCAAAATAGAGCTACCATATGAACCAGCAATCCCACTTCTGGATATATATTCAAGTGAACTGAAATCAGGATCCCAAAGAGACACCTGCATTCTCATTTTGCAGCATTATTCACAATAGCCAAGATACGAAGCCAATCTAAATGTTCGTTAATGTATGAATGCATAAGGAAATGTGGTACATACTCACAATGGAATATTATTTAACCTTAAAAAAGAAGGAATTCTTGACACTTGTGACTTCATAGATGGACCTGGAAGACATTATGCTAAGTGAAATAAGCACAACAGAGGAAGACAAATACTGTATGGTGTCACTTACATGTGGAATATAATATAGTCAAACTCATGAAAGCATAGGGTCAAATGGTGGTTGCTACCAGTTTGGGAGAGAGGTGAATAGGGAGGTGATGGTCAAAGGGCACAAAGTTTTAGTTACCCAAAATAAATAAGTTCTGGAAATATACTCTACAATATAGTGAGTACAGCTAACAATACAGTATTGTACATTCAAAATTTGCAAAGGGGGTAGATCTTATATTAAGTATTACTACCACAAAATATAAAAATAATAATAATGGGATGGAAGGAAACTTCAAGAAATAATAGGTATGTCTATGGTTTGGATAGTGGTGATGGTTTCATGAGTGTACACTTATCCTAAACTCATTGAGTTGTATATGTTAGTATGTACAGCATTTTTACATGTCATGCATATCTAAAGTGCTTTTATAAATTAAAAAAATTTAAAAAATAAAATATAAGCCAGAGTATATTGCCATGAATTTGGAGAGATGGACAGGGGCAAATTAGGAAGGACTTTTTGATACATACATAAAACCATCACTACATCAAGATAACAAACATTCATCACTTCCAAAAGATCAGTCATGGTCTGTTGTAATCCCTTTCTCCTTCCTGTCCCTACTTTCCTTTTATTTACCTAACCCCCGCCACCACCACTGCTTTCCTCTGCCTCAATCCCCAATCATTGATTTGCTTTCTGTTGCTATATATTAGTTTTCATTTCATCTCTAAAATTTTATATACCTGGAATCATACAGTATGTACTCTTTTCTTTGTCTAGCTTTGTTCATCCATCATACTTATTTTGAAATTCATCTATGCTGTGTTGTATATCAGCAGTTCACTTCTTTTTATTCCTGAGTAGTATACCGTTTGATAGGTATATCACCGTCTGTTTTTCCATTTATCTGTTGATGGCCCTTTTGGCTGTTTCCAGCTTTTGGCTATTACAAATAAAACTGCAATGAACATTCCTGTACAAGTCTTTGTATGGTCATATGCTTTTTGTTCTCTTGATAAATACCTTGGAGTGGAATGGCTGAATCATGTAAGTATATGTTTGACTTTTCACAAAACTGGCAAAATGTTTTTCAAAGTGGATATACCATTTTACACTCTCACTAACCACATCCTCATCAACCCCTGGTATGGTCTTTTTTTGTCTTCTTTTTTTTCTTCTAATTTTAGCCACTCTAGGAGGGAGACAGCAGTATCTCATTTTGGTTTTAATTTACATTTCCCTAATGATTAATGAAGTAGAGTTATTTTTCATGTACATATTTTCCATCTGTGTATCTTCTTTGGTGAACTATCTGTTCAGATCTTTTGTCCTTTTAATTCTTTTGTCCATTTTCAAATGGGATTATTTGTCTTCTGAATTTTGAGAGAATTCCCTCAAGGTCCATCTATGTTGTCACAAATGGTAGGATTTCCTTGTTTCTCATGGCTTAATAATACTCTTTTGTATATTTATACTACATTTTTAAAATATTTTATTTATTTATTTGTCAGAGAGAGAGAGAGAGTGCAGCAGGGGGAGCAGCAGGCAGAGGGAGAAGCAAGTTGCCCGCTGAGTGAGGAGCCCAATGCGGGACTCAGTCTCTGGATCCCAGTAACACAACCAGAGCTGAGGGCAGATGCCTAACCAACTGAGCCACCCAGGCACCCTATACCACACTTTTTAAAAATTGAAATGTCAATGGGCATATGTTGTTTCCATGTCTTGGCTGGTGTAAATAATGTTACAATAAACATGGGGGTGCAGATATCTCTTTGAGACCATAATTTCCTTTCCTTTAGATATAGGCCCAGAAGTGGAATTGCTGAGTTGTAGAATAATTCTATTTTTAATTTTTTGAGAAACCTCCATACTGTTTTCCATAGTGCCTGTAACCAATTTACAGTCCCACCAATGGTGCATGAGGGCTGTCTTTCTCCATATCCTCTCACCACTTGTTGTATCTTTTTGCTGATAACCTTCCTAACAGGTATGAGGTGATATCTCATTGCAGTTTTGACTTGCATTTTCCATCTTGATGATTAGTAATGTTAAGCATCTTTTTTTATACCTGCTGGCCACTTGTATGACTTTTTTTGGAAAAATGTCTATTTACTTCCCCTGCCCATTTGTAAATCATATATTTGTTTTCACTTCTTGTTATTGAATTGCATGAGTTCTTTATATATTGTGGATATTAATCTCTTATCAGATATATGTTGCAAATATTTTCTCCCACTAAATAGGTTGCCTGTTCATTTTGTTGATGGTTTCCTTTGCTGTGCAGACTCACCTATTTATCTTTGCATTTGTTTCATTTGTTTTTGGTGTTATATCCAAGAAATTCTTGCCAAGGCCAATGTCAAGGTGCTTACACTTTATGTTTTCTTCCAGGAGTTTTGTGGTTTCAAGTCTTACATTCAATCTATAATCCATTTTTTAATTTTTTATTTAAATTCAATTAAGTAACATAGAGTGCATTAATTTCAGGTATAGAATTTAGTCATTCTTCAGTTGCATATAACACCTAGAGCTCATTACATCAAGTGCCCTCCTTAATGCTCATCCCCGAATTATCCTATCCTCCCACTCACTTCCCCTCCAGCAACCCTCAGTTTGTTTTCTAGAGTTCAGCATCTTTCATGGTTTGCCTCCCTCTCTGTTTTTATCCTATTTTATTTTTTTCCCTTCACCTATACTCATCTGTTTTGTTTCTTAAATTCCATATATAGTGAAATCAATCATATGGTATTTGTCTTTCTCCAACTGACTTATATCGCTTAACATAATATTCTCTGGTTCCATCCACATCGTTGCAAATAGTAAGATTTCATTCTTTTTGATGGCTGAGTAATGTTCCATTGTATATCTCTCCCATATTTTCTCTATCCATTCATCTGTTGATGGACATTTAGGATCTTTCCATATTTTCGCTACTGTGGATATTGCTGCTATAAACATGGGGGTACATATTATATTATGTATATACAAAATATATTACAATTGTAATATAATTTGAAATCAGGAAGTGTAATGTTTCTAGTTTTGTTTTTCTTCCTCAAAATACCTTTGGCTATTCAGGGTCTTCTATGATCCTACATAAATTTTAGGATAGTTTATTCTGTATCTGTGAAAAATGCCACTGAAATGTTTACATATATTGCATTTAATCTGTGGATCACTTTGGGTAGTACAGACACTTTAACAATATTCTTTCAATCCAGAAGCATGGAATATCTTTCCATTTATTTGTGTCTTCTTACATTTCTTTCATCAATGTCTGGTTTTCAGTTTCTAGATCTTTTACCACTGTTGTTAAACTTACTTCTAAGCATTTTATTCTTTTTCATGCTATTTTTAAATGGGATTATTTTTTTCTTTTTCTGATAATTCATTACTGAATATTCTTTAACCCAATTGGCTATCTTGGGGCATACCTGGAGTACTTAGACCATTTCATTTACTTGCTATTAATATGGTTAGAGTTGAGCATATTTTTTCTCTTTGTCCCATCTTTCTATTTGTTTTCTGTTTCCCCCATCTGTTCTTTGTTTTTGTTTTAGTCTGTGCAGGTTGCTGCATAATATACTACAGACTGGATAATTTATAAACAACAGAAATATATTTCCCACAGTTCTGGAGGCTGGAAGTCTAAGATCACGGTGCTAATGTGGTCAGGTGAGACCACTCTTTTGGGTTGCATACTTTTTGTTGCGTCCTCACAGGATGGAAGGAGCTAGGAAGCTTTCTGGGGTCTCTTTTATAGATCTCTAATCCCATTTAGGAGAGTTCCACCCTCATGACCTAACTGCGTCCCAAAACCTTATGTCTCTACACCATCATGGGCTTTAGGATTTCAACCTGTAAATGTTGTGGGGACACAAACACTCAGACCGTAGCAGTTTCATTTTCCTCTTTTTTTTTCAGGCTTCTTTCAACTAATCCAGTATTTTAAAATTTTTTTTTATCTCCTTTACTGGCCTATTTTTTTTAAGTTTCATTTATCCTTTGGTGACTTATTAATTCCCCATTTTGCTATTTTAGAGGCCGCCTTATGGTTTATACTGTACATCTTAAATTCATCACAGTCTGTCTTCAAGTAACATTACCACACCACATAATGGAACTTTATAGTATACTTCATTTCTCCCTTCCCAGAGAGTTCCTTTAAGACAAAATAATCATGGGTTCATTTACTGAGTACAGTGGTATATCAGTCTCTGTTGTAAGATCATTTCATTTTCACGTCCACCCTAGGAGGTGTAAGTATTACCCCTCATTTTACATAGGAATAAATTGTGACTAGAAATGTTAAGTAAATTTCTGAATCTCATGGAGCTCTTTAGTGGCATATGTGAGAGTTGAATTCAAGTTTGACCTCAAAGCCTATGTAGTAAGTCATCATATTAACTTCCCAAGTTTATTCAAACACACTTATAATATAATCAATTTTACTTTAACTTGGCTAAAATATTGATGAAGAATTAAGAATAATACTGAGGGTCAAGACAAGAAGGGGAAAGGGAAAGAGAAGGACAAAATAAAAGAAAAGGAAAATAATATGAGATAAATATATATATTTGGTCTTTTCAACAGAGATTATTTTATTGTGGAATACAAATAGCTCATTAGGCTTATTAATAGCCTAGATGACCTATCCCTCAAGACTATCTGATTTCTGGATAGCCTGATACTATTAAGAGAGTACAGGCAGTAGATTGTGTAAGCAATCTATATACTAGAAAAGGCATAGTTCTAATGGGAAAAAAAAACCCAATAAAATAGCATTCTGCTTTATATAGCAGGCTTATGTGTGGTTTTAAAATATGAGTTACTCTATAAAGCCAAATTGTGTCTGAGAGAAAATTCAAAATTGTGTATTCAGATCTCTAGAATTGAGGGTGAGGGTTTGCACATTAATACCTTGCTGAGAAAATGAAATCATATATATATTTTTTAAATCAAGCTCTCATTGCTATCTCTTCATTTTCTCCATTGGATATTTGATAGCTAGTTTTATCTCTACTATAAGATTGACATCTCCTGGAAGATAGCTACTGCTTAGTTACAGTTATATCTCCCATAGTATCTAGAATTAAAAACATCATAAATGTTTCTTCAGTAGAAGAATGAATCATACATATGTATGTTCTCCCACTTTCATGTGGAGAGTTTTGTAAACCAAATGTAGTATATATATACATCTCAGGGCATTTAAGGAACTGGTTGATCAAGTCACTGACCTCCACAGTTGATTAATTCCTGGCCCTTAGCCTGCTTTCTTGAGTAAATGCCCAAGCACTCTTCTCTGAGCATTGGCCTAGTTTGTATTACTGTGACTCACTCCTCCAAAAGCAACTCTATTGCTTTCCTCTACAGTGCTTAATTCAGTGATAAGTATTCTTGGCTTGCGAATTGGAGCAAAAGTGAGTGTCCAAGATAAACCAATTGGTTAGTTCAGAGACGGGGAAAACAGGGAGTTTGGGGAAACTTCCCAGAGGATACTCACAGCTCAAACCCAAGGTCATGCTGGAGATCTTGAACTCTGAACATTTATGCTGTCTGCTCACCAGTGCCACCTTACAGAGCCAGGTAACTTATTTCCCCTTTTTTTCCTTTCACTTTTTAGGGTAAGAATATCCCAGCATGGGCATGAGTGGCTTGAAATTGCTGAAGTACGTTCTGTTTTTCTTCAACCTGCTCTTTTGGGTAAGTGTGCCTCTTCTGAGCACGAGGAGCTCATCTCCTCCCAGCTCCATTCTATTTCTCTCTCCTCTACTGAAGATCCTGGTATGGAGAGCAACCCATGCATGTCTGAATGGCATACCCAGCTTAAAACAAGGGAGTAATAATTTCCCCTCTTCCCATCTTGCCATTGTATAAATCTGTAAAATTGAAAAGTACCAGTGCAGTTATCTTTTTTTAATTATGTTCAGTTAGCCACCATATAGTACATAATTAGTTTTTGGTGTAATGTTCAATGATTCAATAGTCACATATAACACCCAGTGCTCATCAGAATCCATGCTCTCCTTAATACCCATCACCCAGCTTCCCCATCTCCCCATACCTCTGCCCTCTGAAACCTTCAGGTTGTTTCCCAGAGTCCATAGTCTCAGGGTTCATCTCCCTCTCTGATTCCCCCCACCACTTCAGTTTTCCTTCCCTTCCCCTATGGTCTTCCATGCTATTCCTTATGTTCCACATACGAGTGAAACCATATGATAATTGTCTTTGCTTGACTTTTTTCGCTTAACATAATCCTCTCCAGTTCCATCCATGTCAGTGCAAATGGTGGGTATTCATCCTTTCTGATAGCTGAATAATATTCCATTGTGTATATGTACCACATCTTTATCCAGTGCAGATCTTTTGGCATGCTCTTCCTCTCTCTGGGGACTTTAGGCTATTACTGCTCACTGCTGACATCTATGGGTGAGAAACCTGAGACTCTCTATTCTGTGAATAAATAACACTTTCCTGCTCCCCTCCCTCCCTTAATCCCTTGGATGAATAACTGATTGAAAGGGACGTCACCTTTTCTGGGAAGGTTTCACCACACCAAATTTAGCAATTGAGTTTCAAATATAGGATCAGTTTGCACTCATGTGTCTATGAGAAGATTCTTAAAAGTTTGGCTTCTCTGGTTTTCTGCCTAGCAAGATAAAGTTCTCAACCAGGCATCCCCTCTACATTGTTGTGGTTTCCAAAGGGAAGACCATGTATAAGATGTTGTGGGAACAAGGAGTAGGAGAGCTGAAGCATGAAGATACTATATTACTCACAGTGAGCTTTCCCTGGTATCTGATATGGGTAAGATGAAGCATGAGTGGGACATCACAGGAGGAAAGTAGGATCACTTCTTTTCTAGGTGCAGGGGAAAGCTGGGTAAAGAGGTTGTTCATGAGAGTCTTGATAGAGCCAATGGAAAGATATGATTTTTTTTTTTATTCTTTGGTGGGAAAGTTAAAAAAAAATTTTTTATTATGTTCATTAGCCAACATATAGTACATCATAAGTTTTTGATGTAATGTTCAACAAGTCATTAGTTCCATAGAAGACCCAGTGCTCATAACATGTGCCCTCCTTAATACCCATCACGTGGTTACCCAACCCCCCACCCTAATCTCAAGTGAAAACGTGAGCAGATATTCAAGAATGTTGTGGGATTCTTTCTTTCAGTTCTGTGGCTGCTGCATTTTGGGCTTTGGGATCTATTTCCTGATCCACAACAATTTCAGCCTGTTCCCCTCCCTCACACTGGGCAATGCGTTTGTCATCGTGGGCTCCATTATCATGGTGGTTGCCTTCCTGGGCTGCATGGGCTCCATCAAGGAAAACAAGTGCCTGCTTATGTCAGTGAGTATCTTGCAGCAGATGTGGTACCTTAAGTAGAGAGACAGGATACCTTAAGTCCCAGGCAAGATGTTCCTTGGTAGCTAACCTATGGGCACAGGGAAATCATAGGAACATAGGATTGGCACTTTAAGCTGGCCAAATCTGTCTAGAGCAATAGTATTTTGTTTCTGACTGGGGTCCCAGGGATATGTGGAAGAGGACATCGCTATCTTCCTTGGGATTCATTGTACAGTGTTAATAATGACGCTTGTCATAATTTCCCTTTATGACATTTTATTTCTTCATGTCTGGTTGAAATCAAGTGTTATCCATCTGCCTAAATGCTTTCACATCAGTATGTATTTTTAGGATCTGAACCAGAGTCACTAACTAATGGAAAATCTAGTCTCTAGATTCTTTTGAGTACTGTGGCCCTCCTAAAATGACAGAAGACCCTTCTCTATCTCAGATCTGCACAGGATACCTGATGGTGTGATGATCCAACTTAAGTGAGGCCCTAGGTGGTAGCCATTGTGATCTAACATGAGAGATGCTAGAGCTTTTCTGTTGTTCACTGTCAGTTAAGACTCCTGAAGAGCACATATAGGCTTAGGTTTTACCTATAAGCTCTATGAAAGAAGAGCTCCTTGTATCTCTAAGTGGACCCAGAACAGTGCTTGATATAACAGTACTACTCCATCCTTAGTAAGAGTTCCCAGTCACCTTGGTTCTTCCTTAGGTTATTTGGTTAATTTTCTTTCCCTTATGGGTCAATTCTTAAATTGGAACCAAGACATAGAATAAAAAGTTCCTGTTCTCAGTTCCCAGATTAATGGCAAAAGATGGGAGCTGATAGACATAGGGAAAAGATTAAACAGGTTTAAGTAGTCAAAATTAATTTTGGGATAAAAAGGTGAAACAGGTTAAGTGACAATATGTTTTCTGCTGTGTGTGATTAGCATAGAGGGAGTAAGCATCTATAGCTAGAGATAACGAAGTATTAGCACTGTGATTAGAATACCTCTTCTCCACATCTGTACAAGGCTCCTCTCAACTTCCACCATCACCTGATCCGATCCCCAAACTAGCCCTGATCTTGCAAAAGGGACCAGGCCCAAAACTAAAGACATATAGTTTAGTTTACTGCTCTTTTGCTCAACTATTTCAAAAAGCTGATGCCAAAATTGCTTCACTGATTCATCAAATAATATTGCATACTCATTATGTGCATGGAGCTGTATAGGCACATGCGAAGAGGAGAATAAAGTTAGAAGACAGCTGATCTGCCCTCTAAAGACTTGGAGTCTAGTTGCACAAGAATGACACATATCCCTCACAAAATAAAAGGCTTATGAAGGCCTGAGCAAGCAGAAATAGGAACTTCTGTACACGTGTGGAGACACGTCTGGATTCTCCCAGGGTGCAGTGGGAGTGAGGGAAATACTAGGATCAGTGTTATGAACATGTCTCTACTTTGCCTCAGTTCTTTTTCCTGCTGCTGATTATCCTCCTTGCTGAGGTGACCATGGCCATCCTGCTCTTCGTGTATGATCAGAAGGTAAGCTATAAAGAACAAATTGTTGTATTTCTGATGGGGGAGAAGAAGTCCTGTAATAGAGATAGAGGCAAAGTGGAAGGATGGAAGAAAGAAATTAACTGTAAATGCGGGGGTGGAATTTCATGAAAGATTGCAATTGAATCATGCTTTGAAGGATGAATAGGAAGCAAAGTAAAAACAAGTTTATCTTCCACCTACTTCCTTCCCTCTATGTGTCTGGCAGTAGAAAATGTCTGTCTCCATGCCTAAGAGAGCCCATGCTTTGATTGTCTTCCTCTGAAAAACCAGAGTTCTGGAAAGATAAGAGGCTACTATGAACTTCTTCCTGCAATGCTATTTCAGTCTCAGCACTTTTCCCTGTATATAAACTCCCGCTCCTCACTTCCTTAGCTGTGAGGAGATCATTTGGAAGGGAGGAGCAAATGGAACCACCAGCCATTATTAGAAATTGCTTGTTCCTTGAGCTCACCTGCTTTTTATAATGTCTTCTCTGCTGGAATATGCCCCACCCAGTTGAATAATTATGTGTCTACGAGCCTGACCGAGAGCATCCAGCAATACCACACGAACAACAGCACCAGAGCAACATGGGATTCCATCCAGTCATTTGTGAGTACAGATGGAATCCTCCTCAGCTTAGCCCAGACTTAATTTTCCAACCTCAGTGCCTGGAGGCTAAAGGAACTACCTTTCTTGAAAGGTCCAGAATCTAAGGTCTGCAGCCCCTAGGTCCAAAATAATGTTTAGTAGTCACAAACACGAATCTGTCTGATTGGTACAAAGTTCTCTACATTCTCTTATCCTTCACATTCTCAGGTAGGCTCACTGTCTAAGCCCTACTAAGATCTAAGGAAGACCCAAACATGTCAGACTGAATCCCCTGTGTACTTAATTTTTCATCTGTAAAATGTGAATAAGTTAAACATGCCCTTTCTACTTGAAGGAGATTTATGTGAATGAAATGGTATAATGGATCTAAAAATATTTTGTTCTAAGGAGCCATAGTAGTTAAGCTAATTCTGTATTTTCCACTACAGTCAGATCTGAAGGGACCACCTTTTCTCTAAGTTACAGTTTTCCTTCTGTTAACTTTCTAACCATCATGTTTTGGGGGGGTTTGGCTTTTAGCTGCAATGTTGTGGTGTAAATGGCACAAGTGATTGGGGCAGTCACCCACCAGCATCTTGTCCCTCAAATCCACAAGTTCAGGTAATTTTTTGGCAACTTTTCTGTTATTAGCCTCTTTGGTTAAACTTTCAATTAGCTTAGAAACTCTAGTCATACAGGACTTAGTCCTCCCAACCAGAAACAAGGAACCTTGGATAAAATAGAAGCCAGGGAGAAATCCCAGGTTACTAGACAAATTAGACAAAAGTTGTTCAGACAACTAGACAAAAGAAAAGAATGGAAAAAGCTCATTAGACTAGAGATGCCATCACAAATCTTGCTACCCTAAACTATTACATTAGAGGGGAAAAGTTTATGTGATAGTGGCAGAGGATTATATCTACATTTTTCTTGAGCAAGAAGTAGGTATTTTGGTTGAAAATGAAAATTATAAAGTTGAGGTAGAAAACCTCCCCCTTTTCCTGTTTCTCTGCTTTTCTTCCTTGGAAACGGCAACATCCAGCCTCTTGGTAAAATGAATCATTAGTAAAAGAGTCTGGAGTTGGGGGAGAGAGAGTTGGTAGAACTATTGAAACAACCTGCCCGCTTATTTTTTTTTTTTTCATTGTGTTATGTTAGACCTCCAGACTAGGGCAAGAGAAGAAGCCAAGATTATATTCCAAGATTAAGTTCCTAAATTCCTGTTACCTGGTGTTATCCACCTTAGGGTTGTTTGTAAATCTCCAGAAATTTTTAGGTCTATGAAGAAAGATTGAGATACTCACCAACTAGCCCTGGCCTGGAGCTTGGTAGGGCCATGATAGATTCAGGTTTCAGCAGAAGCTGAAATGCAACCAACCCTAGAATTGCATAGGCTATCTCCCCATTTATTTGTCCCAAGTCAGCAGGGGATGTTTAAAGAACATAAGGACATCTATTGCTGAAATGCCTCTCAGGAGCCAGTTTAACTCTGTATGTAGAAATCTAGGACTTCAGTGTTAGGTGCTACTATGATGATAACAAGACCAGAAAAGTCTGTAGTTTAATATTCTCTGCTTTATGCCTGTTTCTTCATACACAGAAAGAAAATAAAAATGGCCTAAGTCTTTTGGCATAAGGCAAAATATGAACTATCTTCTGAAATTAGGTTCCTTATCAAGTCGAATAATGGACTGGTATCCTTTGTATTTGCAATTTTTTCTAGGGTTGCTATGCACAAGCAAAACTGTGGTTTCACTCCAACTTCCTGCACATTGGAATCATCACTATCTGTGTATGTGTGATTCAGGTAAGAACTTAATCATGGGACTATTGTGAAGATTAAATTAGGTAAGTCAAGTAAAGTTTTAGAATAGTACCAGATACATAGTACATGCTCAGTAAATGTGAGTTTCCCCAGTCAGGTAGCAAATTATGTCATTACCAATTTAAGGCATACAGAAAATATGCTGCAAGATCTATCTGGTTAACTTATCACTAAGAGATATGAGTGCTTCATAGTCAAATTAAAAATCATCAGGCCGACCTCTACTTTGGTCATTCACTGAGCTGGTGTGGAAAAGCTTGTGATAGAAGAGCCTTGTATGCGAAGCAGGAGCTGATGATAAAAATCGTAATCATAATTTCTCTGCTTAGCATGGTAAGTCAGGGGTGAATTGGGGATAGTTTTGTGTTCTTTTTTATTATGTGACATTTCTACTAATTTTATACCCAAGTATTTTGGGTATGTCACAGAAGAGCTAAGATGTAATCAAGAAGCTCAGAGGGAAATAATTTTTCTCTGCTTGGAAACTAAGAAATCTCAGGGCACGGGGAGAGATGACTCATTGCACAAAGTGTTGACTTGTGCAGTACTTGACTATACAAGTGACTTCTTAAGGAGACGAAGATGTCCCAACACTCTATCCTCTACTGTTCTGACACCATCACCCCCACTACCATTCTAAAGCAAAAGGAGAGAATAGAGAAGGAATTGGGGAATAATGGCATGAAGGGTGGTTCTAGAGTGATGGGCACTCTTTTTCTCTGGGGCTAATCCCGGGGGTATGGGAGAGATGGCTCCTCCTATGAAGACTTCACATTTTCTCAACTCTTTTCTCAGGTGTTGGGGATGTCCTTTGCGCTGACCTTGAACTGCCAGATTGATAAAACCAGCCAGGCCCTAGGGCTGTGACATGATACTGCCTTGTGCTGGAGAGGCTTATTTCATCTTTGGAAACCCAAAATCAGTTATTAGCATGAAGCCTTAAATGGTCACCTCTTGGCCTGGTGTCTTTGTCCCCTTCTCATCTTTTCCCTGTTTTGGTCCCTGTATCATAAAACCAGAAAAGAAGGTATTAGCCAGACATTTCCCATCTCAGGCACCAGAACAATGATTTACCCACTCATGGGGCAGCTATGTCCCTCAAGATGGTGACACTAATACCTGAGCATTTTTTGGACATGAGAAGCCAAGAGAACCTGCACTAATGGCTCAAGATCAAAGGATGGGTTTGGGACTTGAATTTTTGCATCTGCTTGTTGTCAAATAAGGCTCCAGCCTCTAAATCATGCCCAGTCCACTCTCCAAAGCCAAACAAAAGAGAAGCTGAAGGGACTTCTGGGGCCAGACTCTTTGGATCATTGTCACAACGCTCTGTTTCCTTTTGGCTGGGCCTGGGCTTTCACTATAGGAATGACAGAGTACTCTTTCTCCAAAGAGAAACTTTGCAACTTCCTTATTAAAGGACCTTATTGATTCTTTCTGTCTCTCCAGAAGTAACTGCCCAGTGATTCATATCCTGACTTCAGCCAGTCTCTTAGCCTTTGAGTTACATAACTATGGAAGAACTTAGCAGGACCAGTATCTCTAGTGGTTTAGCTAATAATCACATTTGTAAGAGTTCTGGTATTACTTTTCTATCAAATAAGGTTTTGTTAATGTACTATTTTATCTCTTCAATAAATAAAACCACTTATGATCTCAATCATTACATTCTCATTCCTATATCTCAAATTTCTGTGACTTAGACTGATTGCCCTGCCTGCAAGCTGGATATATTAGTTATCCATTGTTGCATAACAAGTTATTCCAAAACTTAGGGACTGAGAACATGTACTTATTATCTTACATTTTTTGTGAGTGATGAATCTGGGAGCAGCTTAGCTGAGTGATTCTGGTTCATAGTCTCTCACATGACTACAATCAACCAATTAATCAATCAGCCCTGTCAACCAGGACTACATTCATCTGAAGGATCAACTGGAAAATGATATACCTTCAAGATCTTTCTCTTGGTAGGCCTCAGTTCTTTGCCACATGCCACCTTCCACAGGGTTGCCTTATGACATCACAGTTGATTTCCCCCATTACAAAACATCCAAGAGAGAAAATGAAATACAGCACCCCAAACAAGCCACAATCCTTTTACAATCTAACTCAGAAGTGCCATCACATCAATCCTGCCATATTATATTCCTTAGAAGTGAGTCAAAAATTTCAGTCCACACTCAGGGTCAGGAGGTTACCAGAGAGCAGAAATCATTGGGGGACATTTTGGAGGTTGCCAGCCACATATCTTTTGGACAGGAAAAACTTAATTGGATTCTATAAGCTAAATTAAATTATCTAATAACCATATGTAATAAGGCATAAAATCAGAACATATCTAAATACAGAACCAAATGTAGAGAAGGCAGAGAAAAGGACAGAAGAATTGGGTTTTGTTCTTGAAGTTTTGTGTGGGATCTTTCACCTCCATTTAAGGAAAATTGGTCATTTTAGTGGTAGTTCTAGGGAAACCTTCAATACTATGTTTCTCTTGGGATAAAATTCAGATTCCTTATTATGTCTACCAGGACCTATATGATATGTCCCACCCTTAGCCCTCCAGTTCTTGCTGTTTTATTCCAACTTTAATTCTATTGAAGTTTATTTAGTTGCTCTGAGCTTTACTTTTACAGACTTATTTTTCCCATTCATCCAATGATCACTCTGGATAATTCCTCTGCCCTAAGGAAGGTTTCCCTGGTATTAAGTTTAGCATCTATTGAGGTCTTTACAAGTATGAGATAGTGTGCTAAGAGCTTTCCACACATCTCCCCATTTAAATCTTGACAAAATGTCTTTTGTGAATAACTCCATAATGCACACACAGAAACTTCACAGGTCTTATTACATTTTATTTTAATTGCTATTCATTTGTCTCTTAATTATTGGCCTAAGTTGGAAACAATAGAAAAGAAAAAATAAAGATTGTGCCGTAACCACAATACAGCTCAAAAATTTTTTAAAGATTTTATTTATTTATTTGACAGAGAGAGCTCGCAGGTAGGCAGAGAGAGAGAGGAGGATGCAGGCTCCCCACAGAGCAGAGAGCCAGATGCAGGGTTTGATCCCAGGACCCTGGGATCATAACCTGAGCCGAAGGCAGAGGCTTTAACCCACTGAGCCACCCAGGTGCCCTTACAGCTCAAATTTTAAAACCCATAAAACTACATGATAAAAAACATCTAGGCCAATCATTTTGAAAAGAAGCTGTACTTGCTATAAACATTTTTTCTAAAATAATAGGAACCATCCAAATTGACTCAAATAGAAAAAGGAGATTTCTGTTTCTGATAAGATAGACTAAACTTCCACTATAGACAACTAAAGTGCTAGATAAAAGCTATAAAACAATTTATTATGAGTACTGTTGAGTTGGAATGAAAGTAAGGAATACTAGAGCCAGAAACTTTGTGATGATGGGAACCAGAGAGGTAAGAGAAATTTGAGGACATTTGTCAAACTAGGTGAACTTGGATTTCAGTTTTCATGGCACATAGGGTACATGGCAAATTTCAGGGTCTAAGATGGAGAGTCTAAGCAGAGACCTTTCCTCTTTTAAGTCAGAGGCACCAAAGTGCTATACCTTAGTATAAGAGTAAACTAGAAATACCACTCATTTTCACAAAAGATTGCATGAAAATCTGTCTGCAACTTGGCAATATAGCAAAGGAAAGCAACATCCCTAAAAAGTTGCATCCATAATCTGGCCATTACATTGACTCAAAGTGAAAACTTAAAGTGTCTGATTCATCTGCAAAATCTCAAACTAAAATTTAGTTTAAAGTAGTCCAAACAAGAAGTTACCCCAGTCTCTGCACACACTTTCTGAATGAGCCCACGTTAATATCAGGTCTATTGTGATAAGCACTGGGTATTGTATGTAAGTGATGAATCATTAAATCCTTCACCTGGGATGCCTGGGTGGCTCAGTTGGTTAGGCAGCTGCCTTCAGCTCAGGTCATGATCCCGATATCCTGGGATAGAGTCCTGCATCGGGCTCCTTGCTCGGCGGGTAGCCTGCTTCTCCCTCTGCCTCTGCCTGCCACTCTGCCTGCCTGTGTGCTCTCCTTCTCTCTCTCTCTCTCTCTCTCTGACAAATAAATAAATTTTTTAAAAAAGATTAAATTCTACACCTGAAACTAATATTACACTGTATGTTAACTAACTGGAATTTAAATTAAAACTTGGAAAAATTAATAATAATAATAATAATAATAGTAATAATAATACCTGGTCTCCATGAATCTTAAAAAGCAAATTTTTAGATAAATTGAACTACTTACAATTAAAATTCACTAAAAATATGAGAAAACAAGGAACTATGAGCCAAGGGAACAATAAACAATAGCAATGGACCCATAAAACTTCACATATTATACTTACTTAAAACAAATATATAGCCATTTTTTAATATTTAAGAAAATAAAGAACAGCTTTAAAATATGTGCAGAGAATAACTGAAAGAAAGAGTAATCATTTTGAAAGAGGAAAATACAGTGGTTGAAATTTTTTAAATTTAAATGAACAAATAAGTGAAACCATATGATAATTGATTCTCTCTGCTTTTGGAAGGGGAGGTGAACAATGAGAGACTATGGACTCTGAAAAAAAATCTGAAGGGTTTGAAGAGGTGGGGGAGTGGGAATTTGGGGGAACCAGGTGGTGGGTATTAGAGAGGGCATGGATTGCATGGAGCACTGGGTGTGGTACAAAAACAATGAATACTGTTATGCTGAAAAAAAATTTTTAAAAATGATTAAAAAAATTTAAATGAACAATTTGAAAGCAAATTTGATACAAGTAAAGCAAAATTAATAAATGAGAAGATTTATATGAATAAATTAATTAGAATGTGGCTATAGTGGGTTGAACTTAGTCCCAAAAAGTTTATGTCCAAATTCTAATCCCTAGTACTAGTAAATAAAATTTTATTTAGAAATGGGGTCCTTGTGGATGTGATTAAATTAGTGATATTGAGATGAGATCATCCTATATTTAGGGTGAGCCCTAAATCCAATGTTTTATGTTCTCATAAGAGAAAAGAGAGGGATATATTTTTTTAAGATTTTATTTATTTGTTTGACAGACAGAGATCACAAGTAGGCAAAGAGGCAGGCAGAGAGAGAGAGGGGGAAGCAGGCTCCCTGTGGAGCAGAGAGCCTGATGCGGGGCTCAATCCCAGGACTCTGGGACCATGACCTGAGCCGAAGGCAGAGGCTTTAACCCACTGAGCCACCCAGGCACCCCTGATATTTTTAACTCACGTACAGAGAAGATCCATAGGGCAAGGCCATGTGAAGACAGAGGCAGAGATTGGAATAATGTGTCTAAAGCCAGGAAACACAGGATTGCCAAGAACTACCAGAAGGTAGGAGAATAACATGGGACAAATTCTTCCTCAGGGCATCCAGAATGAATCAACACCCAGAGACACGTTGATTTTGGACTTCTAGCCTTCAAAATCATGAGAGAATGATTCTCTTTTGTTTGAAGCCACCAAATTGTGGTGCTTTATTCCAACAGCTCTAGGATAGTAATACAGTAGCACATAGAAGGAGTGAAAAACATGAATGCAAGATTAAGAAATGATGAAGACAGAGTTATAGCCTAACATAAGTATAACTGGAGTTCTGGAAAGAGGATATACAAAGCATAGTAGACACAATACTTGAAGTCATAATTGTTGAGAATATTCCAGAACTGATGAAAGATGTAATCCACAAATAAAAAGTCAAATGAACTACTTTCATGAAGGAAAAAAAAGAAAATCACACCTAGACTTAACATCGTGAATGGGGTGAACGGGGGTGTAGATTTAAGAACAGCAATAGAAGTTTTAGTTCTAGTAATAGGCAAACAGAATGGAATATTAGAGCACCAACATATGTTCAGAAAGTATGAATTACTATCACAAATACTTGTCTTTTGATTCTTTGTCAGGACACACCATTATAGGTGGGAGGAGTCATGTGGAAGATCTTTATATTGAACCCCACCCTCCATCAGAACAAACCAGAGCTTGATGCCCTGTAGTTACTTTAAACTCTGATAACTACAGAATGGAATGTTGTGGTTTTGAACCAATTAGGAAAGGAAAATGAATAGTAAAAGCAAAAGGAAACCTCCTCATGTTGTTGTGATAACAGAGCAAAACTCCCATGTCTTTGTACACCAGCTAAACAAGGTCTAGATGGACTAGTGACCCTCAGAACTTAAACTGGCTTGAAGTCATCCCAACTAAACATGCTATAGAGAACTGAAAGAAGCAAGCTCAAAATATCTCTGTAATATTGAACCAGGTCCTGGAACTCTCTAAGCAACAGAAATTGACAACAAGCCTAATAGCTGTTCCAGACAAGGCTTTTTAGACATGTGTTTTAGATCAACTATCAACTATGCTTACCATGATATAAAAGTAAATCATAAACTTTAAAGTTTCTACCAGGAATAAGAAACCATAAAAGAAAAAAATCACAAACTTTAAAAAGAACCAAATAACATCTAGAGATGAAAAAAAGCAAAAATTGAAGTTAAAAACTTTAATTCAGTAAAAGATTGAATACAAACAAAAGGCAGAATTTGTGACTTAGAAGACAGAACAGAAAAAAAATACTGATAACATAGCACAAATATGTAAAAATATAGGAAATGTAGAAAGGATGAGAGGTGTAGAAAATACAGTTTGAGTCCATTTGATCAGAGTCCTAGAATGAATGGAGAGAATAAATGGGCTGAAGAAAATATTTGAAGGGAATATGAGTGAGAATTGATGAAACACCCAATGCACAGATTCAAAAGGTTCACTCAATCTCAAGGTTAAATAAAAACAAATCCACCTCTCCAGCCATAGGAAAACTTAAGAAAAAGAGACAAAAACCTTAAAGCAGTCAGAGGGAAAAGAAAGATTATCTGTGAAGAATGATAGATTAACCATTGACATAACAGTAGTAATTCTCCTTAGAAGAGTGTGGACCTCAAAATGCTAAAGTTGAAATAAGAATTTTCTTAGGAGGGCACTTGGGTGGCTCAGTCGGTTGGGTGTCTGCCTTTGGTTCAGGTCATGATAGATCCCAGCTGGGATCAAGCCCCACATAGGGCTCCCTGCTCGTTGGGAAGCCTGCTTTCCCTCTCCCACTCCTCCTGCTTGTGTTCCTGCTCTCTCTGTCTGTCAAATAAATAAATGGAATCTTAAAAAAAAAAAAAAAGAATGTTCTTAGAGAAAAACCAAGACTAAATAGCCAAGATAATTTGTAATCATCACACACTCACTAAAAATTCTAAAGGATAAATTCCAGGTATAAATAAAGTGATCTCAGACAAAAATCAGAAATACAAGAAAAATCAAGAAGGAAAAAAAAATGGTTAAATACATACACATGTGTAAACAACCATTGATTCTAAAAAACAATTATCATAATGCATTGTTGGGGTAAAACCAAGAAGTAGATACAAAATACTGGACAACAGCAAGTCAAGAAGAGGATAAATGGAGTTTCAGTATTTATTGTTTATCTAGGAGGGAGGTAAATATTTTTTAAATAGATACTTTGAAAGGGGAAGTGTACATAATTTCTAGGGTAGTCACCACAAGAAAAGAAAAAAATTTTAAATTTTCAATAGATTAAAAAATCAATGAAAGTTAACTGCTAGAACTTATACAGGAATTCAGTAAAGTGTCAGGATAGAAAATCAATGCACAGAAATCAGTTGCATTTCTCTACACCAACAACAAGACAGAAGAAAGAGAAATTAAGGAGTCAATCCCATTTACAATTGCACCCAAAACTATAAGATACCTAGGAATAAACCTAACGAAAGAGGCTAAGAATCTATACTCAGAAAACTATAAAGTACTCATGAAAGAAATTGAAGAAGACACAAAGAAATGGAAAAATGTTCCATGCTCCTGGATTGGAAGAACAAATATTGTGAAAATGTCTATGCTACCTAAAGCAATCTACACATTTAATGCAATTCCTATCAAAATACCATCCATTTTTTTCAAAGAAATGGAACAAATAACCCTAAAATTTATATGGAACCAGAAAAGACCTTGAATAGCCAAAGGAATATTGAAAAAGAAAGCCAAAGTCGGTGGCATCACAATTCCGGACTTCAAGCTCTATTACAAAGCTGTCATCATCAAGACAGCATGGTACTGGCACAAAAACAGACAAATAGATCAATGGAACAGAATAGAGAGCCCAGAAATAGACCCTCAACTCTATGGTCAACTAATCTTCAACAAAGCAGGAAAGAATGTCCAATGGAAAAAAGACAGCCTCTTCAATAAATGGTGTTGGGAAAATTGGACAGCCACATGCAGAAAAATGAAATTGGACCATATCCTTACACCACACACGAAAATAGACTCAAAATGGGTGAAGGACCTTAATGTGAGAAAGGAATCCATCAAAATCCTTGAGGAGAACACAGGCAGCAACCTCTTCGACCTCAGCCGCAGCAACATCTTCCTAGGAACATCGCCAAAGGCAAGGGAAGAAAGGACAAAAATGAACTATTGGGATTTCATCAAGATCAAAAGCTTTTGCACAGCAAAGGAAACAGTTAACAAAACCAAAAGACAACTGACAGAATGGGAGAAGATATTTGCAAATGACATATCAGATAAAGGGCTAGTGTTGAAAATCTATAAAGAACTTAGCAAACTCAACACCCAAAGAACAAATAATCCAATCAAGAAATGGGCAGAAGACATGAACAGACATTTCTGCAAAGAAGACATCCAGATGGCCAACAGACACATGAAAAAGTGCTCCACATCACTTGGCATCAGGGAAATACAAATCAAAACCACAATGAGATATCACCTCACACCAGTCAGAATGGCTAAAATTAACAAGTCAGGAAATGACAGATGTTGGCGAGGATGCGGAGAAAGGGGAACCCTCCTACACTGTTGGTGGGAATGCAAGCTGGTGCAACCACTTTGGAAAACAGCTTGGAGGTTCCTCAAAATGTTGAAAATAGAACTACCCTATGACTCAGCAACTGCACTACTGGGTATTTACCCTAAAGATAGAAACGTAATGATCCGAAGGGGCATGTGCACCCGAATGTTTATAGCAGCAATGTCTACAATAGCCAAACTATGGAAAGAACCTAGATGTCCATCAATAGATGAATGGATAAAGAAGATGTGGTATATATACACAATGGAATACTATGCAGCCATCAAAAGAAATGAAATCTTGCCATTTGCGACAACGTGGATGGAACTAGAGGGTATCATGCTTAGTGAAATAAGTCAATCAGAGAAAGACAACTATCATATGATCTCCCTGATAGGAGGAAGTGGAGATGCAACATGGGGGGTTAAGGGGGTAGAAGAAGAATGAATGAAACAAGATGGCATTGGGAGGGAGACAAACCATAAGTGACTCTTATAATCTCACAAAACAAACTGAGGGCTGCTGGGGGGAGGGGGCTTGGGAGAGGGGGGTGGAGTTATGGACATTGGGGAGGGTATGTGCTATGGTGAGTGCTGTGAAGTGTGTAAACCTGGTGATTCATAGACCTGTACCCCTGGGGATAAAAATACATTATATGTTTATAAAAAATTTAAAAAAAACAATGAAAGTTAACACATTACAAGATTTAAGAGAAAAACAAGAGGAAAGAAATTACTCTTATAAAGTCAAGGTAGTGGATGCCTGTGTGTGAAGGGAGCCAGTTGTGAATGTGAAGGAATGCACAGGGACTCCTGGGATGGCAGTAGTCTTCCATTCTTGATCTTATAACTGGTAAGCACTAATCAAGAGAAAGGTGGTCAAACTTGGTTAAAAGCACCTTAAGGCAAATAGCATTTATAGAAAGGAAGACATTTTATAATGATAAAACTTGCAACACATGAATATAAAACTTTAAATTTGTATAATCCTGCTGTGATTGTGTTCAAAACTGTCTAAGCTAAATTACACGTCCTACAATTTCTGGTCCTGTGTGTTTCTGGTTAGCGTGGGCCACAAGAGACATTTTTTTTAAAAGATTTTATTTATTTATTTGAGAGAGAGAGAGTGAGAGAGAGAATTAGAGGGGAGAAGGTCAAAGGGAGAAGCAGACTCCCCATGGAGCTGGGAGCCCAATGTGGGACTCGATCCCGGGACTCCGGGATCATGACCTGAACCTAAGTCAGCTGCTTAACCAACTGAGCCACCCAGGCAGCCCCTACAAGAGACATTTCTGCATGAAGTTTGGAAGATGGTAGGGAAGCAGCAGTTATAGTTTTTTTTTAATTTTTTAAAATTTAAGTTCAATTAGCCAACGTATAGTACATCATTAATTTTTTTCCACTTTATTTTTTTTTTATTTATTTCTTTTCAGTTGATATCCAGGATCTATAAAGAACTTCTCAAACTCAATGCACACAAAACAGATAATCATGTCAAAAAATGGACAGAAGACATGAACAGACACTTCTCCAATGAAGACATACAAATGGCTATCAGACACATGAAAAAATGTTCATCACTAGCCATCAGGGAGATTCAAATTAAAACCACATTGAGATACCACCTTACACCAGTTAGAATGGCCAAAATTAGCAAGACAGGAAACAATGTGTGTTGGAGAGGATGTGGAGAAAGAGGAACCCTCTTACACTGTTGGTGGGAATGCAAGTTGGTGCAGCCACTTTGGAGAACAGTGTGGAGATTCCTTAAGAAATTAAAAATAGAGCTTCCCTATGACCCTGCAATTGCACTACTGGGTATTTACCCCAAAGATACAGATGTAGTGAAAAGAAGGGCCATCTATACCCCAATGTTCATAGCAGCAATGGCCACGGTCGCCAAACTGTGGAAAGAACCAAGATGCCCTTCAAAAGACGAATGGATAAGGAAGATGTGGTCCATATACACTATGGAGTATTATGCCTCCATCAGAAAGGATGAATACCCAACTTTTGTAGCAACATGGATGGGACTGGAAGAGATTATGCTGAGTGAAATAAGTCAAGCAGAGAGAGTCAATTATCATATGGTTTCACTTATTTGTGGAGCATAACAAATAACATGGAGGACATGGGAAGATGGAGAGGAGAAGGGAGTTGAGGGAAATTGGAGGGGGAGATGAACCATGAGAGACCATGGACTCTGAAAAACAATCTGAGGGTTTTGAAGGGGTGGGGGGTGGGAGGTTGGGGGAGCCAGGTGGTGGGTGTTATGGAGGGCACATGTTGCACACACACATGGGTGTGGTGCATTATTAAGTTTTGATGTAGTGTTAAGCGATTCATTAGTTGCATCTAACACCCAGTGCTCATCATATCACATGCCCTCCTTAATGCCCATCACCCAGTTTCCCCATCCCTCCCCCTTCCTTTAACACAACCTTCAGTTTGTTTCCTGGAGCCAAGAGTCTCATGATTTGTCTCCCTCTCTGATTTTGTCCCATTCAGTTTTCCCTCCCATCCCCTATAATCCTCAGCGCTTTCTTATATTCAACCTAAATACTCATACTGTTTTTCCACTTAGAAGTTATGAGCAGAGTCAACAGATATAAAGGTCTGCTGGCTCACCTTGTTGGTGGTATGGACAGCATCCAGTCTAATAGCTCTCACCTTCGACTGGATCCCCCTTCAGCTTCTCAAACTCTTGAGTTGGGTACATGCTAAGCTTTGGGACAAAGGGCATTAGTTTCTCCTGCAGGACACTACAGTATTATGCCTGCAGTCCTGAGAACTGACATACATTCCTGTCTGTCCATGTAAGTTCCAGCTCACTTCCAGGTTTGTTGTGCTTTCTCCCACTTTAGTTCCATCATTCCTTCCCAAATGCCTCCCCTGCAGACTTCAAGCTCTAACATCAGATGAGCAGAAAACATCCTTTCAGAGATTATTTAACCAGATTGTGTAAAGTCAAATCCCTGTAACAAACTGATTCATAAATACACATTTTAAGTGGGCATGGAACATGGAACAATTTGTGAAAATTGACCATAAGGTAATTTGTGTCACTATCTCTGTCTTCAACTCTTTTATTTAAAGATATTTTTCGGGCGCCTGGGTGGCTCAGTGGGTTAAGCCGCTGCCTTCGGCTGGGGTCATGATCTCAGGGCCCTGGGATCGAGTCCCGCATCAGGCCCTCTGCTCAGCAGGGAGCCTGCTCCCTCCTCTCTCCGTCTGCCTCTCTGTCTACTTGTGATCTCTCTGTCAAATAAATAAATAAAATCTTAAAAAAAAATAAAGATATTTTTCCAGTTTTATTGAGATATAATTGACATATGATATTATATAAGTTTGAGGTATACAAAGAAGTCATTTGATATATGTATATATTGTGAAATTATTAGCACATAAAATATTATTGAAAGTCTGTGATACGCTAAGAGCTTGGGTGCTTGAGATATATGCATGCAACAAAAATCTCTGCCTTCAAATTGCTTACATTTTCCTGGAAAGGGGTAAACATTAGAAATAAATGCAGTGTACAATTAAATTCTGTAGTATGTTATGAAGTGACATGTACTATGAAAAAAATTAGATTGCCTAAGGAGCAATGTTATACACAACTAATGAATCATTGAACGCATCAAAAATAATGATGTACTCTATGTTGGCTAACTGAATTTCAATAAAAAAATAAAATAAAATACTATGATACTTAAACTTGACAAGAACAATATAAGAGAGAAAAATTAGAGCACAATCTTATTCATGAACATAGATGCAAAAATTCTAAATAAAATACTGGCAGAATTAATAACAGCAACATATAAAAAAGATATTTTGTGTTCAAATAATTTTATCTCAGGAATTAAATGAATGCATGTCACTTAAAAATCCATGAATGTCATTTATGTCATATTAAAGGAGAAAATATATAATTATTTCAATATTTAAAAAATACATCTGACAAAATTCAAAATATACTCCTAATAAAAATTAGGCAGTGAAATTGTCTAAATTGCCACTGGTAAGATTCCTACTGACACCTTTTTTCCCCTAGCTTTATAGGAGAATAGTTTAAAAATATAATTGTATATATCTGAGGTATAAAATATGATGATTTGATATACATATACATTGTGGAATGGTTACCAAGATCAAAATACTTGACACACTCATTAATTCACATAAAAAAAAACACCTAAGAGTATCCAGCACATAGTGGATGATCAGTAAATATAGGCTGAAAAAGTGAATGCAGATATATTCATTGATTTTTCAACCATTTAAAAAATTAAGGTATAACATACATGCAGTAAGATTCACCCTTTTAGGTGTGCAGTTCTGTGAGATTTAACAAGTGTTTACAGTCATGTAACCACCACAACTTCCCCACAATTTCCCCACACCCCTTTGTAGTCAGACCCTTCTATCCTCCACGCTCCACTCACAACCACACATCTGATTTCTATCCTTCTAGGTTTGCTTTTGTAAGAATGTCATAAATGGAATCACACAGTAGGCAGCCTTTACAGTCTGGCTTATTTCATTTAGCATAACACTTTTGAAGTTCTGTATTAATGCATTATATAAGTAGCTCATTGTATACCATTGTGTATTGTACCATAGTTTGCTTATCCATTCCCCACTTGAAAGGTATTTGGTCTATTTCCAGATTTCATTACATGTGAATTTTAACTTCTTTTTATTTGTTTAAAAGCCTATTGGCATCTGGGACTATAGGAAGTAAGCATGTACAAACCTTTAGCTCATATTAGCTTACACATTTGTATGATCTGTGTTAGTACTGATAGAGATATTTTATTTAAGACAAAGTGTAATAGATTCCTGATAACAAAAGAAGAGGTATAATGCAAAGCATAATCATAGATACTGAATCCTGTTTGACCATCATCATGGACCTGCTTTGGAATCCTGGTGGGCATGTGTCTTTTCTTTGACCAGCTTGAATCCTGTGACTATTCTGCCCTCATACTGGGGAAAACCTACCATATTATGAGACAAGTCCCATTTTCTGAAGTTTCTTTTTTTTTTTTGCGGGGGGGGGGCGGAGGAGAGTATAATTTTATTTTTTTAGTTTTTAAACTTAAATTCGATTAGCTAACTTATAGTATATCATTAGTTTTAGATGTGGCGTTCAGTAATTTATCAGTTGTTATAAGTAAATGACCATATGTTTAATCAAATTAATCCCAATGTATATAATGTATTACAAATAATCTAAATTACTCTCCCAATACCTTAAACTTGATTTGCAGCCAAAAACAATGCATGAAAAACTTTAGTGGTGGCAGGAAATGGTGGCAAGCAGTGTCTTTAATCCATAACTGACAAATACTGAAGTCTGGTGTGAAGACATATTGCAGCCAATGGATTTGACACTTGCCAAGCACCAATTTAGAAAATCACTTTTAGATGATAACGGGCTGTGTGAAACTCACATTTTGGTGCACAGAGGCCTGGAATTTCTGTGGAAAGACTGGAAAAGGAAAATAGTGAGGGATATTGGCACTCTGAAGTAGTGAGGTGGAGAAAGCAGAACATTGGACTATGAGGTCTGTAGATGTGACTACTCCTCCTCCTGATGTGATCAAGGATACTTTACTTTTCTGGGCTCGATTTATTTATCCATAAAATGAATGAAGAGGAAAAGCAGGAAAAGCACTGACTGCACAATGTAGAGCTCTTCTGCCAATCACCTGTGTAACATTGGATAAGTTGGCCTCTTGAGCTTTACTGTCTTATTACATGAAATGAGAGGTTTAACAATTGCACAACAATATTAATACTACTGAACTATACACTTAAAATGGTTAAAATGGTCAATTTTATCTTATGCATATATTTTGCTGCAATAAAAAAATCTTTCAATTAAAAAAAAAAATCCCGACCAAACACCAAAGAATAAAATACACACTTAAAAACTTCTAACAAAACTATAACAGAAAGGTACTTTCTTAAACTTCTATGGCAAAAGTTGAGTATAAGAATTAGAAAAAACAAAACTGGGCATAAGAAGTAGGGTCCACAGTTGGGCCCTCATTCAGGTGAGTGAATTCACCTGAGTGAATCACAGCTTAGGTCCAAGATGTGTAGAGTTATTTTGGGGTCATTCCTGAGTCATGGTATCTACAAGGACCAGGAAAAAGTAAGTAATAAAGCAATTCTAGTGGAAGGAACTTCTACCTGAGACCTTAAGGATATCTCAAATTTAATTTTACAAGGTTAATTACCAACTATTAGCCAAAGATAGAAATAGACACAATAAACATGGCAACATGAGTGAGAACCAGCAAAAGCAAACAAAGCAGGGAGGAGCAAGATGGCAGAGGAGTGGGAGACCTAAATTTTGGCGGGTCCAGGGATAACTGGGATAACTATCCCAGCTAGATAGTTATCAACCATTCTGAACACCTACAAACTCAACAGGAGATTGAAGAGAAGAAGAGCAGCAATTCTATGAACAGAAAAGTGACCACTTTCTGGAAGGTAGGATGTGCGGAGAAGTGAATCTGAGGGGATATACAGGAAGAGAGTCTGTGGGGGGAGGGACTGGCCCCCGGTAAGCAGCAGAGCACAGAATCACAACTTCTAGAAGTCTGCTCCACTGAGGAGCATAGTGGCTCCAGAGGCTAACAGGGGCAGGGGGTGGTGTGGGGGTGTGGTGGAACCCTCACAGGGACAATATGGTCTCAGGACCCTCAGGGTCACAGAAAGACCAGGGGCGTTGGTGTCAAAGCTCCCAGGTATTAGAGCGGGGAAGCTGGCTGCAGAGATGGAGCCAAGGAGTGAGCTCCCAGGGTGGGTTACCTTAGACCATGATCCGAGGCACAGGTGGACCACTACTCTTCAGGCAGGGACTGCACAAGCAGCAGATCTGGGGGGGCTCACCTTCCTTCTCGGGAGGAGTGGCAGAAAATCACGCTGCAGGAATCTGCTGGATTTGGAGACTCCAAAAGGGTCCAAATGTCAGAGATAGAAAGGCTTGGTCACAGGCTGGGTGAGCATGGAGTGTGGCCAGAGACCAGGGAGACAGGCATAGTTGCTGCTTTTCTCTTGAGATTGCACTGAGGAGTGGGGACCGAGCTCTTGGCTCCTACCAGCTGGAGATTGGGAGGCCGCCATCTTCATTCTCCTCCTCCAAAGCTCTACAGAAAGTGCTGTGGGAACAAAAGCTCCTGAGAGCAAATGCAAGCAGATTACTTGGCCTGGCCCCTAGCAAGGGCAGTGCAATTCCACCTCTGGCAAAGACATTTAAGAGTCATGGCAACAGGCCCCTCCCCCAGAAGATTAGCAGGAACATCCAGCCAAGACCACATTTACTGATCAATGAGAACTGCAGAACTCCAGAATTAGGGGAATGTAACACATAGAATTCATGGCTTCCCCCTCCCCCCGCCGATTCTTTCATCTTTCAAAGTTAAATTTTTTAAATTTTATTTTTTTCTTAATTCTATTTTAAAATTTTTTCCTATTTTAACCTTTATTTTAAAATTTAATTTAATTTATTTTAATTTTATTTTATTATTTCAGTGTTCCAAGATTCATTGTTTATGCACCACACCCAGTGCTCCATGCAATATGTGCCCTCCTTAACACCCACAACCAGGCTCACCCACTCCCCCACCCACCTCCCCTCCAAAACCCTCAGTTTGTTTCTCAGAGCCCACAGTCTCTCATGCTTCATCTTCCCCTCTGATTTCTCCCAATTCACTTTTCCTTTCCTTCTCCTAATGTCCTCCATGTTATTCCTTATGCTCCACAAGTAAGTGAAACCATATGATGATTGACTTTCTCTGCTTGACTTATTTCACTCAGCATAATCTATCTCCTCCAGTCCCATCCATGTTGATACGAAATTTGGGTATTCATCCTTTCTGATGGCTGCATAATATTCCATTGTATATATGGACCATATCTTCTTTATCCATTCATCTGTTGAAGGGCATCTTGGCTCTTTCCACAGTTTGGTGGTTGTGGCCATTGCTGCTATGAACACTGGGGTACATATGGCCCTTCTTTTTGCTACATCTGTATTTTAACCTTTTTAAACTATTTTATCAATGCCTTTTTTAAAAAATCTTTTTTAATTTTCATTTTTATAGTCATATTCTATCCCTTCATTATTTTAACCTTATTTTTTTGTATACATATGAGTTTTTCTTTCTTTAAAATTTTGGGATATAGTTTCTTCTAACAGATCAAAATATACCCTAATCTAGCACATAGCTTTGTTCTAGTCTCCAGCCTAATCACATTCTTTCCTCTTTTTTTTCATTTTTTTCAATCAACTTATCAATTCTTTTTTTAGAATGTCATATTCCATCCCTTCATTGTGTTTACCCTTATTTTTGTATACATATAAGCTTTTCTTTCTTTAAAATTTTGGGAGGCAATCTCTTCTAACAGACCAAAATACACCCAAAATCAAGTGTGTAGCTCTGTTCTATTCACCAATGTAATGTATGTATATATATATTTTTGTTGTTGTTGTTGTTTACTTTTTTTCCCCTCCTTTATTCTCCCTCCAGTTTTGGGTCTCTTCTGATGTGTTTAGTGTATATTTTTCTGGGGTCGTTGCTACCTTTTTAGTATTTTGTTCTCATTCATCTATTCTTATCTGGATAAAATGATAAGGCGGAAAAACTCACCTGGGGGGCGGGGGGAATAAGAGGCAGTACCGATGGCTAGGGATCTAATCAATACAGACATTAGTAAGATGTCAGAACTAGAGTTCAGAATGACAATTACCAAGGTGTTAGCTGGGCTTGAAAAAAGCATGGAAGATACTAGAGAATCCCTTTCTGGAGAAATAAAATAACTAAAATCTAACCAAGTTGAAATAAAAAATCTATTAATTAAAGACGGCACATATGGCATGGAGCACTGGGTGTGAAGCATAAACAATGAATCTTGGAACACTGAAAAATAAAATTAATTTAAAAAAATAAATAAAAACAGAATGTCAACTTTACAAAACAAACAAATAAATAAATAAAGACCTAAATGTGAGATTGGAAACAATAAAGCTCCTTAAAAAAAACATAGGCAATAATCTCTTGTACATTGGCCTTAGCAACATTTTTCTAGATATGCCTCCTCAGGTAAGGAAAACAAAAGCAAAAATAAAGTATTAGGACTTCATCCAAATAAAAGGCTTTTTCACAGCAAAGGAAACCATTGATAAAACAAAAGGCAACTACTGAATGGAGAAGATATTTGCAAATGATATATCTGGTAATGGGTTAATATCCAAAACATATAATTTATACAATTCAACACCAAAAAACCCCAAATAATTTGATTAAAAATGAGCAGAACCGAATAGCCATTTTTCAAAAGAAGGCATACAATGCCAACAGACACATGAAAAGATGCTCAATATCACTCAACATCAGAGAACTTTAAGTCAAAACCACAATGAGATATCACCTTACACCTGTCAGAATAGCTAGAATCAAAAAGATAAGAAATAACAATGTTGATGAGGATGTGGAGTAAAAGGAACACTGGTGCACCATTGGTGGAAGTGTAAATTGGTGCAGCCACTGCAGGAAATAGTATGGAGGTCTTTCAAAAAATTAAAAATAAAAATGCTGTATGAACTAATAATTTTATTGTTACGTATTTACCCAAAGAAAACTAAAACTAATTTGAAAAGATATATGCACCCTTATGTTTATTGCAGCATTATTTACAGTAGCCAAGATATGGATGCAACCCAAGTGTATATCAATAGATGAGTGGATAAAGAAGATGCGGTCTATATATATATATAATGGACCATAAGATAGAATGAAGTCTTTCTGTTTGCGATGACATGGAAAGAGCTAGAGAGTATTATGCTAGACAAGATAAGTGAGTGGGAGAAAGACAAATACCATGTGCTTTCACTCATATGTGGAATTTAAGAAACAAAACAAATGAGCAAAAGGAAAAAGGAGAGAGAAAAAAAAACAAGAAACAGTCTCAACTATAGAGAAAAAAGTGATAGTTATCAGAATGGAGGTGGTCAGGGGGATAGGTTAAATAGGTGATGGGGATTAAGTACAAGTACACTTGTGCTGAGCATAAGGTGTTGTATGGAAGTGTTGAATCACTATATTTCACCCATGAAACTAATATTACACTGTATGTTAACTGGAATTTAAATAAAATATAAAAGATGAATGAATAAAGACATCGTGATACACACACACACATATGTAATGAAATATTATTCAGCCATAAGAAGAATGAGATTATTGTCATTTGCAACAACATGGATGAACCTAGAGGTATACACTAAGTGAAATAAGCTAGAGAAAAAAAATGCCATAAGATTTCACTTATACCAGGAGTCTAAAAAAAAACAACAGAACAAACAAAAAAGTCCATAAATACAAAGAACAACCTAGTGTTTGCTGGGGAGGAGGGAGGCTGGACAAGATGGATGAAGGAGACTGGGAGTTACAGGCTTCCAGTTATGGAATAAATAAGTTATTAGGGGCGCCTGGGTGGCTCAGTGGGTTAAAGCCTCTGCCTTCCGCTCAGATCATGATCCCAGGGTCCTGGAATCGAGCCCCGCGTCGGGCTCTCTCCTCGATGGGGAGCCTGCTTCCCCCCACTCTGCCTGCCTTTCTGCCTACTTGTGATCTCTGTCTGTCAAATAAATAAATAACGTATTAAAAAAATAAGTTAGGATGAAAGATATAGCATAGTGAATATAGTCAGTGGCATTGTAATAGCATTGTATGATGACAGATGATACCTATATTTGTGGTGAGCATAGCATAACATATAAAGTTGAATCACTATGCTGCCCACTTGAAGCTACTGTAACATTGTGTGTCAACTATACCTCAATGAATAAAAAAAAGACATTATTATGTTAGGGTAATGAAGACAACACAGTAGTGGCATAGGGATGAATAGGCCAATGGAACAGAGACAAAATACAGAAACATTCATGCATATATGGAAACTTTATATATAACAGATATGGTACTAGAGAACACAGAGAAAGGATGGATGTCTTAGTATGGTGCTGTGACATTTGAGTATCAATCTGAAAATAAATAAATAAATAAAGATCAAGATCACTTCATAATAAGGTGAAATATACACCTAACTGTAAAGGAAAAACCAAGAAGTTTTTAGAAGATAGCATAGAAAAATTTCTTCATGATCTTGGAGGACATAAGGACTTTCCAAAAATATGACTCAGCAAGTGCAAAAGGAAAAGACTGATTATTTTTATTACATTCTACCTATCCAAAAAATCCCCAAATACTGAATACACAAACCACAGAGGAAGAGAAAATATTTGCCTCACATATAGTGAACAAAAATCTCATATTCAGAATGTATAAAGAATACCTATAAATGATAAGAAAAATACAATCTATAGAAAATCTATATAATCGGGGCACCTGGGTGGCTCAGTGGGTTAAGCCTCTGCCTTCGGCTCAGGTCATGATCCCAGGGTCCTGGGATTGAGCACCGCATCAGGCTCTCTGCTCATCGGGGAGCCTGCTTCCCCCTCTTTCTCTGCCTGCCTCTTTGCCTACTTGTGATCTCTCTCTCTGTCAAATGAATAAATAAAATCCTTAAAAAAAAGAAAATCTATATAGTCAATAAAATCTATCTATAGAAAATAGGCAAAAGACTGGAAATGGCACTTCACAAAAAAGAAAATTCAAATGACCACTAAACATATGATAAATTACTCAAACTCATTAGGAATCAAGGAAAAAATATATCACTATATATAGATAGATAGATGATAAAATAGAGCTATATATAAATATATATATGTATAGAGAGAGAGAGAGAGAGAGATTATATTTATTTATTTGACAGAGATCACAAGTAGGAAGAGAAGCAGGCAGAGAGAGAGGAGGAAGCAGGCTTCCCACTGAGCAGAGAGCCTGATGCAGGGCTAGATACCAGGACCCTGGGATCATGACCTGAGCGGAAGGCAGAGGTTTTAACTCACTGAGCCACCCAGGTGCCCCTAGATTTAGATATAGATATAAAGATATATCACATTGAATGAACAAACAAATGAACTAACTAGTTCCTGTGTTGGACAGAATGTGGAATATTGGGAACTCTTATAAACTGTTGATGGGTATATAAATATATACTCATATAATTCAACCCCTTTACAACAACATGACATTTTTTATGATGTAGTAATTCCATTATTAGATAAGTCCTACCAAAATGTACACTCACATGCACAAGGACAAAAATACAAAATTTGTTTTATAGAAGCATTGTCTGTAACAGCCAAACACTGGGGAAAGCCCTATGTCTATCAACAAAGAATGGTTAAGTTTTGGTATATACATACAATGAAATAACACATGGCAATGAAAATGAACGAACTAATGATTGAATCTTTAAAATATAATATTGAGTGCATTGAGCACTTTTAGAGTGTTATATTTCACACTAAAATTTTTAATTACCATTTTTAATATGTAAAAAATATAAAGTATTTAGTAACAAATCTTCAAAAAGTTGTGCAACACTTTCTGAGAAATATTTTAAAACTCAATTGGAAGGCATTACAGAAGACCCTAATAAAGGAAAAATGTACCATGCTTGTAGATTATATCTATCAACATTGTATATATGTCAATTATCTTCAGATTATTCTACTGATTACATTCAACCCCAATACCTGCCCAATATATTGCATTATGGAATTTGGTAAGATAATTCTAAAATATATATTAAATTGAAAAAAAATCAAGAATTAAAAGATCCCTTTGATAAAGAGGGGTAAAATAGAGTACTTGCTAAGATTTATATTAAAGCTTGGGGCACCTGGGTGGCTCAGTGGGTTAAAGCCTCTGCCTTCAGCTCAGGTCATGATCTTAGGGTCCTGGGATCGAGCCCCGCATCGGGCTCTCTGCTCAGTGGAGAGCCTGCTTCCTTCTCTCTCTCTCTTTCTCTCTGCCTGCCTCTCTGCCTACATGTGATCTCTGTCTGTCAAATAAATAAATAAAATCTTTAAAAAAAGATTTATATTAAAGCTTTTGTAATCAAAACACATTACTGAGACATAGATATACCAATGGAACCTAAGAGAAAGACAAGGAAAATAAGTCCACACACATATAGACACCTGCTATATAAAGTTGTTATTCAATGTCATTCAAAAAAAATTATGACTTTTCAATTAAAAATGCTGGTGCGATTTGTTAAACATATGGAAAAAATGAAATTGCACTTCTTATTCACATTATTCACAAAAATCAACATGAGGTAAAGACCGTTCTTTGAAAGCAAAATTCTAAAATGCTTAGGAGAAATTATTGGTGAATTTCTTTATAAATTCAAGAGTAGTGTATCAGTCAGAGTTCAAAGAAGCAGAACTACTACAATGTGGTGTGTGTGTAAAAAGATTCCAGGAGTCTGATCTTCTTGCCTCTTTGTGAGAAGATACTGTCTTCCCATTGATCCTGGAACTTGAATTCCACAGGGCAGAAAGTCAGGAAGAAACGATGAATGTAGTGTGAGGGAGAGTAAGAACAAACTGGAACACACAGGCACAAGCTGAAGGCCACCAGAACAGACCGAAATCTGTGTCAGTCATTTTGTCTCTGCTCTTGATGGTACACGTGTCCTCCAAAAGACAGGGATTTTTTCACAGAGCTAAACATAGTCACCTGGAGTAAGAGAAGCTGAAGAAAGATCTAGGGGAAGATAAAGTAGTTTAGGACCTGGCCACTATCTCATGCCAAGATGAGCCTATAGATCAGAGACAATGTGTGAGGGCTATAAGATGTTTGTTGCTTCACTTTTGCCCCCCAATTCTCCCACAAGAATCTCTTTGTAACCCTAACTGGAAATGTACACCAAATCGAATTCTGGGAAATGTAGTACAGCCTAGCCAAACTGACATACTACGAAGCTACCAAAGGTAGGAATATTTTTCTAAAAGACGACAGAATGAGCAGTTGTAATAATATGTGTTTAAGTAGTTTTATTCAAGAAGAAAAGATGAAAAGTATATCTTCTGGGCTCTCGAGTATGAGATATATTTTTGCTGATATCGTACATCATTCAAAACTTAGATATGCAGGGGTGTCTGAGTGGCATCTATTCTGAGTGAGATAGAAAGCTACTAGAGGATTTTGAACCTGGAGGAAATGTTCTGATTTACATTTTAAAAGATTTCTTTTGTTTTTACACTTTTGTTTTGACCAAATTTTAGACTTACAGAAAAAATGCAAAATAGTACAAAAAGTTCCCTTATATCCCTTATCTCACCCTACAACAATAATAGGCAATTAATATTGGTGCATTATTATTAGCTAAACTACAGGCCTTATTACATTTCACATATTTTTTTTCCACTTATATCATCTTTCTCTTCCACAATCCTAACCTGGGTCCCATATTGCATGTAGTTGTTTTGGTTTTTTTTTCCCTCCTTAGTTTCTTCCAGTATGCAACAGTTCTTCACTCTTTTCCTTGCCTTTTGATCTTGACACTTTGGAAGAATAATAATCAGTAATTTTGTAGAATGCCCCACAAATAGAATTTATCTGATAATTTCTCATGCTTGGAAAGTATATTAGTCTGCTAAGGTTACCATAGCAAAATAACACAGACTAGGTGGCTTAAGCAACAAAAATATCATTTCTCAGAGTTCTAGAAGTTCAAGATCAAGGTTCCACTCAATTCAGTTTCTGGTGAGAGCCCTTTTCCTGGCTTGCAGATGGCATCATTCTTATAGTCGTCACAGAACCTTTCCCCAGTTTCAGCATGCTGGCTTAGTGCATTTGTGTTGGATGAGGGTGTGGAGAGAGGAGGAGTGCACTCTGAAGTTTCCTCTTATAAAGGACTCTAATCCTATTGGATTAGGGCCCTATCCTTACCATCTCATGTATTCTTAATTACTTCCTTAGAGCCCTATCTCCAAGTACAGCCAGAATGGGGGGTTAGGGCTTCAAAGTATGAGTTTTAGAGGGAAACAAACATTCATAACAGAACGGTTTTATATTTTTGGAGAGACTACCACACACATGACTTTATGCATCATATAATGGATTTGTGATATTGGTATGTCTTATTACTGGTGATATTTACCTTGATCATTTGCATGGGTTGGTGTCTGCTAGGTTTCTCCACTAAAGACTATCTCTACATTTACAGTTAATAAACATCTTTGGGAAGATACTTTGAGACTGCAAATCCTGTTTCTTCTCCAACTTTTGCCTAATCATTCTAGCATCCATTGGTGAATCTTGTTTGCAAGTTATTAGGGCAATTGCAATGATGAATTCTGTATTTCGTCTTTCTGTCTACATCTAGTAACTGGAATTCAGTTGTAAGGAAGAGTTGTTCCTTTGCCCTCGTTTACGTATTTGATTTATATATATATGGTATAGATTCACTGGGCATATTTTGTTCTAGGGATTAAAGTCAAATAGCATTGTTCAAGGTATTCCAGTTTTGGCCATTAGGAACTCCTTCAATCTGGCTCCTGTTTTCAAATTCTTCCCCATCATTTGGGGGGCATTTCCTTACCTTCTGACATCACAGGATGTTCTAGGCTCATTTTGTATCTTTCTTGCCTGTCCTGGAATCAACTTCTCCAAGGAGTCCTGGTTCTTTATGTTGAAGAATGTGTTTAGAAACCAAGATTTGGTGTTAGGTGTGCTCAAGGTTCTTGAGTGTCACTGCTTCTAGGCCATCCCAATGAACAAAGTTAGGAAGTATATGAGTGTACGTATGTATGTATAACCCACACATACATCCATATGTATATTTATTTGCCTGAATATATATTTAAAAACCTGAGTTTATACTAATGCCTTTTATTCTAATCCAATACCACAGGGTTTATTTTAGCCTTCCTCCTTTCCTTGTAATATCTTCCAACAGTGAGAAAGTGGTCTCTCATTATCTACAATATATATGTACGTATTTGTTCAGTTCTAGTATACAAGTAAAGGTAGTGTCAGGATCGCAAACTCATACGCCTATGTGAAACACTTTTACCAAGTAGATTACAGCATTTAAGCCTTTGGCTTTTCCAGTGCCTGGTGAAGATACTGCTTCCTAAGTCACGTAGGTTAGCTTTCTTTCCCATCCCTTTAAGTGTGTTCATGCTATTCTTTTGTAAAATGCCCTTTCATTTGTTAGTATTTGCATTCCCTTTTAGGTTCCCTATTTTCTTTTTGGTTTTAATCATTTGTTTATTTGGGGTTATGTAAAGGGTATGCAAAAACCCTTCTATGATTCTAAGAGTAAGAGCTATATACAAAAAGATATTATCAGAGACACGTTATTGTACTTCATCCTTGTTAACCCATTCCCCTTCTCTTCTTTCTCTTCCCCTTATTTAGTTTTTGGTTTATCTTTAATTTCTTTTGTACAAATGAACAGATGTCTATTATTTTCTTCTCTTTTTTTCTTATATGAGAGGTGGTTGCTATATATATTCTTTGGTACTTTTTTTTCATTTTACAGAATGTCTTAGAAAACACTCCATATCAGTTATATTCTTCATTTTTTTCCTTACAGCTACTTAGTACTCCATTGTGTGGACATACTATGATTTTTTCAACCCTTTCCTATGAATGGGCATTTGGGCTCCCTCCTATACTTGGGAATTAAAAAAACAATGCTGTAATTAAAAACTTGTGCATATGTATTTTCATACTGTTGGAGGCATATCTTCAAGGTGAATTCTTAGAATTGCTGGCTGCATTGGTCGAAACAATACATAGGAAAATTTTGTTTGACATTGCCAAATTTCTCTTCAGAATTGTACAATCTGTAGTCCCATCAGCAATGTATGAACATGTCTATTTCCTCACAGCATTACCAACAGAATGTTGCCATTTTCTTAAATTTTTTCAGTCTCACCAATGAGAAATGGTTTGAATGGCTTTAATTTGCATTTGTCCAATTTTGAGTGAATGTGAGAGTTTTTTTATATGTTTCAGTTTGTTTTAAAATCTTTTATGGTGAGTTTTCTGTTCATGTATTTTTCCCATTTTTCTATCGGGTTTTTAGTCCCTTCCCCCTCCTTACTGTAATATACCTTCAGCAAAATCACTCAGCTATCGTCCTAAGTACAGGTTGTAGGAGGATACTTTTGGAAGCAGGGAGATGGTTATTTCAATAATCCAGATGAGTTAAAGGAAGGTAGTCGCAGTAGAGGTGGTGAGCAATGGTCACACTGCAGGTATCACGGGAATGTAAATCAGAAAATTTTCCTAACAGACACACTGTAGGTTATGAGCAAAAGAGAGATCAAGGTGGTTTCTTGTTTCTGCTTGAAAGAATGAAATAGATTTGTCATTAATTTAGAGAAAATCTCGGTTGAGGCAAATTTGGGGTGTGGATGATAATCACAAGCTGGGTCTGAATCATGTCAAACTTGAGATACCAATCAAATTTCTAAGTGATAGTGTCAAGATGATGATTGGATATATAGCGCTGAAGTTCAAAGGGAATAGTAGTATGCAGAAGCACTGATGTGTAAGAACTAGATGAGGTCAACACAAGTACAGATGTAAAATAAAAGACATACACACACTGAGCCATTTGAGAAATCATGGAGACGGTAAGGAACCAGCCAAAGAGACAGAAGGAGCAGCCAATAAGGAAGTAGGAAAACAAGAATATGGTGCTTTGGATGCCGAGTGAAAAACACATTTCACTGACAGACTGATAAAAATTGTCAAATGCTACCAACAGGTCAAGTAAGATAGAGACTAAGAATTGACATTAGATACAGCAAATACTTAACGTTGTTGGAGACCTTAAAAGAAGTGTTAGTGGCATGGTAAAGATAAAATACTAATTTGAGTGAATTTCAGAATGAGAAAATAAGATTTTGAGACCATCAGCATAAATAAACTTTGGGGATTTTACAGTAAAGGATTCAAGCATTTCATTTCAGCATAATGGTATATGATATCAGAAGAAATGTAGGTGCTTTGTGATTTCATGATCAACAAAACCTTAATTAAGAAGCAGAAAAATCAAAGGAGAAAGTAGGCTAAAACAGGTAAGAAAATGAAATGGAAGATGAATGCAATATATCAGGGTGATTTTAGTAGAATTTGTTTTATTTAACAAACACTGATATATTGTTTACTATGTGTCAGACACTGTTCAAGGATTTGTAAATACAATTCATTTAACATTCACTTCTTCTAATCCTCAAAATTTGTGATTGTCCTTTTCCCAACCTTTAAATGTACTGAGACATAAGCCCACAAATATATCCTCTGTTTATACAATCTCCGTAAGTGATGTTATTCAGACCTATGACTTCAAATATCTATTTACTAACAGCCTTTAATTATGTATCTCCAACCTACAGAAGCTGGAAAAAGAACAACAAATGAAGTCTAAAGCCAGAAGAAATATAGAGCAGAAATAAATGATACAGAAAAAACAAACAAAATACCACAAAAACAAAAACAATAGAACACATCTGTGAAAACCAGGAGATAGTTCTTTAAAAAAAAAATAAGTGAAATTGATAAGCCTCTAGCCAGATTTATCAAAAAGAGAAAGGACCCAAATAAAAATCACAAGTGATGAAGAGAAATAACTAACATGACAGAAATACAAGAAATTATGAGAATATTATGAAAGACTATATGTCAATAAATTGGACAACCTGGAAGAAATTGACAAATTCCAATAAACATATAAACTATGAAAACTGAAATGGGAATAGAAAACATCAACAGACCTATAACCAGCAAAGAAACTGAATCAGTAATCAAAAATCTCCCAAAACGCACAAGTCTAGGGCCAGATGGCTTCAAAGGAGATCTCTATCAAACATTTAAGGAAGAGTTACTACCTATTCTTCTCAAACTATTTCAAAAAATAAGAAAGGAAAAATTCCAAATTCATTCTATGAGGCCAACATTACCCTGAAACCAAAACCAGATAAATACACAACAACAACAACAATGACAAAGAGTATAGGACAATATCCTTGATGAACATGGATGTAAAAATTCTCTAATAAAAGAAAGGATAGAAATGTATGATCATTTCAGTAGATGTAGAAAAGCATTTCATAAAGTACAACATTCACACATAATAAAAGCCCTCAATAAAGCAGATTTAGAGAGAACATACCTCAACATAATAAAGGCCATATACAAAAAACCCACAGCTAATACCATCCTGAACAGGGAAAAACTGAGCTTTTCCTCTATGGTCAGGAACAAGACAGAGATGTCCACTCTAACCACTGTTATTTAATGCAGTACTGGAAGTCCTAGCCACAGCAATCAGACAAGAAGAAGAAATGAAAGGCTTCCATATTGTCAAGAAGTCAAATTTTCACTATTTGCAAATAACATGATACTTTATATATAAAACCCTAAAGACTTCACCAGAAAATTACTAGAACTGATATACAAATTCAGTGAAGTCACAGGATACAAGATTAACATACAGAAATGTGCTACAATTCTATACACCAATAATTAAGCAAAAGAAAGAGAAATTAAGGAATCAACCCCATTTACAGCTACACCAAAAACCATAAGATACCTGTGAATAAACCTAATAAAAGAGGTAATTACGTGTCTCCAAGTCCCAACATTAATATTTTAAAGTGTGATGATGAAGCTTCAATTTTTAATACTTCAGCTTGCTGTGTTTTTAAGTTTTTTACAATGCACATGTACTGCTTGTATAATAAAACACTTTAAAATTCTTGGGGCGCCTGGGTGGCTCAGTGGGTTAAAGCCTCTGGCTTTAGCTCAGGTCATGATTCCAGGGTCCTGGGATGGAGCCCCACATCGGACTCTCTGCTCAGCAGGGAGCCTGCTTCCCTTCCTCTCTCTCTGCCTGCCTCTCTGCCTACTTGTGATCTCTGTCAAATAAATAAATAAAATCTTTAAAAATAAAACATTTTAAAATTCTTCAAAAGAGGCAATGATTCGTGAAATTTTATTTCCCCAGATAGGTAAGATAACTGCTATATCTAGCAACACAGAAGTCACTGGTATCCTTGACAAGATCTATTTTGGTGGAGGAGGGTAAGAAATACCCATGTATAGTTTGGCAGTTCTGCAAAACGTTAAACGGAGTTAGGGTATGACCCAGCAATTATAGTCTTAGGTATATACTCCTTTGTCTACATAAAAACTTATACACAAATATTCACAGCAATGTAATAGCCTAGAAGCCAAAAGTGTAAATAACCCAAATGTCCATAAACCAATGAATGGAAAACAAAGTATGATATATTCATATAATGGAATATTATTCAGCAAATTTTAAAAGAATTAAGTACCAAGAGATGCCACAGCACTGATGAGCCTTGAAAACATTAAGCTAAGTGAAAGAAGCCAATCACGTAAGAAAACATCCTGAGTAATTCCTACCATGCTTATGAATTTTCTCAAGTCCCTAGAGACATAAACTGTGTTAGTGGTTGCTTACAGTTGAGGGGGTGGAGGGTCTGGGGAGTGAATGCTAATGGGTATGAAGTTCTTTGAGGAATGATGAGAATGTCCTAAAATTAGGTCATGTTAATGGTTGTACAATTTTGTGACTATAATAAAAACCACTGAATTGTACACTTTTAAGAGGTGAATTTATGGTAAATGAATTCTCTCAATAAAACTGGTATAAGAAAAAAAGGCAGAATTTAGTTGATCAGTTTGCATTTTTCTCAGTGTGTATAACTTTTCTGTGACCTTACTTCTGGAGATCTTTTTTTGGCGGGGAGGGGTAAACTTTTCTTTCTTCCCATTAATCCCTATCCCCATACAACTCCTGAACTCTCCAAATCAAACATAATCAGACAGAAAAATGTTTGCCTCCATTAAGAAAAAGAATACTTTACAATTTTTAAGAAGTATTAAATGTGGCCATTGTTCAGACTTACTTTTCACAGTTACATATGTACATAATCCAAAAAAAAAAAAAAAGGAGAAGAGGAGAAAGAGGATGGAGAAGGAGAAAAAGCATTTACCTAGGAATAATAACTTATCACTTTAAGCAAACATTACATTATATAGCCTGGATTCTAAAACCCATTTTGAATTATATAAAACTACTTTGTAAAAGCCACAAAACAAGTGTCCCTCACTCTGAGAAATGTTTGAATTTTTAAATAATACTGTTATAATACATTTTCTTTCATGAAATAAAATAGATTTACAACAATGGTATCATTTTATGGATACAGACTGAGTACATATATAAGCCCACTGGCAAGGCTAAGTTTAGAGCTGATATCCTCCCTTGGACTGTGTAATTTCAGCAGTATACAATAAATTCTCTACTGTTGGAATAACACCTGTGCAGTTCAGCTAAAGATGTAGACAATTAAAAACAAAAACAAAAATCCTTGCACAAATATTAAAACTTTGGGAATTCTAATTAACAGAAAAATAGAAAAATTTTCCTTCCCCAAAAAAAAGTATCTAGGCGAAGATTCAGATACCCCATGTAGATTATTCACAAGAGGCATGTGTGAATCAACCTTTTTTGTAGTTCTTAAATAAAATTTAATCATTAACTGATGAAAAAACAAGTTTCATATTTAAAGACACTTTTAGAATGCATCTATAATTAACTTAATGCAAAAGTATATGAAAAAATCACAGCTATTTCACTGCAGTCTTTAAGTATAGCAATATTTTATTATTTTTGGTGCATCTTCTTACGCATTTCTTCAAGAGCTGCTTCTTTCTCTCTCAGTACCTGTTTAAGTCTTCTTATTTTTTCATCTCGAATGGTTTCTTCTAACTCTGGTGGCGTCATGGGGAAAATATCTTCAGTGTAATTTTTATTAAAGGAATGACTCTGTTCAAAAGCTGCATTTGAACTCAATGTGCTTTTTTCCTGGTTCTCAGGGGTATAATGTTCAACCTCAGTTCTCTTTTCTTCTCTGGTTTTGTTGCGGCTTGTGAGAATGTTATGGCGTGATACATCTGAAGTTGGTAAAATACAGCTGACGAGTTGGGAATTGGTGACGTTAATTCCTCCATTTGCAGCTGTGTTATACACGCTCTCAGTTTTTCTCTTCTTTGTGTGATCCATCTTCTTAACGGTTTTTGCTTTTCTTTTCTTATCAAAACCCTGTTGTTATGTTGAGTAAGATTCCAAAAGAAAAACAAATTATTGCCATATAGACAGTGTGCTCTCAAATTTAATAGGATCTGCAGGTAACAGATACTTATTAAATTAAACTCAACAAAATATACTGAGAACTACAGCAAAAAATTGTTTACCACTGTACAGTACTAAAATGAACACCAGTGTCCTACTGATATTCAGAGAAGAAATTGCTTAATTCACATTTTCCTACTTAAGTATTAGATGTATCAATTTATCACCAAACTATAACAGCTATTTGTAAAGTACTTGAGAAAAATAATTGACTTAATTTTTTGTTTCCTTTTCCACAGTAAGCACATATGGAAGATTTTCATTGGGAAAGGTTCACTGGTCTCTGATCTAAAGTTGAGGATATTAAACAGTATAATGATATACTTCTAAGTTGAGTAATAGGCAAAGTTATACAGATGTTTCTTTTCACTATTATTGACCAATCGAGTTCTTAAAATGTCTCTATTAAGGGTAATACTGCAATGAACAGCTACATGCTTATATTTTCCCTACATCTGTATTATTTATAATTTTATTAAGTTCTATTAACCAACATACAGTACATCATTAGTTTTTGTTTGTTTGTTTGTTAAAGATTTTATTTATTTATTTGACAGACAGAGATTACAAGCAGGCAGAGAGGCAGGCAAGGAGAAGGTGGGGGGAGCAGGCTCCCCGCTGAGCAGAGAGCCCGACGTGGGGCTCGATCCCAGGACTCTGGGATCATGACCTGAGCCTAAGGCAGAGGCTTTAACCCACTGAGCCACCCAGGTGCCCCACATCATTAGTTTTTGATGTAGTGTTCAATTATTCATTAGTTGTGTTTAACATCCAGTGCCTACTGGATCATGTTGGATTATTTATTTTACACAGGGTCTTCAAAGTAAGATAACTAGTTTAAAAAGTTATGGGAATTTTCTTATAATTTTTTGATGAAAAAATAAATAGGTGAATAGAAACAATACAACATCTTTAATTGGAAATGTATTTTTACCTTTGTATATATGGTTCTCTTTAACACTGACTTCATATAATATATACACATATGCAAATTTGGTAACTTTCATGTATATTAATGTACAGACTAAAAAAACAAATTGGGAAAATACATTCATGAACCTGTGGAGTAACTACAAAGGACATCAAAAATCTATTACCTGTTTTTTCTTTTCTTCCTTCACTATCAATTCAGTCTCTTTGTAAGTATCACTCTTCACCGAACTGCTAAAGGAATCAAAACCTTCTCCAGAGGCCAAATGATCAGGAATCCGAGTAAGACACACTCTCAAATCTTTAGTGAGACCAAATATCTTTTTAAATTCTGCATCATTCTTCAGATATGATGCCTTACTGCTTCCTCCTTGGGAATGGTTCTTGTCATTTCTTTCTTGAGTAACTTTTTCGAATGTTGATGCCATCTCATTCTGGATCTGGAATCAGGAAAAAAAAACACACAAACAACACTGCTAATTACTTAAGCTATTTTATCAGACTAGCAGCTAAGTGTTCATCTCATCTTACTTAAAACATCATGCTCTAAAGTCCTAAATGGGGTTTACATTACCCTTGTCTTACCACCCTCACTTGAAAAAATGAATTTAACTGAGTACAAACTTAAACTGTCCCTTTAAAATTTCTCATTTATTTTGCTTTCTTGCACTAGAAAGGTTAACAGACAATTGATTCTCAAACTGAAATAAGAATACAAACTAATGACAAGTTAAAAATAATCTATAAAACATTAGTTGGAAATTGTAGTCTTCTGGAAAAGTCTTATGCCTTTAATCAATCTTATACTTCAGAATTTACCTCCTTACATATCTAGAATTCAATGAATTCCATACTGAAGGGGAGAAACACTGGCATTATTAAGTAGATCACTCCATAAGGAAAGAGTGGGCACAAATACTTAGCACAGACAGACATACCTTAAGTACAACAGAAAGGTAACTATGTGGATATGTTGAATAATTGAAGTCAGAAAGGGCTTTAAAAAAAAAACCAAGGGAAACTTGTCTACTAACAACAACAAAAAAAGATGTTGATAAATCCTATTTCCACAAATGACCGAAAAGTACTGATCAGCCCCATTCTACTCCTTCTACCACCTACCTAAAAAAACTGCCAGACATCTACCCATCATCACAAACAAAAAACCCAGCTCTCCTAGATGCATAGTATTGATCTTTTCATACACTAACATTAATCTAGTAAATATATGTACATATATGTATATATATGTGTACAAATGTGTATATATATACACACAGAATTTTACCAAGCTTTGAAGTCACAATATCTCTCACCATCTCTTCTAAACTTTGTTGCTGAGTTTTTTGTTTGTTTGATTTTGTCTTAAAGATTTGGCATGCCAAATGATTTAAGAGAAAAGTACTGCTAATACTCTATTATGCTCCTCAAACATTTCTTTCAGATGAAAGCTTTGACTTAATTAAGCATTCATGTGTGTATGGTATTTGTGTGATGGGAGTGGAGGATGGGAAAGGAGGGGGTAAGAGGTATCACAGGTAACTAACTTGAGAATTAAGAAAGAAAAATTTTCTATATAGATAGAAAAAAAGAACACCCTGACATGGGAAAATTACCTTTGGTTCTTGGTCTCTGAAAACACACTGTTGTGAAGTAAGAGTTGTTGCATCAACAGAGGAACTTATTTTCTCTATGCTCTGGATGATATTTCCTTTTCTGGGGGCATTTTGTACTGTACTAAATCCATCTGGAAAGTGTGGCTTTGTGAATAAAGTCTTACTCTGTTTTAAGTAGTTAATGGATTGATTCATATTATGTGGGTTTGGGGTAGAAAGAGATGGTTTCTCCACTTTTTTATTCTTCTCTGCCCTTAGATTGATCATGGAAGCAGGCTGAGTATTTGAAAGTGATTTTGTCTCCATCTGGTAAGATTTACTTTTAGCCAAAACAATATTTACAACCTCTCTGGATATTTCTGTGACTGGACTTGAACTCACTATTTGTGATGTATCTTTTCTTGGTGGAATATCAGGAGAAACAGAATTCTGTTGGTCAATTTGTGATGGCAAAACATCTGTCCCCTTTTTAGCCAATAGATAGACTTTCCCATTAAACATAACCAAGGCATTATCTTTAATAGGCATACTTTTGGATTGTGTCCCACTAGGACTGACAGTACTCAGTGATGGCATATTTATAGTGTTATCTCCCAAATTTTTCCTATCTACAAAAGTTTTTAAAATCTTTGAAGCCACATTATTTGAAGATTTAACAGGAACAAGAGATGGACTGCAAGGCTGTAGGTTTTCTTGAAAAATCCATTTCACAGGAGCAGCTTGAGAATGCTGACCACCTTTTAACTGTGTCTCTTTAGCAACATTCATTGGAATTTGTGTGGTATTTAGTATCAATGGCTTTGCTATTTCTGTAACAGGTTTTGGGTAAATGTTTTGAAAGTTCTTGGTAACTACATTTTTCACTGTATTTACAGGAGATACGTAAATAACGGTTGGTATTTGGGAGGCCTCAACTGTTCCTGAGGTACTTGTGGTTGCAGTTGCAAGTATCTTTTGCTGAACTGAAGGAGGCAATGAAGACGCTGGTACAGATTTCACTTCAGCATGGGCAGGAATCTGTAAATGATGCCCAGAAGGCAAAACTGGAGACTTCACAGTCATTGGAAGACTCTGAGTATTTACTAAAATATAAGGTGAATCATTTTGTGTTGAGGAGGGAGAAACAGCAAATGTTTGCATGGTGAGTCCATCAATTTTCACACCATGACTCTGAACTTTAGAAACTGATGAGGTAAAATTTTCAGTTCCCACAGAAGTAACTCTAACTTTTTCTGCTGTTTCTACTGTTCTTGTAAGAAAATAGTTTGAAGAACTGGCTGGCTGAAAAATGGGCAATTGAACTGATGCACTTGTGGAAGAGCTGGAAATCTGAGTCTGAAAAGTAACTTGAACTGGGCTTCCTGTATTCCCTTTCAAAGCATCAGACATGACTGAAGATTGAACTAGCGGTATAAGATTTCCAGAAGAATTAGGAATTGGAAGTAATTGCAGAAGATTTTTTCCATCGGAGCCAATCGTCTGAACTACTTGGTACATGCAGCCTGAAACACTTAAAAGAACATTGAGTAAATCAATACAACATACTAGACGGTATATACATTTTATTTAAAAACAGATATTTGCACATACTATTTTAAAAAGATAAAAATTTATAAAATATGGTAAAAGTATATAATCTGTCACTTTGAGTTTTCAAAGTGAAATACTGCAAAACAAAGATTTTGAAGTAGGAGAGATAATCAAAGGTATGATCAGCTTCGATTTAGAATTGCTCATATGGTTAGGTAATGGGTAAATTAGACTTTTCTAAGGTTTTACCCTGCATAAAATTATGTCTATTAGAATATTTTCCTCTTAAACTAGTACTATTCTCCCTTCTTTTTTTTAACTTATATTATTTCCTTCTGTCCTCCTCCTTCACTCTGATTGCCCAGGATTCTCATTTCACCTCCATTTATGCTTATTCTATTTCCCTCACTCCTTTCTACCCTCTTTCCAATCTGTTGTGCTCTTCCCACTGACAATGACTCACAAGTCCTACTGTCAGCCATCTTTCTTTTGCTTAAGGAATCTCTTACGGTATGATACCTTAGTGTACCACATTTTCGGAGACTAAATGGAGTTACTCATGTAGGAATCATTTTCTTCCTTGACTTACTGTTTTAGCACATTTGAAATTGGGTGCTAAATAGCCCTTGGTATGGGAATTATTCATATTAGTTCCCACTGCCTGTCAATCCATATAAATAACAGCAACGCCATTTCAGTTAAGTGGTTTTCAATGAACGTTTAAACAGTGGAAATTTTTTTTTTTTTTAACTAGCCTATTTTGATCCTGATACTTATGAGCTATGTCTTAGTACAGACTCTCTGACTTTTAAAAATCCCAAATATACCAATCTCTATTTTATAAGCAATTATTTGTAGATTTCTTCAATACAGATACCTCAAAGTTATTTATGCCTAAAACCACTTCAGTTCCTGGAAAATACTGAGTTCTCATGGGATTCAGAGTAATCACATGTGCTCTCTCTCTACCTAGCTACTCCTCTCCTCTCCCACCCATATAACTCAAGTGTCAGCATTAATAATACTTCCCAAGAGATGCATTCTCTAACCACTTTAACTATCTTTGCCCATCTTTCATAATTAGTGTATAATATTACACCTGTTAGTTTCATTGTACACATCACAAGCTGTCAATATATACTAACCTACTTGTTCACTTGCAATATAGACTGTCTCTCATGCTAAATCCTAGCAACAGAAATGCAGAGTTCATGTCCTACCAACAGTATGACCTTATATGACTAAGATCAAATGAAAACAAGTAATAATTAGAATTCTTAATGATGTAAAGGTGTATTTTACTGCCCATAAGTGTTTTTAAAACCTACATATTAGTTAAAGTCAAAGCCAAAAACTCTATGCATTCTAGGAAGCCCTGGAACTCAGTTTTACCTTTCAGTAACCCAAAATAATACAATTAAATCTTTTTAAATATTTAAAACTGTTTTTTGGCCACTTCATAGTGCTTCAAAATGTTAAATTTACTTTTAGCAAATTAAGAGTTGCTTAATTTTGAAATTCTTCTTTCTAAATTCTAATTTCTAATTCTTCTTTCTTTCTTCTTCTTCTTCTTTCTAAAACTTCTCTAAAGAGAAGCATGAACATAAATGTATGAATTCTCACTATCGGGACTTAAAGAAGAAACCTACTTTCATTACTTCCCCACTCCCAAAAAAACAGAGAAAAGGCCTGAACTTATTCAACTTTAATTTATTCAACAAAAATTTACCTGAGTGTCTGTTATGGTTCAGGCACCTGGCTCAATTATGGGAAAAGGGTCAGTAACCCACAGCCTTCAGCCAAATTTTGCTCCCTACCTGTTTTTGTGCAGCCCATAAGCTAAGAATGTTTTTTCTATTAGAAATGGTTTTTTAAAGTGACAAGAGCAGTATTTGTTATCTGTGAAATTATGAGATTCAAATATCAGCATCCATAAATAAAGTTTTATTAGTACACAGTCACACTCATCTTTAATGTACTATATATGGCTGCTCTCATGCTACAATAACACAGTTGAGTAGTTACACCAGAAATGATCATATGGCCCACAAAGCCTGAAATATTTACTATCTGGCTCTTTACAGAAAATATTTGCTTGTCCTCAAGCTAGTCTGACCCACAATTCCCAAAAGAACTTAAACTGTTGGTTATATGGACAGGTAAACAGGCAATTATCATTAGGTGAGATAAATGATACACTATATTTGGATGAGAACAAAAATGCTTGCTCTTTTTTTTTTTTAAAGATTTTATTTACCTATTTGACAGAGAGAGACACAATGAGAGAGGGAACATAAACAGGGGGAGTGGGAGAGGGAGAAGCAGGCCTCCTGCTGAGCAGGGAGCCTGATGCGGGCTCAATCCTAGGACTCAAGGATCATGACCCAAGTGGAAGGCAGATGCTTAATGACTCAGCCACCTAGGCACCCCTGCTTGCTCCTTTTCTTAAAAGCTTCCTAGATAGGACATTCTCCTACTTCCATAATAATTCCTTGGTCTTCCTTGTCAATTCATCCTACCTGAATCAATCTTCAAATGCTGAAATTCACCAAAGCTGAGACTGAATTCTCTTCCTTAAACTTTTCTCAATTATTTCTTTAATGTGCATGACTTCAGTAAATTACCATTTATACAGCAGCAATTAAAGGATTTGCATCTTAGCTATTTGGAGATTGAGACTTATATATCCAACTACCCTCATGACATTTCCATTCAGAATTTCAAATGCACCTAAAACTCAACATGGCCTTTTCCAGTGTTTTTTTTTTTCCTTCCCCTATGATAAGTGGCATATCATAAATCAGAACAAGGAATTTCCTGCTTTCTAATCATCTACATTTAATCTATCACAAAATCCTGTTGGTATTATCTCCTAAATTTCCCTTAATCTTTTCAATTCTTTCCAAACTATCTTTCTCCATTCTATTCAAGCAAACATCACTGCTGGCTTGTACTACTGTAGTAGCTTCATAACTGGTCTCTTCTTCAGCCACAGCCTCTCCCTTTTAAAGCTTTCATCACATTAAAACTGATCCTTCCCTGCTTAAAACAGTTCAGCAGGTTCCCATTTTCTTTGAGCAGGAGAACAAAAACCAAGAGATTTTGATGCAATGGAAGCCAAAGGAAGAGAGTTTTGAGAAAATGGGCAAGTCTATTTAAAAGTTCTAACAAGCCTAGTAGGATGTAAATTAAAATGTAAACTTGAACGAAAAAAAGGTTTGGGAGCACCTGAGTGGCTCAGTTGTTAGGCATCTGCCTTCGGCTCAGGTCATGATCCTGGGGTCTTAGGATCTAGCCCTGAGTCTGGCTCCCTGCTTGGCGGGAAGCCTGCTTCTCTCCCACCTGCTCCCACTGCTTGTGTTCCTTCTCTCACTGTCTCTCTTCCTGTGTCAAATAAATAAATAAAATCTTAAAAAAAAAAAAAACAGTTTGGTGGAGAAAAAAAGTTGCAGAGGAATTAACATGAAAAAAGGATATTAAGATAGAAGGTACAGACAACTTCTATGAACTTTGACTGTCAAAGGGAAGATAGAGACTGGCAAGTAGATGGAGGCTAAATGGGGTCAAGAAGGGATCTGTTTTGTCTTTTTTAAGGTTTAATGAATCAGAGCATAAATTAATGCTCTTATGAGTTATCAAGAGAAGAGGATAAAGAGGGCTAAGTGTAAGGTATGATAAGGAGATAAGAAATCAGAGCAAAAACAGAAATTTGAGGAGAATCAAAAAGATCTGAAACAGTCTAAGATGGCTAAGGATATAGGTAGATTATGAATTTATAGTGAGACCAGTTTGTGCTTTTGTGAGATCTTCCTTGTTTCATTGGGTGTAAGCAAAGTAAAAGCAAATCCCTGAGTTCATCCAGGGTTGGAGCAGCTTCAGAAGAATGGGGTAAAAAAGTCAAAGAGGAACAAAATAATTTAGGATATTGGTAAAAATTATTAAAATGAGGGCGTATAGAATCTAAACAGAAGGAGACGAAAATGAGAACACAAAATGCAAAAGTAGAAGGCAAAAGTAGAGAATGAAGGGATTCTGGACTGGAGGCCAGATAAAGTTAAAAAAAAAAAAAACAAAACAAAACACAGAGTGGGGTACTTAAAAAAGTAAGCTAGAAATACTGCAACTGGTGTTGAGAAAAGAGAATGCCTGAATCAAGAATTTCATAGATGCAGCAATTGAATCTTACAACAAGAACTACAGAAGTGGATGGATGGTGACAGAATGAAGATCACAGAAGAAAAAGAACTTTGTACTGAAAGACTAGATGACAAACAGATTATCCATATAATTGCTAAAGTCACACAGGATTAGAGAGATGATTGTGACCTGTGTTCCAAATTCAGTGACAAGAAGTTGGTAGATGATGTTCATGAACCACAATTAAGACCATCTACCAACTTCTGGTTACTGATATGCCAAAAAGCTCCCTAGAAATTCATTCTCTTTTGCAGTCTATTTTCTTTCCCATTATTCTACTACATCTCATTCTCAAAGATTATCAAGTTATGTTCTCACAGTTAAATCTGTCTTTATCCTCATTGTCTAGGTGCCCCCTAGTGAAACTGACATTCCTAGCTAATTGCACACTGTGGACCTCTACTAATGAGAATTCCACTGCACACAATTTGCTTGTTTTTCTTAATGTTTCCTTTCTTATTCATGTTCTGCATTTTAAGTATCCAACTATGACTATTCCCCAAAGCACAACTCTTGACCCATTTCTCAAGACATTCTTCCTTAAACAAATGCTTCCTTAAACCAAATGCTTCAACTATTGCATCAACTGCTTCAACTATTGCCTTTGCAATAATGACTCCCATACCTTTATTCCTATTCCCTAATATTAACCTCAGTTCCTTATCTGTGTTGACTTACCAAACATTTTCACTTTTAATACCATGACTTTTTTTTAAAACCATGACTTTCAAGTTCAAATTACTCTCTACTGTTAACTAGTACTCTAATCCTACCATCCAGTTATCCAGTCATAGGTTAGCACTACTACTTCCCAAGTCACTTAGGTTTTAAATCACCTAGCCGTCTCTGACTTACCTTTATCACCCTTTTGACCTTTGATTCACCCTAAGCATCTTGTATAGATGCCTACAAAGCGTAAACATTCAATAAATGCACAGTGAATGAATTGCTGAGTCTGTAAAGTATTTTTTTCTTTTTATAGCTTTTAGTCATTCTTCTCTTTCACCACTGCCACTTCTACTATCTAGATCAGACCTGCATCACCTTGTGTCCAGTCCTCATTATCTCACCCCTGTATTTTGCTTCACTTTTAAACTAGTTTTAAGTTTTTAATCTCTGGAAGATTAAAGCATTATTTTCATCCTGTTACCTCCTTTCTCAAAGTTCCAATGATTCATCACTGCCAATTCAGCCTGACTTGAAAAATCGTCTAGAATCTAGATCCAACCAATCTCTACAACAGTACCATCTATAACTTCTAATTTAAAAATCTCTGATCCTCCCAGGAAGGGAGGATTATTCTTGATTATCCCAAGTATAGTATTTACTCCAAGTATTCCTCAGGTTATTTTCCTTCTTTTTTCAACAATTTAAAGCATAGCTATAAACTGAGGACCAACTCCATCTTCTCCATGAATATTTCCAAGTCCGTCAAACTCACATTAATTTCTTCCAACTTAAAATGCCTAAAGTACTCCCACTGATGCCACTAATGCTAGGAGTTATATAATGCCTTCTATATAATGTCTTCTAAAAAATAAGCAAAATTTTGTTTTTCTTACAGAGACTATATCATTTACTTTGTAATGATTCCCCCAATACCAAGTATAGTAGGCCCTCAAAAAACTTACATAAAAAATGGAGCTCTTTCAAATTTCTACTTTGACTGAACTATCTCAATACCTTTTCTTTAGTCTCCTTTTGTTTATTTACACACTTTTGTCAATGAATCTGTCAATAATATCTGGCTCACAGACTAGAAGCTTCAACACAGCAGAACTTTTATAATGTTTTTATAATTATTTGCATATGGGAATGCACATTTTTAATTGGTATGGTTTTTAAACAAAGGACACAGGCTTCTGATACCTCATTCACATACTTCATTATATGGCCTGTATGTTTCTGCTTTACAGAAAACATTTATATTGCATAAACTATTTTCAAGTCTCATCATTCATTTTTCCTCTAGCTTCCCTTTCCCCTCCACCCACCCAAAAACGAAGGAAAATACAACTTCTTCTATGTCAGTGTATCAATACAGATTCACATAATCTACAAGAGACCATAAATTCCTTAAAGGTAGATTATCCAATTCATTATCCAATTCACATCCACTCCACCTCAAAGAGCAACTGGCACATGGTAAAAATGTTAGCTGAATTATCTCCTGCTACAAGTCATCATTAAAAAAAAAAAAAAAAAAAAAAAGCCACAGCAACATGATTTCCTAGCAGCAAATGGAATAAATTCTAAAAATTCAACTGGAATGTAGAATGCTAAGAAATAATAAATCGGGGTGAAATTCATACTTCTTCAATTAGTATACTTTTTTTCAGATCTAGAAAACACATTCCATTTAAACTATAACTAATTCAAAAAGAGCAAAAAAAAAAATACCCTATAGCTAAAACCTCATAAAGATTCTCCTTCTTAAAAATCATATTCTGCTAGCTAATGTTAGAACTAAAATTAGAATCAGATTCTGCACCCCATGTTCTGGTTTGGTTATTTAAAAATTTAGAAAAATCATCAATGTGCTAGTTACTTTAAATCAGTTGGTGTTTGAACTGAGAACTATACTGCAAACACAGTAAAGTTGAAGACTTTAAAAAAAGTGAAAAGAATACATTAGAAAGTTCACAGGATTCTAATCTTGGCTCTTCCAATTATTAATTACTTGGAGTAAATTTGCTTAACTTCTTTGAATCTGTTTCTTCATTTGCAAAATGGGGACAGTAAGGCTTGCAATGAGAAGTAAATGAAATAACTGGCTGGAATTATGATAAATTCCCAATATATGCTAGTTATCATATTCCATTACAATATATAATTGGTGTCCAAAAATAAGTAAATGAATCAGGTAGTTTTTTGACAATGTAAGAACTTGAATAAAAAGGTATGAGAACTCTTAATAAAAAGTATATTAAACATACTTACATAACTTTTTACATTTTTAATTATTCTAATATTGACATAAAACACTCACATATAAGAAATGGAATGATAAAAATTTCGCAGGCTAACGAACATTTTGCAGATATGTTTGCGAAATATATTTTTTCAACGGCTAGAAGACATTTTTTCCATCTATGATTTAACATTATGTACATACACAATATACATAATGTAATAACATACAACCATATATACTACATAATATTATATACATAACAGATCCATTATTGTAAATAGTTGTCATTAACTCTAATATTGATAAACAGATCAGCAATGTGGATATTGCCATTATGATTTTTATAGCTGGAGATTCAGTAATATTAAATAAGTTATTCAGAATTACATGCTTTCTTCGACAATCCCATCCACTCTTTTGAATTTACTTCAGCATAAACCAAACATAACAGGATCCAAAATATTCAACTGATTAAAGTGAGAGATTAATGAGAAACAGATTTCAGTTAGCCCATCAGGTATATGTATCAATGTCTCTTTCTTACACACCAAAACAGTAAAGATAATTTAACACACTGTACAAAAGTAAATGCACAACAAACTGATAATGAAACATCATGTTTCTAACCAAACCAAGCCCACTGCTGAGGACACTAATTTTAGCTCCCCATCTAACAACAAAGGATTAAATGCAGATAGAAGCCAGTTGCCAGTCACATCCTGATTCTCATTATTCTGACATGTATCATCACAGGCTTTTATTATAATACCTCTGAGCTGATGACTTACGTCTCTGTTTTCAGCTCTGACCCTGCCTGAGTTTCAAATTCAAATACCTCTCCGATTATTTTTTTGGGGTGTGTTCACCTCATCTCAATTAATTTACCAATACTTATCCAGATAATTGGCATTATAATTGATCCCCTTTTCTTCATGCCAATTCACTGACAAAATCTGCCCATTTTCCCTTCTGTATTTCTTTGAATCCAACCTTGCTCTACATCAGCTAGTTCAGGCCCTCAAAATCTCTGAAAGGACAACTTAAATAGAATCTTTATATGCCTGATCCATCACCCTCAAATCCACACTACCATCAGTTATCTATAATGCACACAGGAACATGACCACCTTTTCTTAAAATCTTCTAAATGACCTCCAGTAGATTAAGTCTAATCTTTCCAGCAGAGCAAAGCAAACTAAGAGCTATCTATTTATCCTGCTTGTAGTAGAGAATCAAACAAAAATACTGACTCCTGGTAATAAGTCATACTGGTGCTTTATTTACCAGTTCCCTCCATTTGGACGCAGCCTGGATTCATCTTTAATTGAATAGCTGACACTTATATTTCCAAACTCAGGTGCTCCATAAACCTTTCCTACAATTTCCTTTCTCTATGATCTCACAGCATCCTGTGCACAACACTATTTTAAAAGTGTATTACATCGCCTCCCCCTAGACTGTAAGGTTTTTCGTGCATGGTTCATATTCTCTTCTTTAGTCAGTCTCTCCACTTAGCAAAGTCTATCATGTAGGCACTCAGTGAATGTTTTTCAACCAAATGTTTGAACTATACTATAATGGTAAACTAGGACATAAACCTAGATTGCTAGAATTCCAAAGCTTACCTTCTTTCTACTATACCATTCTAACTCCTACTTTGCTCTTTGCAAATAAAGCCCCAATCTAAATAAACTGAATGCCTTCTATCAAAAATATCTTCTACTAGATTTTTTCTTTGTACTCTAAAGACTTTTATACTTTATGCCCTGATGAATTAGATATACATTAAATAAACATTCTGAAAACCAATAATGAAAAACTTTTTTTAAAGCAAGCAGCAGTAACTCAAGAAAAATCCAAGCATCTATAGAAAATAAAATCATACTCATTTTAAGTTTATGGAGATTTAGTACCATCAAAATTATCAGAAAAATAAGGAAACCAAGCTTCCAAGAGCTGATATTAATCAAATGATTTTTAAGTTATAGTTGTACATTATGCAGATTGTTACTTACAAAACAGAATAGAATCAAATATGCAAGCAATAACGAAAATAAGAGTCAAATAGTTTCAGAAAAGCATCTGGTAATGTTCCAAATATGTGATGTCAAACCTCAGTGCTCTGAAGAAATAAATGCATTTGAAGATGATGAAAACAGCGCATAAACCAATGAGTTAATGAACTTCGAATGACTTATGAATGTAATCAAAATACAATTATTTGTAATTAAAAAAAAAATCAAATACAGATAGCCAAAGGCTTAGAAACTGAATAAAAGAGTTAAAGTACACAATAAACAAAAACGTTAAGTTCTTATTCTTATTTCTAACTGAAAAATAATGCAATCCTAAGACGAACTGTGTTAAGTTACGGCAAGTCAGATGTCATCAAATATCCAGATACCAAAACAAACGAGAAGAAATCAACAGTTATCAGGAAGTAATTGTACTTTTACGTCATCCATACAGAGCACTATCTCTGCCTCTTCCCCGAGCTTCCACCAAAAGGAAACCAACAAACGTTATTCGTACACACAAGCAGGCTCTTTTTACGATTTGAAATGCAATGGTTCTTTCTTGGCAGTTCTTCATATTGTTTTGGCTCATCGCATTTAGTGATCATTTCTTCTTAAAACATTGTGCGTGCTTTTTCAGTCGTTATTACAATTCCGTTTTGCCTCTACTTGTAATTAAAAGAAACCTATTTCCTGGGCTAAAATTTGTACAGAAATAAAGTCGTATTCTCCTAATAATAATACCTAACATATAAGTATTGCTTTTCTTTTTTCCTACACTAAATATTTCACATATACTCATTCTTTTAATCCTTAAAATATATCTAGGCACTCTTATATACTGGAAAGGAGACTGGAGAGAAGGCACTTGGCCTCAGGAACAGTAAATGTCAAAGCTAGGGTTAAATTTAGGTAGACTGATGTTCTTCACACATAAATCCTCTTCCATGAATTTTACATTCCAATTTCCATGTTTTCTTCACATTTTTCCTTCTGCAGAGACTCATTAAGTTTTTTCTCACCAATTATACATCCACTGACCATGGAGTCTACAACATAAAGTACTTGATCTCTAAGAGTTTTGTTCCCGTTTTATTTCCTCTTGACTAACATAACCTTAAAAAAAAAAAAAAAAACTACTAACTTAGTGATTAAAAAAAACTTGTAAATGTGCAACTAAGTCTTTTTAAGAAATACCGATCTCCCTATGTCAGAGTTCCTGTATAGAGACATCCAATTAGAGACGGCATTCTCATTACACCTGCTTCAAACACGCTGTTCCAAAGGATGGATTTCACAAGAGAATTACTCTTTTCTTTCTTTGCATATAAAAACTATTATTCCAAATTTTTAAAAAATCCATTCCCTCGCTCTGTATCAATTTTTCAGTTTCTGAATTCATATTCTCATCATCTGCACATATTTTTCCTTCCCTTTTCACTAACTCTTAAATAATAGCTATTTCCACGGAAGGTCCAGCGCCACCTGGGCTGCACTTGCTATTATTCCTTGCTGGGCGCGGCGTGTTTTTCTGCGAGTGCGCGAGAATCTTCCAGAAAGTTTTAGTCACACAGGAGCGTCGGCCATGTTGGTCTTCCTCACCCGTGGAGATCTACTCTTTCGCCTGTGAAACTTGAGACGCTGGAATCCTGCGGAGCCGCGGCCGAGGCTGCCTGCGTCAGGCTCTGTTGAGGCTTTAAGCTTCCAAGCGAGGCGCGCTCTGAGGGCTCTGAGTAGCCCAAGGGACGAGCCCGGCAGTCGCCCCCACTGCGGGGGTCACGCTCCTCTAACTTCAGAGCGTCCGGAAACGACGGCCGACTCGGCACCCTGCTAAGACGCGGGCGAGGGGCAGTGTGTCGAGGGAGATTCGAAACCGGTACTTACCACTGCGAGGCGTTGCCTGACTTTTCCTCTGCGGGTTTCAGGAAGACCCTCTGTAGGTTATTGGACATTTTAGAGGGGTGGGAGGGGCCAGCACATCCAGGAAAGTGGGCAATGGGGGGCCGAGGTCCTCCAAAGGGAGAGAACCTGAGCGAGAGAAGGTTGGGCTGGAGGTGTCCCGGAGCAACTCAGGTTCGATGCTGAAAGGAGGGCGACGGCAGGGTCTAGGGAGGGCGTATCCCTAGCCTTCGGAAGGACGCGACGCAGCCACCAGAAACCGGAAGAATCCAAGCGGCTCACGACGCCGCTCGGGCCTTAGGCTCTAAGAGGAGCGGCCCGACTCTCCGCCCCGGCGAGCCTACGACATCGCTTCAGAGCCATCACGGAAGGCGTGGCTTTAATGGCGCCGCCCCTAGGGGTGCAGGGTCAGTGGAGAAGACCGTGCGGGACAGGCTCGGCCGACTCCGCCCACCGCAGCCGCCAGCCGGGCAAAGCTCAGACAGTGGCTTCCGGGTTCGTCACGTCCGGTTGCCAAGGTGACTGGCTCGCTGAAGCACCGCCCTTATGATGGGATCCAATCGCAAGTGACGTTTGCTCTCTCTTCTTCCGGATCAAGTAACGAATCACAAAAGAATATTCTCAAGATTTCTACGCAAAATAAAATGTTTCCGGGGTCATTCGTAAATTTTCTGCCTATGTGTTAGCCGGTAGTGTAAGTTTTTCTTTCCCGCCAGTGCTTTAAAAGGCGTCGGAAGGCTCTTTTGGACTCTGTGCACTGGTGGTGTGTGAACCTTTTAGACGCCTGCGTGTAGCCAGCACTGTATTTCTTGCTGCTTTATGGGGTTTCTCGTTTTTTTTTTTTTTTTTTTTTCCTTTTTCTTGAAGCTTTGGCTTTAGTTTTAACCTTTCCTCCACCCCACGCTCATCTCATTCCTCGGTCAAAATTACTACTTATGGCCATATAGTTAATTCGTTAATTCTCCAAAAGTTTATTCTCCACATAGGTTGTTCCCCCCCGCCACCTTCATTTGGTTTTCCAGAGGAATCCTTTCCAGAAGTCTCTTGATTCCTGTTGAATCACTTAGCTGAGAAACGGTTAAGTCTCTGGCTTAAAGGGTGGACATTCTAGTTCAGCTCGGACTAGAGGGAAGTTGTGGGAGGAGTAGTTTAGAAGATGGTTTTAACAGGTATAGACAATAAAAATGTAAACTGGCTCAAATGGACTGTTCAAATTTAGAAGGCTGGCATAAGGTGGCTGAATCAAAGCTTTACGTTAATCTTTTTAAAATGCTGTTTACTAATTCCCCTAACTTCTTAATGAGCTAATACTTATTAAAGAGCTTAATGTCCTGATACCTTAACAGAAAGCAATACTTTTTAATTGCTGTTAATCTTTGTTGAAGGTTAGTTTCAGCGATAGACAATCCTGTGTGTGTAACTGGCATTTATCTTTCAGTCGAATATCGCCCATACTAAAGAAGGGGCAGGGTCGTGAGCATTTTATAATAAACTGTCTTCATTTTGGTCATTCTCTGATCTGTGAAAGCAAATTACTTGAATAATTTGCCCATTCATAGCTTCTTCCATGTTTTTATTATTTATTTCTTACCTTTCGCATTCTCAGTTCTCATGTCCATTATCTCTTCCTATAAATGAAACTCATTGTCACAGATTGATTTCCTTGGGAAGCAGACTTTTTCAATGCCTTTTTGCTGTGAAGGGAATTTATTAGATATCATTATTTGGGGAAGGGAGTGAGGGGAAGTGAAATTGGGAAGAGGGTGAAGCTAGGTTGTGATGCCCAGTTTCAACAAAATATCCCACATAGACCTCTAACATGTGATGTACTTTCAAAGTCTTCCCAGTAGGAATGCAGGCTTTGCCAAGGAAAGGTGTATTACCTTAGGCAAGGAGGCTCTCTTTAGCCAAAGCAATTACTCAAGGAGGTTGATAGCTGAGACATGTCTGCTGGCAGCACTCCCAGCAACTGGTGGAATAAGACTTTATTCCTCAAGGGAGGTCCCAGAGATACATCACAGCATCCATAGTACTCATTAAATCTCTCATTCAACTGTTCAAATTAATGCTGTTTGTCTCACATTTATTCAGATCTGTATTCAGCAGCACTTAATTATTCCTTCACTCTTGATGCATTTGGGAATATACTTTCTCGGTTTTCATCCTACGTTTTTGTCTTCTCCTCGGTCTTTTTTGGAGGTTTATCCCTCCCTTCTCAGCCATTAAATGAGTTTCTTAAATCTTGATCATTGATCCTTTTATGTTTTTTGAACTGTCATGTCCCCTCAGATGTTTTCAGGCATGCCCATAGCTTTAATTACCACTTCTACTCATTGCAATACTAACTAAATACTTATGTAATTCTATGCCAAACGCTATTCAAGTATTTTACGAATATTAACTCTTACTCAACAACTAGTAAAAATTACTACAGTTAAAGAAACTGATGCACAGAGAATAACATAACAGAATAAAGGGATGAGAGTAAGACCAAAAAAATTGGAGCATCTTAAAATATATATTTTGATAGCAAAAGATAGAAATTTAAAGAACAACTAACAGAAATGTCTAGATTCATAAGTCAATACACGTAGAGGATGATTTTACACACACATCTCTGAGAAATTAATAGTTGAAGCAGACAAAGAACTGGCATAGATAAAAAATTCTAAACAATAAACCCAGTCAATCCAGTAGATACATAACTCACTCCATTCATTGGATAGTTTACCATTTTCTTAACTAATTAATTTGTTACTTAAGTAACCCATAACCCCAAGATCAAGATTCATATGTTCTTCTGATTGAGCCAGTAAGACACCTAGTTTACCATTATTTTTAAGCATATGTAGAATATGTATGAAAATAAACTATATAATGGTAATGGTAATAAAGGAAACCCTGATAGTTTCAAAGAACTAATACTATACAGACTATGTTTTCGACTGCAAATTGATTAAATTAGCAGTTCAGATAATAAAGAATACCTTTGAGACATTTAGGAACTAAATAAGCTATTGCTAAATTACCTTGAATTAAGAAATAATGGAAATTAAGTGACTTAAATACATTTGTCATAAGATTAAAGCAAATGAGTTAAGCATTCAATTTAAAACGTGTTAGAAAATATGGAGGACATTAGGAGAAGGAAAGGAAAAGTGAATTGGGGGAAATTGGAGGGGGAAACGAAGCATGAGAGACTGTGGACTCTAAGAAACAAACTGGGGGTTTTGGAGGGAAGGTGGGTGGAGGGATAGGTGAGCTTGTTGGTGGGTATAAGGAGGGCAGGGATTGCATGGAGCACTGGGGTGTGGTGCATAAACAATGAATCTTGGAACACAGAAAAAATAGTCAAAAAAAGTATTAGAAAAAAACAAAACCAAAAGAAACAAGAATAAGTGAAGTATATAAAGAAAAATTTTTCATTAAACTCACAAGACCAGAGCTTGTTCTTTGATAAGACCAATGATAGAGATAAACTGTTGTGGGGCACCTGGGTGGCTCAGTCAGTTGAGAATCTGATTTGGTTTCAGCTCAGTTCAGAACCTCTGGGCCTCAAAACCAACCCCCACATCATGCTCTTTGCTCAGTGCAGAATCTGCTTGGGACTTTTTTTCATCCCTTTCCCTCTATCCCTCCCCCCTGAAGTAAATAAATAAAATCTGCAAAAAGAAAAGATAAACTTAGCGAGATTGGTCAAGCCCCCTCCCCAAAAAAGATACAAGTAAGCAAAAGACAGAATAAAAAGGGAAAATAACTAAATACAATAGAGATTTTTCTTTGCAAATATTATGAACAGCAGTTATAATACAACACTTGCTGAATCCTGCTACAATGATGCGCTACCATTTGATGCTGGTTCCTTTATCTAAATTATAAAAGGGAAACATTTTAAGAAATGTTTCTGAGGGAGCTGAAGGCTGTTTTAAAGCAATGAATGTATGTGGCAAGGGAAGAAGATAGCTGCAGTTGGGTGGAGAACAGTTAGATAACATAGTGAAAGATCAGGTTGGAGAAAGGAAGTTTTAAATTATTTAATTTATTTCTGTTGCCTCCCACGTTGCTCCAGGGACAAAGAAACTGGCCCCATTTTCCTACCCCTCAGCATAAGAGCAGAGCAACCTGCAGTAAGCAGCACAGTAACAAAATTGGCTACCTAGCCTGCTTACACCAAATTCCACACCCCTGCACTCTCATAGTACTGTCCTTCTTCATCAAATTTGTCTAAGTCCTAGTGTGGCAAATCCCTTCCCCAGAAGACCAGCAGAAACCCCTGCCCACACCACTTCTCCCAACCAAACATTTCTGCAGGGCTTCAGTTCTAGTGGAAGTAATATCAGGTCTTGTTTAACAAGCAGACCAGAGCACACTAGGACAAAAGTTACCACATTCTGGCAAAGGTCCAGACACTGCCCACTGCAGGCAAGGAGAGCCTCCGCAGACTCACCTGAAGGATAGTGCAGTCAAAAACACAACAGCAGAGCACACACAGCACAAAGAGACACCCCCTGAAGCACCAGATCCTAGACTATATGGCCTCTTCTTCATAAAGCCATTACTCTCTGGAGCAGGAAACCTAACGGAAATTTCTAATACACAGAAGAAGACAGAGACTTACATAAAATGCCAGGGTGGAGGAATTCATGTGAAATGAAAGAATAAGATTAAGGTTATGGCCAGAGACCTAAGTGAAACAGATATAAGTAACATGCTTGATCAAGATTTTAAAGCAATAAGCATAAGGTTACTCACTGGGCTTGAGAAAAGAATGGAAGACTTCCAGAAGTCACCTATCAAAAAGATAAAAGAGTTAAAAACAACAACACTAAGTTAGCCATTCATCTGTTGAAGGGCATCTTGGCTCTCTCCATATTTTGGCTATTGTGGACTTTGCTGCTATGAACATTGGGTTGCATATGGCTCTTCTTTTCACTACATCTGTATCTTTGGGGTAAATACCCATTAGTGCATTAGCTGGGCCATAAGGTAGTTTTATTTTTAATTTTTTTAAGATTTTATTTATTAATTGACAGAGAGAACACAAGTAGGCAGAGTGGCAGGGAAAGGGAGAAGCATGCCCTCCACTGAGCAGGGAGCCCAATGCGTGACTCGATCCCAGGACCCTGGGATCATGACCTGAGCAGAAGGCAGAGGCTTAACCAACTGAGCCACCCAGGTGCCCCTATTTTTAATTTTTTGAGGAATTTCCACTCTTTTCCAAAGTGGCTGCACCAATTTGCATTCTCACCAACAAGGTAAGAGTGTTTGCCTTTCTCCACATCCTCTCTGACATTTATTGTTTCCTGCCTTGTTAATTTTTGCCATTCTAACTGGTGTGAGGTGGTATCTTAATGTGGTTTTGATTCGAATTTTCCTAATGGCTAATGATGATGAACATTTTTTCGTTTGTCTGTTAGCCATTTGTACATCTTCTTTGGAGAAGTGTCTGCTCATGGCATTGCTTTCTTAATTTGCCTTGCTGTTCATTGTTAGTGTATAGAAATGCAACTGATTTAATACATCGATTTTGTATCCTGTAACTTTACTAGATTTGTTGATTAGTTCTAATGGCTGTTTGGTGGGATCTTAGGGTTTACCATATATAAGATAATGTCATTTGCAAATGGAGGCAGTTTCACTTCTTCTTCCCTGACTTGGATGCCATTTATTTCCTTTTCTTGCCTAATTGTTCTGGCTAGAACTTCCAGTACTATGTTGAATATAAGTGTTGAAAGTGAGAATCCTTGTCTTGTTCCTGATCTTAGAGGAAAAGTTCTTAGCTTTTTACATTTGAATTTTATGTTCACTGTAAGCTTTTCATTTATGGACTTTATTATGTTGAGGTACATTTCTTCTATCCCTAACCTGTTGAAAATATATTTTATTATGAAACAAGTTAAATTGGTAAAATGATTTTTCTGCATCTACTGAAATGATCAATGATTTTACCTTCATTCTGTTAATGTGGTATATCACTTTTACCAATTTGCTTATATTGAATCATCCTTGCATTCCAGGGATAAAACCCACTTTATTATGATGTAGGATCTTTTTAACGTACATTTGAGTTTGGTTTGCTAGTATTGTAAAGGATTTTTATATCAGTATTCACCAAAAATATTGATCTGTAAATTTCTTTTTTTGTATCATTGTCTAGCTTTGGTATTAGGTAATATTGGTTTCACAATACAAGTTTGAGAGTGTTTCATCCTCAACTTTCTGGAAAAGCTTGAAAAATGCTGTTGTCAGTTCTTCTTTAAATCTTTGATAGATTTCACCAGAGAAGGCATCTGGTCCTGGACTTTTTCCTTATTGGGAGGGTTATTTTTTTTATTACTAATTCAATATACTTACTTCTTGAAGATGGTGGTAGAGTAGAGGACATTTCATTTGGTCCTTTGAATTTAGCTTGATATCTATCAAACCATTCTGAACACCCATGAAATCAGCCTGAGATGTAAGAAAATATATCTGGAACTCTACAAGCAGAAAAGCAACTGCTTTTTGCCAGGTAGGAAGAGGGAAGTCATAAATCTGCAGGGAAATATCAGGAGATAAGTGGAGGAGGGAGGGAGCCTCAATAAGCTTGCTGCCAGAAAGTGATATAACACTGGAGCACAAGATTGGAACCTTTAGAAATCTGCTCCAGTGAGAGACATCCCTTTCTGAAAAGGGCTCAGGGAATTAAAAGTACAGAATTCTATGTGGGTCATTGTGGTCTCAGGAAGTTGAGAAAAAGAGAGAAAGACAACTAATAGCCCATGAAGAAAGTTTTCAAGGATTTAATGATGCCTTGAAACAAACCAATTTCTGAATTATCAGGATCACAGCGAGGGTAGATGGCAGGGGGAAGGTGCGGGGGGGAGGGACTAGAAGGTAAATTTGAGTAACTTCTGGAATCTGGAGAAGAAGAAAAGATTCATGTCCAAGAGGCAGAAAGGATCCCTCCAAAAATCAATAAAAATAGATCAACACCCCAACATATAATAGTGAAGCTTGCAAATCTCAGAGGCGAAGAATATATGCTGAGAAAAGCTAGGGAGAGGAGATTCCTTATGTATCAAGGGACAAAAATCAGAATACCACCAGACCTACCCACAGAAAGCTGGCAGGTCAGAAAGGACTGGCAAGACATATTCAGGGTACTAAATGAGAAGAACATGTAGCCAAGAATACTTTATCCAGCAAGGCTATCATTCAGAATGGAAGGAGAGATAGAGAGTTTCTAGGAGAGATGGAAACTGAAAGAATATGTGATCACCAAGCCAGCCCTGCAAGAAATATTAAGGGGGATACCATAAGAGAACAGAGATCCCAAGAGTAACATAGACAATCTACAGAAAGATGGACTTTACAGGCAATACAATGACACTAAATTCATATCTTATAGTAGTTACTCTGAATGTAAATGGGCTAAATGCTCCAATCAAAAGACAGCGGGTTTCAGATTTGATAAAAAAGCAAGACTCATCCATATGCTGTCCACAAGAGACTCATTTTGAAACTAAAGACACCTCCAGATTGAAAGTGAGGGCATGGAGAACCATTTACCATGCTAGTGGACCTCAAAATGAAAGCTGGGGCAGCAATCCTCATATCAGACAAATTATATTTTAAAACAAAGACTATAGTAAGAGATGAAGAGGGACACTACATCATACTTAAAGGGTCTATCCAGCAAGATGATCTGACAATTGTAAATATCTATGCCTCCAACATGGGAACAGCCAATGGTATGAACCAATTAATAGCCAAAATAAAGAAACATACTACTAATAATACGTTAATAGTAGGACACCTCAGCACTCCTCTCAGAGCAATGGACAGATCATCTAAGCAGAACATCAAGAAAGAAAAAAGGGCTTTGAATGACACACTGGACCAGATGGACTTTGCAAATATAAACAGAACATTCCATCCTAAATCAACAGAATACTCAATCTTTTCAAGGACACATGGAACTTTCTCCAGAATAGGTCACACACTGGGTCACAAATCAGGTCTCAATTGAGATACCAAAAGACTGTGATTATTCCTTGCATATTTTCAAATCACAATGCTTTGAAACTGGAACTCAACAACAAGAAGAAATTTGAAAGGAACTCAAACACTTGGATATTAAAAAACATCCTGCTAGAGGGAGAGACAAGATGGAGGGGAAGTAGGAGGAGGCGCCGTTTCAACCTGTATCCTAAAGTGAACTGATTACCTACCAAAGAACTCTGATCACCCATGAAATCAGCTTGAGATTAGAATTATACACTTCTGGATCTCTACTAGATGCCAGTGGGCAGGTAAAGCAGAGTGGGAACATCAGACTGATATTGGAAGATAAGCAAAAGGGAGAGGGAGCAACCAGAAGCGACCCATTGGAAAGTAATACCCCAATACGAGAGTGCCCTGTGTTTGGGGACCAGCATTAACTTGGAGTCTGGTTGAAAGCACTCAAAAAGAGCAAAGGATCATAGGGGGAAATTGTGGGAATCAAGCGGTTAGGGACAGGGGCTTAAGTCCGCTGACCCAGAACAGCCACCTATGGTGCTGAGCCAGAGAGAGTGCAGCAAAGAAGCCAGGTCTTGGTCCCTGAGTCACCAGCGTGCCTGACAGCATCTGGGTGGTGGGACCCGTGAGGGTGAGGGGGCCTCACCAGCCAGCAGAACCACAGCCTTTTGCACTCTCCACATGCACGCTGTGCAACCAGAGTCTGAGTCGTGCCCTACACCATCCCCTGAGAGAGGTGCATGCTGGCGCCAGCTGGAGCTCTCTTGGACCTGGAGAGTCTGAGCATTCCCAGCCTGGGCCAGTGTGAAAATCTCAGTGTGCTATCACGCTTGGGACCTCTCTGGCAGTCTGGAGCTGCCCAGACAGCTACAGCTAGTATTTCTCATGGTTTTGGGTACAAGCAAGAGTTCCTGTGACCCCAGAGACCGTGACTGGGAAGGTGCTCTGCCAGTGGCAGAGGGGGAAATTATGTGCTCTGGAGCACCCAGAGGGGAATAGACTGAGGCTTCTCTCTGAGAGGGAGGTCTGGGTGCAGTTTGCTTTCCTCTAAACCTCCAAAAACCATCAAAAGCCGCCAAGGGGAGAGAAATGAACAAACAAACAAACAAAACCTCCAGAGAGCCAAAGCCTGAAAAACTGGTTTCCTCAGAGTCCACCCCCTTGATGGGGGCAGGAGGACTTGACTCTAGCAAGACTCCCTGAAAACCCACATGGCAGATCCCTCCTTAAAAAAAAAACCAAAAAAAAAAAAAAAAGACAAGAGGACAACCACCACTACTTCATAGATACAACTTTTATTTTTAATTCATTCCCACTATTCTGCTTTTCATTTTTTTAAAAATATATATAACTTTTTAACCTATTTACCATCACAATGAGATGTCCAGTACATCAAATTCCATAATAATCTTTTAACCTGAACTTTTTGATACATATACCTGTGTTTTTCTTTTGCTTTTCTATTTTTAATTTTTTTTAAATTCTATCTTATTTTACTTTATTTTATTTTTTTACTAGTCATATAGAAATAAGCTTCAAGGTAATCCCCTTTCCCCAACCAATGCTACCACTATAGGCAAACCAGTTTTTAATCCCCCTTTATCTTACAAAAGTTGAGTCCTTTAACAAAGATATCAAGATACATCCAGGAAGAATCAAAATAAACTTCCTCGCCAACACTGAGAATTTATAACCACTCTCCCATCTTTTTCTTCTGCCAGTGTTTCTGTGTATTTGTTTTTGTCTTGGTAGTATATAAATCTTATACTTGGGGTTCTTTTTGATGAAGTTCCTTTTTTGTTTTAATTTATTTATTTTTCTCTTGTGATCTACTTTTGTCGGTCTTTTTGTTTGTCTGTTTTCGTATGTATACTTCATAAATCTTACCTTGGGGCCCATTTGGGCTGGGCCTTCTCTTTTATTTTACCTTTCTTTTTTTTCCTGTCTCTCTCTCTCTCTTTTTTTCTTTTTTCTTTCTTTTGGGTGGGGACTCTTGATTGCTCAGAAGCGTTCCAGGGTGCACCTTGCCTGCACCATAGTCGATACATTCAGCTACACTTCTGTTCAGCCATCTCTCACCAAAATGACTAGGAGGAGGAATGACCAACAGAAGAAAAATTCAGAGACTGGGACTTCTGCATCAGAGCTATTGGATATGGACATAGACAATACGTCAGAAAGGGAATTCAGGCTAACAATTATCCAGGCAATAGCTCGGTTGCAGAAAGCCATTGATGACAAAATGGAATTGATTAGGGCAGAAGTGAAAGCCACAAAGGATGATGTTCACAATGTTCTCAATGAGTTCCAACCTAATCTAAATTCTCTAAAAGCTAGGGTAACTGAGGCAGAAGATAGAATTAGTGATCTGGAGGACAAATAGAGAAAAAAGATCAGGAGGAAGCCTGGAATAAACAGCTTAGAAGCCACAAAAACAGAATTAGGGAAATAAATGATGCCATGAAACATTCCAATGTCAGAATTATTGGAATCCCTGAGGGGGAGGAGAAAGAAAGACTAGAAGATATAGTTGAACAAATTCTCCATGAAAATTTTCCCAATCTCACAAATGGAACCAGCGTTCATATACTAGAGGCAGAAAGGTCTCCCCCCAAGATCATAGAATCTAGAAAGACCTCAAGACACCTGATAATGAAAATGATGAATATAATTGTAGACCGGAGCTCTTCAAAGCAGCTAGGGCAAAGAAATTCCTTACATACAGAGGAAAGCCCATCAGAATAACATCAGACCTGTCCACAGAAACCTGGCACGCCAGAAAGGGCTGGCAAGACATATTCAGGGCACTAAATGAGAAGAACATGCAGCCAAGAATACTTTATCCAACAAGACTGACATTCAAAATGGATGGAGTGATAGAGTTTCCAAGACCATCAAGGTTTAAAAGAGTATGCAACCACCAACCCAATGCTACAGGAAATATTAAGGGGGGTTCTATAAAAGAGGAAAAATCCTAAGAATATCATTGAACAGAAATATATGGAGACAATCTATAGAAACAAAGACTTCACAGGTAACACGATGTCAATAAAAACATATCTCTCAATAATCACTCTCAATGTGAATAGCCTAAATGAGCCCATAAAATGACACAGGGTTGCATATTGGGTAAAATGACAGGACCCACCCATACATTGTCTACAAGAGACCCATTTCGAACCTAAGGATACATCCAGACTGAAAGTGAAGGGATGGAGAAACATTTTTCATGCCAATGGGCCTCAAAAGAAGGCTGGGGTAGCAGTTCTCATATCTGATAAATTAGATTTTAAACTAAAGACTGTAGTCAGAAATACAGAAGGACACTACATAATTCTTAAAGGGACTATCCACCAAGCAGATCTAACAGTTGTAAATATTTATGCCCCCAATATGGGAGCAGCCAATTACATAAGAAAACTGTTAATCAAGATAAAGAGTCATATTGATATGAATACATTATTAGTAGGAGATCTTAACATGCCAATCTCAGTAATAGACAGATCATCCAAGCAGAAAATCAATAAAGAATATGAATACATTATTAGTAGGAGATCTTAACATGCCAGTCTCAGTAATAGACAGATCATCCAAGCAGAAAATCAATAAAGAAACAAGAGCATTGAATGACACATTGGACCAGATGGACCTCATAGATATATACAGAACATTCCACCCTAAAACAACAGAATACTCATTCTTCTCGAGTGCACATGGAGCCTTCTCCAGAATAGACTACATACTGGGTCAGAAATCAGGGCTCAACCAGTACCAGAAGATTGAGATTATTCCTTGCATATTCTCAGATCACAATGCCTTAAAACTGGAGCTCAGCCACAAGGAAAAGTTTGGAAGGAACTCAAACACCTGGAAGCTAAAGACCGCCTTGCTTAAGAATGCTTGGATCAACCAGGAGATCAAAGAAGAACTGAAACAATTCATGGAAACCAATGAGAATGAAGACACTTCAGTCTAAAACCTATAGGATACAGCAAAGGCAGTCCTAAGGGGGAAATACATAGCCATCCAAACCTCCCTAAAAAAACCGGAAGAATCCAGAATACACAATACTGTCTCTACACCTTAAAGAACTGGAAAATCAACAAAAAATTAAGCCAACTCCATACACAAGAAGGGAAATAATCAAGATTAGAGCAGAGATCAATGAGATAGAAACTAGAGATACAGTAGAATGCATCAATAAAACTAGAAGTTGGTTTTTTGAAAGAATCAATAAGATAGATAAACCATTGGACAAACTAATCCAAAAGAAAAGAGAGAAGGTCCAAATGGATAAAATTATGAATGAAAAGGGAGAGATCACAACTAACACCAAGGAAATAGAAACAATCATCAGAAATTATTGTCAACAGTTATATGCCAATAAGCTAAGCAACCTAGATGAAATGGATGCATTCCTGGAAAACTATAAACTTCTAAAATTGAACCAGGAAGAAATTGACAACCTGAATAGACCAATATCTAGCAACGAGATTGAAGCAGTGATCAAAAACCTCCCCAAAAACAAGAGCTCAGAGGGCACCTGGGTGGCTCAGTGGGTTAAAGCCTCTGCCTTCAGCTCAGGTCATGATTCCAGGGTCTTGGGATGGAGCCCCACATTGGGATCTCTGCTTGGCGGGGAGTCTGCTTCCTCCTCCTCTCTCTCTCTCTGCCTGTCTCTCTGCCTATTTGTGATCACTCTGTCAAATAAATAAAAAATAAAATCTTAAAAAAAAAAAAAAACCACCAGAGCTCAGGACCTGATGGATTCCCTGGGGAATTCTACCAAACTTTCAAAGAAAAAATAACACCTATTCTTCTGAAGCTGTTTCAAAAAATTGAAGCAGAAGGAAAACTTCCAGACTCTTTTTATGAAGCCAGCATTACCCTGATCCCCAAACCAGGCAATGACCCCACCAAAAAGGAGAATTTCAGACCAATATCACTGATGAATATAGATGCTAAGATTCTCAACAAGATCCTAGCAAATAGGATACAACAACACATTAAAAAGATTATCCACCATGACCAGGTGGGATTCATCCCTGGTTGCGAGGATGATTCAACATTCACAAATCTCTCATTGAACAAATCAATAAGAGAAGAGAGAAGAACCACATGGTCCTCTCAATTGATGCAGAAAAAGCATTTGACAAAATCCAGCATCCGTTCCTGATTAAAACGCTTCAAAGTATAGGGATAGAGGGAACATTCCTGAACTTCATCAAATTTATCTATGAAAAACCCACAGCAAATATCATCCTCAATGGGAAAAAGCTTGCAGCCTTCCCGTTGAGATCAGGAACATGACAAGGATGCCCACTCTCACCACTCTTGTTCAACATAGTATTAGAAGTCCTAGCAACAGCAATCAGACAACAAAGAGAAATAAAAGGTATCCAAACTGGCCATAAAGAAGTCAAACTCTCTCTCTTCGCAGATGACACGATTCTTTATATGGAAAACCCAAAAGACTCCACCCCCAAACTACTAGAACTCATACAGCAATTCAGTAATGTGGCAGGATACAAAGTCAATGTACAGAAATCAGTGGATTTCTTATACACTAACAATGAAAATACAGAAAGGGAAATTAGAGAATCGATTCCATTTACTATAGCACCAAGAACCATAAGATACCTGGGAATAAACCTAACCAAAGAGGCAAAGGATCTGTACTCGAGGAACTACAGAACACTCATGAAAGAAATTGAAGAAGACACAAAAAGATGGAAGACCATTCCATGCTCTTGGATCGGAAGAATAAACATATTAAAATGTCTATACTGCCTAGAGCAATCTATACATTTAATGCCATTCCAGTCAAAATTTCACCGGGAAATCTGAATCAAAACCACAATGAGATCACCTTACACCAGTCAGAATGGCTAAAATTAACAAGACAGGAAACAACAAGTGTTAAAAAGGTTGTAGAGAAAGGGGAACACTCTTACACTGTTGGTGGGAATGCAAGCTGGTATAGACACCCTGGAAAACAGTAGGGAGGTTCATCAGGACATTAAAAATAGAACTACCCTATGACCCTGCACTTGCACTACTGGACATTTCCCCCAAAGATACAGATATAGTGAAAAGAAGAGCCACATGCACCCCCATGTTCATAGCAGCAATGTCCACAAGAGCCAAACTGTGGAAGGAGTTGAGATGTCCTTTAACTGATGAATGAATAAAGATATGGTTACTCAGCCACCAGAAAGGATGAAAACCTACCATTTGCAATGACATTGATGGAACGGGGGTGGGGGAATTATGCTAAGTGAAATAAGTCTATCAGAGAAAGACAATTATCAGATGGTTTCACTCATATGTGAAACATAAGCAATAGCATGGGGAAGGGAGGGAAAACTGAATGGGAAGAAATCAAAGAAAGAGAGACAAACCATGAGCAACTTTGGATTCTGGGAAACAAACTGAGAGCTGGAGAACGGAGGGGGTGGGGGGATGTAACTGGGTGATAGGCATTAAGGGGGACATGTGATCTGGTAAGCACTGGGTGTTAGGCAGCTAATGAGTCATTGAACAATACACCAAAAACTAAGGATTTACTACTTGTTGGCTAATTGAAATATATGTATTTTATTATATTTTAAACCAAATACATATATGTGTGTGTATTTCTTATTGGTGTGTTTGGATTTTTCATTTTTCATAATTCAATCTTGGTAAGTTGTATATATTTGGGAATTTATCCATTTCTTCTAGGTTACCCAAATTTTTGGCATATAATTGTTCATAATATCTCTTATGATCCTTTTGATTGTTGTGGAATCAGTTTATTTTATTTATAATTTTTATAATTATAAATATTTTTATATTTTTATTTATAATTTTATTTTATTTATAATTTTATATTATAATTTTTTATTTTATAATTTTATTTATAATTTTATTTTAGTCATTTCTCTTTATTCTTTAGCATAGCTAAGGGTTTGTCAGTTTGGGTATTTTTTTAAACTCTTTTTTTTATATCTTCTATTTTCTTTGTATTCTATTTCATTTATTTCTGCTTTAATCTTTATCTCCTTCCTTCTGCTACATTTTGGCTAGTTTTCTTAGTGGAAATCAACTCCCTAAACTTTTGTTTGTCTAAGAAACTCTATTTCTCTTTTATTTCTGAAGGACAACTTTGTTAGGTAAAGTATTCTTGGTTGGCTTTCCCTCCCCTTTCAACCTTTGAATATATTAGCCTACTGTTTCCTGGTCTATAAGATTTCTGCTGCAAAATCTACTGATAGCCTTATGGACATTCTCTTGTAAGTGATGACTTTTTTCTCTTGCTGATTTCAAAATTCTCACTTTATCTTTGATTTTGAGAGTTGACTATGATGTGCTTTGGATAAGATCTCTTTGGGTTGAGTCTGTTTGGGGATCTTTGAAATTGATGTACTTGAATGTCAATATATCTCCCCAGATTTGGGAAGTTTCCAGCCATTACTTTTTAAATAAGCCTTCTGAGGAACCTCATACTATTTTCCAGAGTGGCTGTACCAACTTGTCTTTCCACCAACAGTGTAAGAGGGTTCCCCTTTCTCCACATCCTCGCCAACATTTGTTGTTTCCTGTTTTGTTAATTTTTGCATCAACATGGATAGAACTGGAGGTGATTATGTTAAGTGAAATAAGTCAAACAGAGAAAGACAATTATCATATGGTTCACTAATATGTGGAACATAAGCAATAGCACAGAAGACAATATGGGAAGGGAAGGGGGAGAAATCAGAGAGGGAGAAGAACCATGAGAAACTACAAACCATGAGAAACAATCTGGGGCTTTCAGAGGGGAAGTAGATGTGGGAAGGGCATAGAAGAGTGATGGATATTGAGGAGGGCACATGCTGTGATGAGCACTGGGTGTTATACTTAAATAATGAATCACTAAACACTGCATCAAGGACTAATTGTAATACAGTTGTTAACTGAACTAACTGACTAACTTTAAGACTTCTTCCCCCTTCTCTGTCTTGCTCTCTCTCTCTCTTTGTTTCCTAGGACTCCCATAGTGAATATATTTGTTCTTATGATGGTGTCCCAGAATCTCATATGCTTTCTTCCTTTTTAATTATTTTTCTTTGACTAGATAATTTAAAGAGATCCATCTTTACCTTCACAGATTTTTCTGTTTGATCAAATCTACTGTTGAAGCTTTCTATTAATTTTTTCATTGCACTCTATATTCTTTGGCTCCAGTATATTTTTGTGGTTATTTCTTAAAAAAATTATTTCTATCTCTTTGTTGAACTTCTCACTTTGTTCATATATTATATTCCTAAGTTGTTGAGCTGTTTATTTGTGTTCATTTGATAATCCCTGATCTTCCTTAAAATAATTATTCTGAATTCCTTTTCAGGTAACTGGTAGATCTCCATTTCTTTTGGGTCAGTTACTGGATAATTATTTTATTTCTTTGGTGGTGACATATTTATTTACTTCTTCATTTTTCTAGTGGGTTTGTGTTGATTTCTGTACATTTGAGGTAGAAATCGTCTATTCAGTAGGGAAAACCTTTCATCTGCAACTTCCCTGTGGTTGCGAAGGCAGTGGTTGGTGGGGTGCAGTATCTTTAATTCCGAGGAAAGTAAAGTGGTGTAGTATTTATACAGCTCCATTACGTGTAGTCAATGTCAAGAAGACTGTGAGGGTCCTCAGTGGCTAACGTTATGGGTGTCTTTGGTGATAGTGGCACCTAGGGATGTTGTGATATTTGGTGGCTAAGGCTGCTGGGGTTCTCTTTTTCTTTTTTGTCCATGGGAGGAAATTCTAGCCCAGAAGATCCTTCTGGCATCAAGTCTAGAGCAATGGCCTCCAGTGCAGCAGCCAAGCTGTGGCATAGGAACTACCATGTTGATTGAGGTCTGGGTCACAGTCACACTTGCTATTGTGATGGCATTGGTGTTTGAGGCAGAGGCATGTGCAGGTCATTCATGGAACTGTGATCTGAGTATTTTGGGCTTGCTGCAATGGGCCACAGGAGAAGGGAGGCAGAATGCAGCAGGGCAAGGGCCCAGGGACTAAAAGGTGCAGTCATGGCCTGGGCTTAGGGGACAAGATGCAGAATTAGTGAATCCCTGGTGGTGGAAGGTCACAATCATCACTCAGCCCTTAGGGAGCAGAGTACAGAGTAGCAATAGTGCAGCTAGGGCCACAACTTAGGCACTAGTTGGTGGGGTGTAGAGCAGTGACAGTGCAGCACTGGTAATGGTGGGTCAAATCCCTGTCTCAGAACCCAAGGGATGAGACACAGCACAGCAGCAGCTCCAGCCCCGGGGAAGAGATACATCAACAGGGACTCTGGGCAACTACATCAGCTATTTAATGTTGGTAAAGTCTATGGGGTTCTTGGTAGCAATGCTGTAGATGTCCCATGCAATGATAGAGATTTTTGTACCCCCCCCCCAATTCCCTCTTTCCTCATGGGGTGAATCCCTCTAAGTGTCTCCTCCTTGGTGCTATGCTTCTTTGGACTGCTGGATGGGGTGATGCAGGTATAATCCTTCCTCTTTTCTATGCAGCCATCCTCAGTTTTTGTGCTCCACAGGTTTTTATTGCTCCTTTACTATAGTGCTGAGCTTTCAAAGAGCTGTCTTTGTTGGTTTGTTGTTTACTTATTGTTTTTGTGAGGGAGACAAATATCAGGATCTCCAAGTCCATCATCATGCTGATGTCATCACCCAACTTTAAGTTTCCTTAGGTTTAACTAAGGATTTGGTATTATAAAACAATTATAGGCCACTCTTAGGCCTACTCAGAGGCTATGAGACAGACACTGGAGCTTGCCATGTTTTGCTCTGTGTTTACTGCAAAGTAAAACTTAAAGCAGTCCCTGCTGTAGTTTACACAGCCACTTTGGTCCTATTTTCTCTAATTCCACTCCCCCCCCCCCCAAGTAAGAACTCAGTTTCAAAGAAATGGAAATTAACTTAATGGGTGAAATGTGGAAGCCTCTCTGGCTTAAAAACCTGATAATCCTCAGAAACGATGTAAACCCAACCTTCTAGGGTTCTTACAGGGAAATTGCCAGTTGTAAGTCCCACACTAAGGAGATCCAGAAAATATGGCTTCTCATGAGGTATTTACAGCTCTCCAAGTCCAGACTCAATTTATCAATCAAGGTTATTTTAACCATGGTAATTGTTACTTAATAACATTTTATTGATTTTATTTTATAACACCTTTATTTATTTCAAGAACTAGGAAGCTAACTGAAGGCAAAGTTCTCATTCAGAAAAGGAGATAATTTGACCCTTTTTTGATTCTCTACCTCCCATTTTTCTTAATACCTTTTTCTTAATACCTTTTTTAATACCTTTTCTTAATACCTTTAAAATAAGAAAAGACAAGCTATTACATTTTATAATCAACAGAACTTTTATCAATGAAACTTCCTAATCAATGTTCAAATGTCCCTTAACAAGTTGGACTTTTCTTTAGCTAATGAGTTTTTAAATCCTGGGGATCTAGTGTTAGTTTACATCAAATAACATATTACAATGTTTAATAAACCACATAATAGTTTAATTTTTACTCTTTTCAGTAAAAGAATTTTTTTTCATATACCATCAGCATATTAGGGGTTTTATCCAGTCTGAAAACCATCTTATTTCAGTCACTCAAAAATAAAGTTTTGTTCATAGTCTCTTGGCTTAAGGTTTTTAAAAAGTTGGTCACTTGAAATCATTTAAGAAATATTTGCATTCCAGGGAAACCGTTCAGAATGGCAGCACTAAAAGAGCATGAACTCACCTCTCCCCACAGACACAACATGGATGGACCTTGAGGGTATTATGCTAAGTGAAACAAATCAAATGGATAAAGACAAATACCCCATGACTTCACAAATATATGACATATAAAAAAAAAGAAGAAGAAAAATAATACAAAAACAAACTCATAGGTACAGAGAACTGATTGATGATTCCCAGATGGGAACTGTGTTGAAAGTGGGTGCAATGGGTAAAGGAGGTCAAACTTATGGTATCAGATGGTAACTAGACTTTTTGTGGTGATCACTTTGTAGTGCCTAAAGACGTCAAATCACAATGTACACCTGAAAATTATGTTATGTTATATGCCAATTTTACTTCAATAATAAAAAAAAAAGTTTACATTCCCTTCAGTTGCTAGTAGATGATAGCAGAGAACATTAAATCATGACCCCATAGAGAGACATACTAGATGAACATACACTGGCTGACTTTGTTGAAATATTTCCAGCCTGTCTGTGTGTGATATTAAGCTAGAAGTCAATGAAAAAGACAACTTTTAATTATGCTCCCAAAATCAATATTACACATACGTTAACTCCTAGAATTTAAATAAAAACTTGAAAAAAAAAGATAGTGGATTGCTTAAGGAAATATAAAAGCACACAAAAATACTAATTCAAAGGGATATATGTACTTTGATGTTTATAGCAGCATTATCTACAACAGCCAAATTATGGAAACAGCCCAAGTGTCCACTGACTGATGCATGGTTAAAGAAGTTGTGGTGAATATATATACAATGGACTATTATGGAGTCATAAAAAAGAATGAAATCTTGAAATCTTCCATGACATGGATAGAGCCAGAGAGTATTATGCTAAATGAAATAATTCAGTCAGAGAAAGACAATTACCGTATGATTCCATTTGTTTATTTTTCAGATAAAACAACAAACAGAGGGGAAATATGAGAGAAGTAAACCAAGAAACAAACTATTTTTTTAAAGATTTCATTTATTTATTTGACAGACAGAGATCACAAGTAGGCAGAGAGGCAGGCAGAGAGAGAGAGAGGAGGAAGGAGGCTTCTCATTGAGCAGAGAGTCTGATGCAGGACTTGATCCCAGGACCCTGGCATCATGACCTGAGCTGAAGGCAGAGGCTTTAACCCACTGAGCCACCCAGATGCCCCAAGAAACAGACTCTTAACTACAGAGAGCAAATAGATGGTTGCCAGTGGAGCAAGGAAGCAGGTTATAGTCAGTGAGCCCAGGGAGGGACTCACAGCTCGAGTCACCATAAACCTCCAGCCAAGCCATTCAATAATCACTCTTCTCTTGAACAGCCTGAAAAAAAATCTGGAACCTGCACACATAACAATTCAAAAACTCGTAGAGTGGTAATGGCCCAGAAAGGGCTTAGAGCAGCATCTAGACCTGGTCCAGGAACTTCAGGTCCATGCCTGAGACCACAGCTGCTTGTGGTTTTAGAATAGGAAAGGGCAGTGGCACTCCCAGGCTCCTGGGACTACCTCTGAGATAGTTGTTGTGAGCATGCAAGGCAGAAGGCTGTGATTTTCAGGAGTACAGATAGAAGTGGATACTGTTTGTCCTGGAGAGTTTATTAAAGAGGGTGGACTGTGAATATCCTGTTCTGGACCAGAGGTTTGGCTATGGCCATTTTTGCTCTGATCCTCTGAAGAAGCACAGAAATCTCCCAGGGAAAAAGGGACATACAGAGGACCAGTGTCCACTGAACCTATCCTCCTGAGGGGGCATGGGGCAACTCCACAAGCGGAGTTACCTGAGAAACAGCGTGGCAGGCCCCTCCCCCAGAAGACAGGCTGGAAGAACAAGTGGACGACCATCCTATGGATCCTATAAGTCTGTAAAATCCCAATGCCAGGGGAAAATTATATATTGAGTTCTAGGTGGGGCCTCATGACTTATTATTTTTCAGATAAAATTTTCCTTTTCTTTTTTTCTTACACTTTTTCTCTGTTTTGTTTTTTTTTTTACATTCTAATTTCAACTAAATGTTTATTTTTAAATTTAATTTAATTTTTTCAGTGTTCCAAGATTCACTGTTTATGCACTACACCCAGTGCTCAACTAGATGTTTATTATAGCAACTTGTATCTCACAGTAGCTTTTTAACTTGAAATTTTCACACCTATATTTTTTATGGATATATGCTTTATTTTAGCCCCTTTTCCACTCCATTCAATTTTACCTTAATATATATACAGTTTTATATTCCTTGTAATTTTGGGACATAGTGTTCTCTAGCACACAAACCAAAATACATCCAAAACAACTGAAATACCCTGACTTTTGCAGACTGAGAGATTATAGTCCTCCTCCCCATACCCCACCCCTTTAAATTTGTTTTTTAAATTTTATTCTTGTGTTTCATGTTGGCTTTGTTTTTTTGGTGGTGGCTTCTAACCACTCCAGATTCTGCTAGTGTGCATCTTGCTTTGATTGTGCTTGATATTTTGGGCTCTGCTTATTCACTCAACCATTCCTTGACAGAATGATGAGAAGGAGGAACTCTCAACAAAGAAAAGAAGAAGAGACTAAGTCCTTTGCCACAGAACAAATGGATATGGATATAAACAAGAGATTAGAGATAGAATTCAGGATAGCAATCATAAAGTCAATAGCTAGGCTTGAAAAAAGCATTAGTGACAATATAGAAACTCAAAGAGCAGAATTAGATCTAATCAGGCCAAACTAAAAAATGCTATGAATGAGATGCAGTCTAAACAGCATACCTAACAGCCAGGGTAAATGAGGCAGAAGAGAGAATTGGTGATCTAAAAAATAACCTGATGGAAAGGAATGAAAAAAGATATACTGCTAGTAACACATGAAAAAAAGATTGGAGAGATTAATGATGCCATGAAACATTCCAATGTCAGAATTACTGGGAACCCCAAGGGGGCGGAAAGAGGACTAGAAAGTATATTTGAGCAAATCATTGGTGAGAACGTCCCTAATCAGGGGAAGGAAACAAGAATTTGAGTCCAAGAGACAGAGAGGACCCCTCCAAAAAATCAATAAAAATAGATCAACACCCCAACATATAATAGTGAAGCTTGCAAATTTTACACCCAAATAAACTATCCTGAGAATACCCAGGGAGAGGGAGTTTCCTACATAGAGAGAGAGGAAAATCAGAATATTATTAGACCTGGCCACAGAAATAGGGCAAGCCAGAAAGGGCTGGCAAGACATATTCAAGGTATTAAATGAGAAGAACATGCAGCCAAGAATACTTTATCCAGCAAGACTGTCATTCAGAATGGAAGGAGAGATAAAGAGTCTTCAGCACAGGCAAAACCCGAAAGATTATTTGACCATCAGGCCAGCCCTGCAAGAAATACTAAGGGAGATACTGTAAGAGAACAGAGCCCAAGAGTAACATAGACTGGAAAGAAACAGAGAAAATTACAGAAACAGAGACTATAGGCAATTCAATGGCACCAAATTCATATCTTTCAATAGTTACTCTGAATGTAAATGGGATGAATGTCCCCATGAAAATACACAGGGTTTCAGGTTGGATAAAAAAGCAGGACCCATCCATATGCTATCTACAAGAGACTCATTTTGAAACTAAAGACACCTCCAGATTGAAAGTGAGGGCATGGAGAACCATTTACCATGTTAGTGGACCTCAAAATGAAAGCTGGGGTAGCAATCCTCATATCAGACAAATTATATTTTAAAACAAAGACTGTAGTAAGAGATGAAGAGGGACACTCATCATACTTAAAGGGTCTATCCAGCAAGATGATCTAACAATTGTAAATATCTATGCCCCCAACATGGGAACAACCAATGATATGAACCAATTAATAACCAAAATAAAGAAACATACTACTAATAATACATTAATAGTAGGACACCTCAGCACTCCTCTCAGAGCAACGGACAGATCATCTAAGCATTTGATCAACAAAAAAGCAAGACCTTTAAATGACATATAGGACTAGGTGGACTTTGTAGATATATACAGAACATTCCATCTTAAAGCAAAAGAATACTCATTCTTTTCAAGTGCACATAGAACTTTCTCCAGAATAGATCACATACTGGTTCACAAATCAGGTTTCTTTTTTTTTAATCATTTTTTAATTTATTTTCAGCATAACAGTATTCATTGTTTTTGTACCACACCCAGTGCTCCATGTATTCTGTGCCCTCTCTAATACCCACCACCTGGTTCCCCCAACCTCCACCCCCCCACCTCTTCAAACCCTTCAGATTGTTTTTCAGAGTCCATAGTCTCTCATGGTTCATCTCCCCTTCCAATTTCCCCCAACTCCCTTCTCCTAACTCCCCATGTCCTCCATGCTATTTGTTATGCTCCACAAATAAGTGAAACCATATGATAATTGACTCTCTCTGCTTGATTTATTTCACTCAGCATAATCTCTTCCAGTCCCATCCATGTTGCTACAAAAGTTGGGTATTCATCCTTTCTGATGGAGGCATAATACTCCATAGTGTATATGGACCACATCTTCCTTATCCATTCATCCGTTGAAGGGCATCTTGGTTCTTTCCACGGTTTGGCAACCGTGGCCATTGCTGCTATAAACATTGGGGTACAGATGGCCCTTCTTTTCACTACATCTGTATCTTTGGGGTACATACCCAGTAGTGCAATTGCAGGGTCATAGGGAAGTTCTATTTTTAATTTCTTGAGGAATCTCCACACTGTTCTCCAAAGAGGCTGCACCAACTTGCATTCCCACCAACAGTGTAAGAGGGTTCCCCTTTCTCCACATCCCCTCCAACATGACATGATTCTTTATATGGAAAACCCAGAAGACTCCACCCCCAAACTACTAGAACTCATACAGCAATTCAGTAACGTGGCAGGATACAAAGTCAGTGTACAGAAATCAGTGGCTTTCTTATACACTAACAATGAAAATACAG
>NW_022631069.1:8444907-8465670 GCF_010015895.1 Lontra canadensis | reverse complement strand
CCCTCAACTCTATGGTCAGTTAATCTTTGACAAAACAGGAAAAAATATACAGGGGAAAAAAGACAGTCTCTTCAATAAATGGTTCTGGGAAAACTGGGCAGCTATGTGTAGAAGAATGAAACTCGACCATTCTCTTACACCGTACACAAAGATAAACTCAAAATGGATAAAAGACCTCAACGTGAGACATGAATCCATCAGAATCCTAGAGGAGAACTTAGGTAGTAATCTCTTCAATATCAGCCACAGCAACTTCTTTCAAGATATGTCTCCAAGGCAAAGGAAACAAAAGCCAAAATAAACTTTTGGGACTTCATCAAAATCAAAAGCTTCTGCACAGCAAAGGAAACAGTCAACAAAACAAAGAGGCAACCCACGGAATGGGAGAAGATATTTGCAAATGACAGTACAGACAAAAGGTTGATATCCAGGATCTATAAAGAACTCCTCAAACTCAACACACACAAAACGGATAATCATATCAAAAAATGGGCAGAAGATACGAACAGACACTTCTCCAATGAAGACATACAAATGGCTATCAGACACATGAAAAAATGTTCATCATCACTAGCCATCAGGGAGATTCAAATTAAAACCACATTGAGAGACCACCTTACACCAGTTAGAATGGCCAAAATTAGCAAGACATAAATCAGGTTTCAATTGATACCAAAAGACTGTGATTATTCTGTGCATATTTTCAGATCACAATGCTTTGAAACTGGAACTCAACCACAAGAAGAAATTTGGAAGGAACTCAAAGACTTGGAAGTTAAAGAGCATCCTGATAAAGAATGATTGGGCCAGCCAGGAAATTAAAGAAGAACCTAAAAATTTCATGTAAACTAATGAGAATGAAAACACATCAGTCTAAAACTATGGGATATGGAAAAGGTGGTCCTAGGAGGGAAATACATAGCCATCCATGCCTCTTTCAAAAAATTAGAAAAATTCTAAGTGCACAATCTAATGTTACACCAAATGAGCTGGAGAATGGACAGTAAGAAAGCCTAAATGCAGCAGAAGAGAAATAAAGATTAGAGCAGAAATCAATGAAATAGAAACCAGAACAGTAGATAAGATCAACAAAACTAGAAGCTGGTTCTTTGAAAGAATTAATAAGAGCAATAAACCTCTGGCCAGACTTATCTAAAACAAAAAGAAAATCAAAATCATGAATGAAAGAGGAGAGATCATGACTAGCACCAAGGAAATAGAAGCAATCATTAGAAATTATTGCCAGCAACTATATACCAACAAATTAAGCAATCTGGAAGAAATGGATGTATCCCTGGAAACTTATAAGCTACCAAAAATGAAACAGGAAGAGGTAGAAAACCTGAACACACCAATAACCAGCAAGGAAATTGAAGCAGTAACCAAAAACCTCCCAAAAAACAAGAGTCCGGGACCAGATGGCTTCCCAAGGGAATTCTGTCAAACATTTAAAGAGGAAAGTATACCTATTCAGGTGAAGCTGTTTCAAAAAAATAGAAATGGAAGGAAAACTTCCAAACTCATTCTATGAGGCCAGCATTACCTTGATCCCAAAACCAGGCAAAGACCCCATCAAAAAGGAGAATTACAGACCAATATCCCTGATGAACATGGAGGCCAAAATACTCATCAAGATCCTAGCCAATAGGATCTGGCCATACATTAAAAGGATTATTCACCATGACCAGGTGGGATTTATTCCTGGGATGCAAGGGTGTTGCAACATTTGCAAATCAATCTACATGATAGAACACATTAATAAAAGAAAAGACAAGAACCATAGGATCATCTTAATTGATTCAGAAAAAGCATTTGACAAAATAAAGCATTCTTTCTTGATTAAGACTCTTCGAAGTACAGGGATAGAGGGAACATACCTCCAAATCATAAAAGTTATCTATGAAAAGGCCACAGTGAATGTCATTATCAATGGGGAAAAACAGAGCTTTTCCTTTAAGGTCAGGAAGAGGACAGGAAGGCCCACTCTTGCCACTATTGTTCAACATAGTAGTAGAAGTCCTAGACTCAGCAATCAGACAACAAAAAGAAATAAGAGGCATTCAAATTGGTGAATAAGTCAAAACTCTCTTCGCAGATGACATAATACTTTATGTGGAAAACCCAAAAGGATCCACCCCCAAATTGCTAGAACTCATACAGCAATTTAGCAACATGGCAGGATACAAAATCAATGGACAGAAATCAGTTGCATTTCTATACACTAATAATGTGAATGAAGAAAGAGAAATTAAGAAATGGATTCCATTTACAAATGCACCAAAACCCATAAGATACCTAGGAATAAACCTAACCAAAGAGGTAAAATATCAGTAGCCTGTAAACTACAGAACACTTATGAAAGAAACTGAGGAAGACACAAAGAGATAGAAAAACATTCCATGCTTACAGATTGGAGGAATAAACATCGTTAAAATGTCTATGCTGCCTAGACCAATCTACACATTCAAGGCAGTCCCTATCAAAATACCACCAGTATTTTTCAGAGAGCTACAACAAACAATCCTAAAATATGTATGGAACCAGAAATGACCCCAAATCACCAGGGGAATGTTGAAAGAGAAGAGTAAAGCTGGGACATCACAATGCCTGACTTCAAGCTATACTACTAAGCTGTGATCATCAAGACAGCACGGTACTGGCACAAAAACAGATGCATAGATCAATGGAACAGAATAGAGAGCCCAGAAATGGACTCTCAACTCTGTGGTCACCTAAAATTCAACAAAACAGGAAAGAATATCCAATGGAAAAAAGCAGTCTCTTCAATACATGGCTCTGAGGAAACTGGACAGCCACAATATCTCAATGGGAGACAGGAATCCATCAAAATCCTAGAGAAGAACACAGACAGTACCTCTTTGACCTCTGCTGCAACAACTTCTTGCAAGACACATTTCTAAAGACAAGAGAAACAAAAGTAAAAATGAACTTTTGGGACTTCATCAAGATAAGAAGTTTCTGCATGGCAAAGTATACAATCAACAAAACTAAAAGGCAACCTATGGAATGGGAGAAGATATTTGCAAATGACACTACAGATAAAGGGCTATTATCTGTGATCTATAAAGAACTTCTCAAATTCAACATCCAGAACGCAAATAATCCAGTCACAAAATGGGCAGAAGACCTGAACAGACACTTCTCTAAAGAAGATATACAAATGGGTAACAGACACATGAAAAAAAAAGATCAACATTGTTACCCATCAGGGAAATACAAATCAAAACCACACTGAGATACCACCTTATACCAGTTAGAATGGCTAAAATTAATAAGACAGGAAACAATAAATATTGGTGAGGATGTGGAGAAAGGGGAACTCTCTTACACTGTTGGTGAGAATTCATGCTGGTACAGCCACTCTGGAAAATAGTATGGAGGTTCCTCAAGAAGTTAAAAATAGAGCTACCCTATGATCCAGCAATTGCACTACTAGATATTTATTTCAAAGATACAGATGTAGTGAAAAGAAGGGGCACATGCATCCCAATGTTCATAGCAGCAATGTCCACAATAGCCAAACTGTGAAAAGAACAAAGATGCCCTTCAATAGACAAATGGATAAAGAAGATGTGGTTTATATATACTTTAGACTATTACTCAGCCATTAGAAAGGATGAATACCTCCCATTTGCACTGACACGGATGGAACTGGAGAGGATTATGCTAAGTGAATTAAGTCAAGCAGAGAAAGACAATTATCATATAGTTTCATTCATATGTGGAAAATAAGGAATAGAGCAGAGGATGACAGAGGAATGGGAAGAAACCAGAGGGAGACAAACCATGAAAGACTCTGGATTCCAGGAAACAAACTGAAGGTTACAGAAAGGAGGTGGGTGGGGGAATGGGGTAACTGGGTGTTGACTGTTAAGGAGGGCATGTATTGTGATGAGCACTGGGTATCATATGCAACTAATGAAGCACTGAACACTACATCAAAAACTAATGATGTACTATATTTTCGCTTACTGAACAGAATAAAAAATTAACATTAAAAAATGAAAAAAAAGAAAAGCTACCACTTGGGGGAGCAAAAAGTTAAAAAAGTGAAAAGTGAAGAAAGTCTGTATGTCTTACAGACATTGTTAAGGGAAACTGCATTATTGGATTCCCATGAGGGGAAGAGAAGAAGAAAGGAAAAAAAAGCTTAATTAAAGAAGTAATAGCTCAGGTGGTGGGTATTAAGAAGGGCATGTATTTCATGGAGCATTGTGTATGGTGCATAAACAATGAATCTTGGAACACTGAAAAAATTAAATTAAATTAAATTAAATTAAATTAAATTAAAATGCACTTTTAACAAAAAAGAAAAGAAAAGAAGAAAGGAAGAGAGAAAGTATAGGTGAGAATTTTCCAAACTTGGGGAGAGATTTGGACATCCAAGTTCATCTAGTTTATAGGTCCCCAAATTCTGAGAGCTCTTCTCCAACACATGTTGTAATACAACTGCCAAAAATCAAAGACAAAGGGAATTTGAAGGCAGCAAGAGAAAAAGAAGATTGTCACTTACAAGGGAACTCGCATAAAGCTACTAGTGGAGTAGTCAGCACAAACCATACAAGCCAGAAGAGAATAGAGTGATATATTCAAAGTGCTAAATAAATAAATAAAAATGAATAAGTAAATAGTAATTAAACTGCTAACAAAGAATATTTTATTTAGCAAAGATGTTATTTAGGAGTAAAGGAAAATAAAGGTTACCCAGAAAAAAGTTAAGGGAATTCATCACCACTACATCTGCAATACAAGAAATGCTGAAAGAAGTTCTTAAAGCTGAAATGAAAGGATGCTACCAGTAACATATAAACATGAAAATATAAAACACACTGGTACGGATAAGTATATAGTCAAATTTGGAATCCTTTAATTGGTGGTATGGTGGTATGGTATAATATGGTGATATGTTAATTACTTTCGTGTAAAGACTAAAGTAAAAAAGTATTAAAATAGCTATAGCTAGGGGCCATCTGGGTGGCTCAGTTGGTTAAGCAACTGCCTTCGCTCAGGTCATGATCCCGGAGTCCTGGGATCGAGTCCCACATCGGGCTCCCAGCTCCATGGGGAGTGCTTCTCCCTCTGACCATCTCCCCTTTCATTCTCTCTCTCACTCTCTCTCTCTCTCTGAAATAAATTAAAAAAAATAGCTATAGCTATAATAGTTTTCAATGGATACACAATATAAGAAAATGCAAACTAACACCAAAAGCAAAAAGTTGGGGAGTGAGAAAAGGGTAGAGTTTTTGTATATTATTGAAGTTAACTTGTTATCAACTTAAACTGTTATAACTATGAATGTTTTATGTAAGTCTCAAGGTAACCACAAAGGAAAAATGTATTATATATACACACAAGATAAAGAGAAGGCAACTGAAGGATACCACCATGAAAATAATCATTTCACATAGAAAGAAAACAGTGCAGGACAAAAGGAACAAAAGAACTAAAAATAACCAGACAACAGTAAGTTGTCATTAGGAAGATCTTAACTATCAATAATGCTTTAAGTGTAAATGGGTGAAATTCTCCAACCAAAGAATGACTCAATGGATTTAAAAAGCAAGACCCAACAATATGCTGAAAACAAGAGAGTCATGTCACTTTAAGGACATGATAGGCTCAAAATGAATGGAAACAATATTCCATGCAAATGCAAACCAAAATAGCAAGAGTAGTTTTACTTTTATCAGACAAATTTTAAACCATAATCCATAACAAGAGACAAGGTAGCTCCTTATATAATGATAAAGAAGTCAATTCACCAAGAGAATATATCAATTGTAAATATATATGGACCCTACATCAGAGAATCTCAATATATTAAACAACAACTAATATATCTGAAGAAAGAAAGAAATAATAATACATGAATAGTAGTACTTTCAATAACGGATAGATCATCCAGTTGGAATATCAATAAGGAAATGTTAGATCTTAACTATATTTTTTTTCTTTCAAGATTTTATTTAAATTTAAGTTGCTTAAAATATAGTGTAGTATTAATTTCAGGAGTAGAATTTAGTGAATCATCACTTGTATATAACACCCAGTGCTCATTACAACAAGTGCACTCCTTAATGCCCATCACCCATTTACTCCATTCCCCCCCAACCACCCCTCCAGCAACCCTCAGTTTGTTCCCTATAGTTAAGAGATTTTTATGGTTTCCTCCCTCTCCACTTTTCTCTGATTTTATTTTTCCTTCCCTTCCCCTATGTTCCTCTATTATGTTTCTTAAATTCCATATGAGTGAAATCCTAATATTTGTCTTTCTATAGCTGACTTATTTTGTTTAATATGATACACTCTAGTTCCACCCACATCATTGCAAATAGCAAGATTTCATTCTTTTTGATGGCTTAGTAATATTCCTTTGTAGATATAGACAGTCTGGACCTAATAGATATAAACAGAGCATTCCATCCAACAGCAGCAGAATATATATTCCTTTAAGTTCACAAAGAATATTCTTAAGAGTAGATCAGATGTTATGTCAAAAAACAAGTTTTAGAAAATTAATAAATATTATCTCTTCTGTCCACAATGTAAAAATTTCACAAATTGTGGAAATTAATCAACACACTCCTGAACAATTGATCAAAGAAGAAATCAAAAGTGAAACCAAACAATATATTGAGGAAAGAAAAAAGAAAACACAACATACTAAAACATAAGGCATGGAGCAAAGGCACTTATAAGGGAAAATTTAAAATGATAAATGCTTACATATAAAAATGATCTCAAATAAACAATCCAACTTTATACTACAAGAAACTAGAAAAAGAACAAACTAAACCCAAAATTATAAGAAGGAAGGAAATAACAAAGCTGTGAGAAGAAATAAATGAAATAGAGAAAAGAAAATATAAATGCTCAATAAAATAAAGGATTGTTTCTTTCAAAAGATAAACAAAACTGACAAACCTTTCACTAGACTTGACAAGAAAAATAAGATTTTAAATGAAAGGGGATAATAAATACCACAGAAATACAAAGGATGCTAATAGACTATTAAGAACAAATAAATATTAAGAAATTACCTCAAAGATACAGATGTAGGGAAAAGAAGGGCCATATATATCCCAATGTTCATAGTAGCAGTGTCCACAATTGCCAAACTATCAAAGAGCTAAGGTGCCCTTCAACAGACGAATGGATAAAGATGTGATCCATATATACAATGGAATATTACTCAGCCATCAGAAAGGATGAATACCCAAACTTTTGTATCACCATGGATGGGACTGGAGGAGATTATGCTGAGTGAAATAAGTCAAGCAGAGAAAGTCAATTATCATATGCTTTCACTTACATGTGGAACATAAGGAAACATGGAGGACATTAGAAAAAGGAAAGGAAAAGTGAATTGTGGGAAATTGGAGGAGTAGACAAACCGTGAGAGACTGTGGACTCTGAGAAACAAACTGAGGGTTTTAGAGGGGAGGGGGTGGGGGGATGTGTAAGCCTGGTGGTGGGTATTAAGGATGGCATGTATTGCATGGAGCACTGGATGTGGTACATAAATAATTAATCTTGGAACACTGAAAAAATAAAATAAAATAAAATAAAATAAAATAAAATAATAAAATAAAATAAAATAAAATAAAAATAAATTGGACAACCTAGAAGAAATGGATAAATTTCTAGAAACATACAACCTACCAAGACTGAATCATGAGGAAACAGAAAACCTGAACTGACCAATAAGAATTAGAAGGTTGAATCAGTAATCAAAATCATCCCAACAAAGAAAAACCCAAGACCAGATGGTTTCCCTGGTGATGTATCAAATATTGAAAGAAGAATTAACAACAATTCTCAAACTTTTCTGAAACTTGAAAAGGAAAGGTCACTCCCAAATTTATTTTACAAGGCCGGTACTACTCTGATATGAAAGCCAGATAAGGACACTACAATACATACATACATACACACATACATACATACATACATACATACATACATATCAGCTCAGATCTTGGTCTCATAGTTCAAGCCCAGCATTGGGATCCATGCTGTGTGTGGAGCCTACCTAAAAAAATTAGCAAACTGATTTCAACAGCACATCAAAAGGTTCATACACCACAATCAAGTGGGATTAATTCCTGGGATGCAAGTGTGGGTCAACATATGCAAATCAATTAATGTGAGATAGGACATAAGTAGAATAAAAGATAAAAATCATGTGATTACATCAGTAGATCCAGAAAAAGCATTTGATAAAATACAACACCATTTCATGATTAAAGAATGCTAAACAAATTAGGTATAGAAGAAACATACCTTAACAATTGTTATATATAATGAACGCACAGCTAACCTTATACTCAAAAGTGTAAGGTAGAAAGCTTTTCCTCTAAGATCAGGAATAAGACAAAGATGCATACTCTCATTATCTATGTTTAACATAACATCTGAAGTCCTAGCCAGAGCAGCAATCAGGAAGAGGAGGAGGAGGAGAAATAAAAGGCACTGAATCGTAAAAAAAAATAAATAAATAACTGTCTTTGTTTATAGGTAATAGGCTCTTATACATAGAAAATTCTACAGACTACCAAAAACCTTTTACTTTTTACTTATTTTTTAAAATATTTTATTTATTTGTCAGAGAGAGGAGCACAAATAGGGGAAGCAGCAGGCAGAAGGAGAAGCAGGCTCCCTGCTGAGCAGGGAGTCTGATGTGGGACTCAATACCAGGACCCTGGGATCATCACTAAACCAAAGACAGGTGGTTAATTGACTGAGCCACCCAGGCAAACTAAAACTTTTATTTTTCATTTATTTTTCATTTTTTTTATTTTTAAAATTTCTTTTCAATGTTCCAGAATTCATTGTTTACGCACCACACTCAGTGCTCCATGCAATACGTGCCCTCTCTAATACCCATCACCAGGATCACCCAACCTCCCACCCCTTCCTCTCCAAAACCCTCAGTTAGTTCCTCAGAGTCCACAGTCTCTCATGGTTCATCTCCCCCTCCAATTTCCCTCAACTCCCTTCTCCTCTCCATCTCTTCATGTCCTCCGTGTTATTCCTCATGCTCCACAAATAAGCGAAACCATATAATTGACTCTCTCTGCTTGACTTATTTCACTCAGCATAATCTATTCCAGTCCCATCCACGTTGATACAAAAGTTGGGTATTCATCCTTTCCGATGGAGGCATAATACACCACAATGTATATGGACCACATCTTCCTTATCTATTCATCCGTTGAAGGGCATCTTGGTTCTTTCCACAGTTTGGCAACCGTGGCCATTGCTGCTATGAACATTGGGGTACAGGTGGCCCTTCATTTCACTACATCTGTATCTTTGGGGTAAATACCCAGTAGTGCAATTGCAGGGTCATAGGGAAGCTCTATTTTTAATTTCTTAAGGAATCTCCACCCTGTTATCCAAAGTGGCTGCACCAACTTGCATTCCCACCAACAGTGTAAGAGGGTTCCCCTTATCCACAACCTCTCCAACACTTGTTTACTGTCATGTTAGTTTTGGCCATTCTAACTGGTGTAAGGTGGTATCACAGTGTGGTTTTGATCTGAATCTCCCTGATGGCTAGTGATGATGAATATTTTTTTATGTGTCTGTTAGTCATTTGTATGTCTTCCTTGGAGAAATGTCTGTTCATGTCTTCTGTCCATTTTTTGAAATGATTATCTGTTTTGTGTGTGTTGAGTTTGAGGAGTTCTTTATAGATCTTGGATATCAGCCATTTGTTCATACTGTCATTTATGAATATCTTCTCCCATTCCGTGGGTTGCCTCTTTGTTTTGTTGACTGTTTCCTTTGCTGTGCAGAAGCTTTTGATCCTGATGAAGTCCCAAAAGTTCATTCTTGCTTTTGTTTCCTTTGCCTTTGGAGACATATCTTGAAAGAAGTTGCTGTGGCTGATATCAAAGAGGTTACTGCCTATGTTCTCCTCTAGGATTCTGATGGATTCCTGCCTCACATTAAGGTCTTTTATCCATTTTGAGATTATCTTTGTGTATGGTGTAAGTGAATGGTCGAGTTTCATTCTTCAACACATAGCTATCCAAATTTCCCAATACCATTTATTGAAGAGACTGTCTCTTTTCCACTGTATATTTTTTCCTACTTTGTCAAAGATTAGTTGACCATAAAGTTGAGGGTCCATATCTGGGCTCTCTACTCTGTTTCACTGGTCTATGTGTCTGTTTTTGTGCCAGTACCATGCTGTCTTAGTGATCACAGCTTTGTAGTAAAGCTTGAAATCAGGCAACATGAAGCCCCCAGTTTTGTTTTTCTTTTTCAACATTTCCTTAGCAATTCGGGGTCTCTTCTGATTCCATACAAATTTTAGGATTGTCTGCTCCAGCTCTTTGAAAAATGCTGGTGCAATTTTGATCAGAATGACATTGAAAGTATAGATTGCTCTTGGCAGTATAGACATTTTAACAATGTTTACCCTTCTGATCCATGAGCATGGAATGATCTTCCATCATTTTGTGTCTTCAATTTCTTTCATGAGTGTTCTGTAGTTCCTTGAGTACAGATCCTTTACCTCTTTGATTAAGTTTATTCCCAGATTATCTTATGGTTCTTGGTGATATAGTAAATGGAATTGATTCTCTAATTTCCCTTTCTGTATTTCATTGCTAGTGTATAAGAAAGCCACTGATTTCTGTACATTGATTTTGTATCCTGCCACATTACTGAATTGCTGAATGAGTTGTAGTAGTTCAGGGGTGGAGTCTTTTGGGTTTTCCATATAAAGTGTCATGTCATCTGCAAAGAGAGAGAGTTTTACTGCTTCATTGCCAATTTGGATACCTTTTATTTCTCTTTGTTGTCTGATTGCTGTTGCTAGGACTTCTAATACTATGTTGAGGAAGAGTGGTGAGAGTGGGCATCCTTGTCGTGTTCCTGATCTCAAAGGGAAGGCTGTCAGCTTTTCCCCATTGAGGATGATATTATTCTGATCCCCAAACCAGGCAAAGATCCCACCAAAAAGGAGAATTTCAGACTAATATCCCAGATGAATATGGATGCCAAGACTCTCAACAAGATCCTAGCTAATAGGATCCAACAGTACATTAAAAAGATTATCCACCATGACCAGGTGGGATTTACCCCTGGGTTGCAAGGGTGGTTCAACATTTGCAAATCAATCAATGTGATAGAACAAATCAATAAGAGAAGAGATAAAAACCACATGGTCCTCTCAATTGATGCAGAAAAAGCATTTGACAAGATACAGCATCTATTCCTGATTAAAATGCTTAAAAGTATAAAAAAATGGAACATTTCTCAACTTCATAAAATCTTAATCTATGAAAAATCCAGCACGAAAACATTTATTTTTTAAAAAGATTTTTATATCCATTTGAGAGAGAGAAAGAGAGAGAGCACAAATGGAGGGAGTGGTAGAGGGAGAGCGGGAGGGACAAGCAGACTCTTCACTGAGCAGGGAGTCCAACGTGGGGCTTGATACCAGGATCCTGAGATTATAATCTGAACCAAAGGCAGATGCTCAATCCACTGAGCTATGCAGGAGCCCCACTTCCCCCATCTTTTAGAACAAATCAACAAAGTCAGTAATGTTGTAGGATACAAAATTAACCTAGAGAAATCACTCGAGTTTTTATACACTAACAAAAAAATACCTGAAAAATAAATTAATAAAGTAATACCATTTACAATAGCATCAAAAGCAATAAAATAATTAGGAATAAATTTAACCAAGGAAATGAAATATCTGTGCACAGAAAACGATAAGATATTGATAAAGGAAATTAAAGACAACACAAATACTTGGAAATATATTCCATGTTTGTGAATAAAGAGCTAATATTGTTTAAATGTCCATACTACCTAAAGCCATCCATAGATTCAATGCAAGTTCTACCAAAATTCTAGTGGCCTTTTTTCATAGAAATAGAAAAAAAATCATCCTAAAATCTGTAGGGAATCACAGAAGACCCTAAATAACCAAAGCAATCCCAAGAAAGAACAAAGCTGGAGTCAGCATACTTCATCACTTGAAACTATGGTACAAAGCTATAGTGATTAAAACAGTATACTCACATTTAGAAAAAAGCGTGATTATATCAAACTAAGAAACTTCTTCACAACAAAGGAAACAACAACAAAAATGAAAAGGCAATCTATTGAATGGGAGAAAATATCTGCAAATTATCTGTCTGTTAAGTGGCTAGTATCCATAACATATAAAGAACTCCTACAACTCAATAGCAGGAACAAACACTCTGATTTAAAAATGGGCAAAGGAGCTGAATAGACATTTTCCAAAAAAAAGACATAGAAATGGTCAACAGGTACATGAAAAGATGCTCAACATTACTAATCATCAGGGAAATACAAATAAAATCCATGAGATATCATTTCTTACTTGTTAGAATGGCTATTACTAAAAAAGATAAGAGATAATAACCATTGAGAGGATATGGAGGAAAGGGACTCTCTGTACACTGTTGGTGAGAATGTAAATTGGTACAGCCACTATGCAAAACACTATGGAGATTTCTCATTTAAAAATGGCAACTATATGATCCAGCAATTCCATATCTGGGTACACATCTAAAGGAAATGAAATCAGGATCTCAAAGAGATAACAAGAGTCTGATATTCAATAGCACTACTCACAAAAACCATGACATGGATATATCCTAAGATCTCTTTCCAACAACACACAGGGACCTGGAGGACATTATGCTAAGTAAAATAAGCTGTACAGAGAAAGACAAATATTTCATCGTCTCACCTATATGTGGAATCTTAAAAAAAAAATTCATAGAAACAGTAGAATGGTGGCTATCAGAACTGGGTAGTAGGGGAAATGGGGAAAGTTGGACAAACAGTACAAACTTTCTGTTATAAGACACATAAGTTTTGGGAATCTAATGTACAGCATGGTGATTATAGTTAACAATACTGCCTTATATACTTGAAAATTGCTGACATAGCAGATGTTAAATGTCCTCACATTTAGAAAGAAATAGTAAAGATATAGTAAAGAAATAGTAATTATCTGAGGTGATAGATAACACTACCATTGTTATTATTTTCTAATATATTAAGTGTATTCGATTAACACATTGTATACCTTAAGCTTATACAGTGTTATATATCAATCATGCCTCAAAAAATTTGGGGTAGAGAAGAAGAAATGATTAAAGGAATCACATTGTTTATCACAGAGCATATATCAAAGTGTGCTTTCAGAGTTCAGAGGCAGTAAATTGATAATTAATATGGGGGTTAATAACTCAATAAATGTGGGAAATTTTTGGCTATTATCTATTCAGATATTTGTTTCTTTCATGGTTTCCCTGCCTTTTTATCCCACAGATCTCTGAAATGTCTTGTTTTTAAAATTTTTTTCTCTCTGCACATCAATTTGGTTTTTTAATTAATTTTTAAAATTTTTTATTTTTTTCAGTGTTCCAAGATTCATTGTTTATGCACCACACCCAGTGCTCTATGCAATATGTGCCCTCCTTAATACTCATCAGTGTGCCAACCCATTCTCCCAACCCTCTCTCATCTAAAACCCTCAGTTTTTTCTCAGAGTGCACAGTCTCTCATGGTTTATCTCCCCCTGATCCCCCCCTTCATTTTTCTCTTACTATAAGAAGTGAAAAAGGGCTACACCTTTAAAACTGCATGAAAATCTCCTCAGCAAATATCCAAGTTTATCATGTGTAAGTTTTACTTCGCACATATTCTAGGACACAATTCAATAATCTTTCTGCCACTATATAAAAAGGGTCCCCTTGTCTGCAGTTTCCAATTATAAGTTCCTCATTTTCATCTCAGACCTCATTGGCAGCAACTTTAACACTCACATTTCTACCAACAGTCTCCTCAAGATGATTTAGGTATTTCCCAAGATGAAATATATTTTTTTCTATCGTGCTCTTCATTTTCTTCTAACTCCTAATTAACAAAGTCATTAACAACCATATTTCTACTATGGATGTTGTATTATAGACATAATCAGGAGACAGAAAACACGCATTTAGTTGAAAAAGGAAGTTTAACATAAAAAATTATTAACTACAGTAAAAGAATAAAGACAGTTATAAGGAAATTCTATATGGTACTCTTCGGGCTGAGGAACAGTACCCAAGGAAGGACAAAGATAAAGATATTCATGTCATTCAAAAGATTATATTCAGCCCATTTGATAGGAGCAAAGTTTTTCAGTTTAACAACACTGCTCAATGCAATTTAGGCTTTTTCTAACATGCTTCTCAAAATTCTTTCATCCTCTGCCCTTTGCTCAATTCCCAAAGCCACCTCCACATGTTCAGGTATTTGTTACAGCAATGTTCCACTTCCCAGTACCAAAATTTGTATTACTTTTCTATTGCTGAGTTGCTGGCTCAGTCAGTAGGGCATTCAACTCATGCTACTCTTGGGGTCATGAGTTCAAGCCCCATGCTGGGTATAGAGCTTACTTTAAGAAAAGTAGTTTTCTATTGCTGCTATAACAAATTACTGCTGTAATAAGCTTATTAAAATAATGCAAATCTGTAATCTCACAGTACTGGAAGTAATTAGTCTGAAATGGATTTTATTCGCAAAAACCAAGATACCAGCATGGCCATGCTTCATCTAGAGGCTCTACAAGAGGATCCATTTTCTCACCTTTTTCAGCTCCTAGAGACAGCCTGCATTCCTGGGCTTGTGGTCCCTTCCTCCACTTTCAAAGCCAGCAGCATACCATCTTCAAAGCTCTCTCCTTGACTCTAACTCTCCTATCTCCCTATTTTACTTCTAAGAACTCCCATAATTATATTAGGCCCACCCAGAAAATCCAGGAAAATTTTCTCCAAGATATTTAATTTAACCTCATTTGAAAAGTGTCTTTTTTCCACATAAGATAAAATATTCTAGATGTGGACATCTTTGAGGGGACATTATTCTGTCTATAATACTATATATTTCTGTTAGAACAGTTTCCATTTGATTATATAGTTTCCATTACTTGTTGAAATTACCTATCTTTTCATCCATTTTCTCCAATATTTCCTTATACTGTCTATAAATTTGTAGTATGCATTTTAAATTATTTGTCTACTAATTTTAATACTGGATCACCTACGAGTCTATTTTTATTACTTGTTTTTCCCTTGATTATAAGTCACTTTTGTATTGCTTCATTAGACTTACAATTTTTGGTTATTGTTTGCATGACAGAATGTATGACAGAACAATAGAGGATAAATTAGACTATAATTTTCCTCAGAAAAGGTTTATATTTTCCTCTTTCAAGTAACCAGAATAATGGCTGATCAGGAGTTAACTTTGGTTCGTCCTGGTTCATAACTTTGGTTAGTTTCAGTTTACCTCTGGTTTCAAATATTTTGAGAGTAGAATCAGTTCCTCTAACAGCACTTTGGTATCTACCCATGTTGACATTTCAAGTCTTTCTCAACTTCTACCTGTGATTCCAACTCCTGCACTATCACATACTTAGAAAAAAAATCTTGGAAATAAATAGTCCAGGAGGATTAGCTCTGTCCTGGGGGCTCTTCCAGATTTTAATACATTATAAGCATACATACAACTGTTAAAAGTTTCTATGTGAGCAATTCCTTTGCCTATAGGATGCTCTCTCCTTTTCCTGACCATATTCCTAGATGTTGCAAATTCCCCCCAAGAATGGAAGTGAGCACTGCCTTCCACTCATATAGGAAGATAATGATCCACTCTGCAATTTAGTTAATTTAGACCTCATCATGCTGACAATACTTCAATAGGTTTAAGAAAAATATTATTTCATTTATCTGGCAATTTCTTACTGATACAGAAAGATTATTGTTCTTCTGTGTTATGCATCCTATCTGGAAGCAGAATTGTCTTATTGGTGACCTTTGTTAACAGAAATACTTAATTTTAATGGAGTAAATTTACAATATTTTTCACTTATGATTATCATGTTTTTGTATCCTATTAAAGTATTTCACTATTCAGAACTAAACTCCATTTGGATTGACAGTTAGATGTTATATTAGTTTTCCACCACTGCATAACAATTACAACAAATTCAGCAGCTTAAAAAAACACAAATTTAATATCACAGATTCTCTGGTCAGGAGTTTGGAAATGGGTTAGCTGGGTCCTTTCTCCGTGTCTTACCAGATGGAAAACAATGATTCATCCAGGGCTGGGATCTTATCTGAGACTTGGAAGTGCTCTTCCAAGTTCATTGGTTGCTTAACATAATTGATTTTACTGCAGACCCTCAGTTCCTTGATGCCCTCAGGTCCTAGGGACCACCCACAGATTCCAGCCACAAGAACCTCACAGTTTTAGTTTAATTAAGTAACAGTTAATTGAGATAGAAGTCGCATACCACAAATTTACTCATCGAAATCGTGCGATTTGTGTTTTTTTAAAAAAGATTTTATTTATTTATTTTCAGAGAGAGAGAAGAAGCAGAGTTAAAAGCAGGCTCCACACTGAAAAACCCAAAAGATTCCACTCCAAATCTGCTAGAACTCATACAGGAATTCAGTAAAGTGTCAGGATATAAAATCAAGGCCCAGAAATCAGTTGCATTTCTATACACCAATAAGACAGAAGAAAGAGAAATTAAGGAGTCAATCCCATTTACAATTACTCCCAAAACCATAAGACATCTAGGAATAAACCTAACCAAAAACAATGAATACTGTTACGCTGAAAAGAAATTAAAAAAATAATAATAAAGTTGTTGATCTAAATTAAAAAAAAAAAGAAATACATTATAAAGCATAAAAAAAAAAAACTAACCAGGAGGCAAATAATCTGTACTCAGAAAACTCTAAAGTACCCATGAAAAAAACTGAGGAAGTCACAAAGAAATGGAAAAATGTTCCATGCTCATGGATAGGAAGAACAAATATTGTGAAAATGTCTATGCTACCTAAAGCAATCTACACGTTTAATGCAATCCCTATCAAAACACCATCCTTTTTTTTTTTTCAAAGAAATGGAACAAATAATCCTAAAATTTATATGGAACCAGAAAAAAACTCAAATAGCCAGAGGAATGTTGAAAAAGAAAGCCAAAGTTGGTGGCATCACAATTCCAGACTTCAAGTTTTATTGCAAAGATGTCATCATTGAGACAGTATGGTACTGGCACAAAAACAAACATGTAGATCAGTGGAACAGAATAGAAAGCCCAGAAATACACCCTCAACTCTAGGGTCAACTAGTCTTTGACAAAGCAGGAAAGAATGTCCAATGGGAAAAAGACAGTCTCTTCAACAAATGGTTTTGGGAAAATTGGACAGCCACATGCAGAAGAATGAAACTGGACCATTTCCTTACACCACACACAAAAATAGACTCAAAATGGATGAAAGACCTCAATGTGAGAAAGGAATCCATCAAAATCCTTGAGTAGAACACAGGCAGCAACCTCTTTGACCTCAGCCACAGCAACGTCTTCCTAGGAACATCGCCAAAGGCAAGGGAAGCAAGGGCAGAAATGAACTACTGGGACTCATCAAGATCAAAAGCTTTTGCACAGCAAAGGAAACAGCCAAGAAAACCAAAAGACAACTGACAGAATAGGAGAAGATATTTGCAAACAACATATCAGATAAAGGGCTAGCATCCAAAATCTATAAAGAACTTATCAAACTCAACACCCAAAGAACAAATAATCCCAAAGAAATGGGCAGAGGACATGAACAGACATTTCTGCAAAGAAAACATCCAGATGGCCAACAGACACATGAAAAAAATGCTCTATAACTTGGCATCAGGGAAATACAAATCAAAACCACAATGAGATACCACCTCACTCCAGTCAGAATGGCTAAAATTAACAAGTCAGGAAATGACAGATGCTGGTGAGGATTCAGAGAAAGGGGAATCCTCCTACACTGTTGGTGGGAATGCAAGCTGGTGCAGCCTCTCTGGAAAACAGCATGGAGGTTCCTCAAAAAGTTGAAAATAGAGCTACCCTATGACCCAGCAAATGCACCACTGGGTATTTATCCTAAAGATACACATGTAGTGATCTGAAGGATCACGTGCACCTGAATGTGTGTAGCAGCGATGTCCACAATAGCCAAACTATGGAAAGAACCTAGATGTCCATTGACATCTAGAAGAATGGATAAAGAAGATGTGATATATATATACAATGGAATACTATGCAGCCATCAAAAGAAATGAAATCTTGCCATTTGTGACAATGTGGATGGAACTAGAGGGTATTATGCTGAGAGAAATAAGTCAATCAGTGAAAGACAATTATCATATGATCTCCCTGATATGAGGAAGTTGAGAGGCAAAGTGGGAGGTCTGGGGGGTAGGGAAGGAAAAAATGAAACAAGATGGGATTAGGAGGGAGACAAACCATAAGAGACTCTTAATCTCAGAAAACAAACTGAGGGTTGCTGGGGGGGGTAGGGAGAAGGTGGTTGGGTTATGGACATTGGGGAAGGTATGTGCTATGGTGAGTGCTGTGAAGTGTGTAAACCTGGCAATACACAGACCTGTACCCCTGGGGCTAATAATACATTATATGTTAATAAAAAAAATTTTTTTTTTAAGCAGGCTCCACATTGAGCAAGGAGCCCAATGCAGGACTTGATCCCAGGACCCTGGCATCATGACCTGAGCCAAAGGCAGACACTTAACTGACTGAGACACCCAGGCATCCCATCACATGCAATTTGTGGTCTTTAATATATAGTTACAGTGTCATACAGCTAACGCTACTATCTAATTTTAGAATATTTACATCATTCCAAAAAGAAATCCATATCCAATAAGCTGTTAACTCCCTACTTCCCCCTGCTCCAAGCTCATCACAAGCACTAATTTACTTTTGGTTGCTACAGAGTTGCCTGATTTGGATACCTCATTTAATGGAATCATACAGTATGTAGTCTTTTATGACACACTTACTTAGCATAATGTTTTCAAGTTTCATCCATATTGTAGGATGTATCAGTACTTCATCCTTGTTTATTGACAAATACTATTCAATTGTATGGATATACATTACAAATTTTCAAGAAAGCATATGTTTTCATTTATCTTGGGTATATTCCTAGGAGTAAATTGCTGTCACATGATAACTCTATGTATAAAACTTCTAGAAATTGCCATATGTTTTCCAACAGCAATGTACCACTTTATTTTATTTATTTTTTTATTTTTACTTAATTTTATTTATTTATTTATTCAGATTTTGCTTAGTTAGCATACAGTGCAATATTGGTTTCTGGAGTAGAATTCAGTGATTCATCACATCACTGTACCATTTCAAATTTAAATCAGCAATGTGTGAGGTTTCCAATTTTTTCACATTCTTGCCAACACCCATGTAGTCTATTATTTTAGTCATTCTAGGGGATGTAAAATGATATCTCATTGTGGTTTGATTTGCATTACATTAATTACTAATTATTTGTGTATATTTTCTTGTGTGTACTGGTTATTTGTGTACATTCTTTGGAAAATATCTAATCTAGTTATTTGTGTACATTCTTTGGAAAATATCTAATTGAATACTAGGCCCATTTATTAATTGGGTTATTTGCCTTTGTATTGCTGAAATATAAGAATTACTTACATATTCTGGAGAAATTCCCTTATCAGGTATATAATCTGCAAATATTTCCTCATTTCTTGGATTGCATTTTCATGTTCTTACTTTTTTCCTTTTTCAAGTTTTTATTTAAATATCACTTAATTAGCATACACTGTATTATTAGTTTCATGTGTAGAATTTGATTTGTCACTTACATACGGCACCCACTGTTCATCACAAGTGCCCTCTTTAATATACATCACAAATTTAAACCATCCTCTCATCCACCTCACTTCCAGCAACACAGTTTGTTCTCTATAGTTAAAAGTCTGTTTTCTGTTTACCTCTCTTTTTTGTTCCCCTATGTTCATCTGTATGGTTTCTTAAATTCCACATATGAGTGAAATCATACGGTATGTATCTTTTTCTGTCTGACTGACTTATTTCACTTAGCATAACACTCCCTAGTTCCATCCACATCATTGTAGATGACAAGATTTCATTTCTTTTTATGGCTGAGTAATAGTCATATAATAAAATCACATCTTATCCATTCATCAGTTAATAGATAGACATGAGCTATTTCAATACTTTGGCTATTGTTGTTAGTGCTACTATAAACATCAGGGTGCATGTATCCCTTTGAATCTGTATTTTTTTATTCTTTGGGTAAATACCTAGTAGTGCAATTGCTGGGTCATAAGGTAGTTCTATTTTGAACTTCTTGAGGAACCTCCATACTGTTTTCCGGTGTGGCTGTACCAGTTTGCATTCCCACCAAAAGTGTAAGAGGGTTCCCCTTTCTCAAAATCCTTGCCAACACCTGATGTTTCTTATGTTGTTAAGGTTAGCCATTTTGACAGGTGTGATGTAGTATCTCATTGAGGTTTTGATTCATATTTCCTTGATGATAAGTGATGTTGAGCATGTTTTCATGTGTCTATTACCCATTTGGATGTCTTCTTTGGAAAAATGTCTATTCATGTCCTCTGCCCATTTGTTTACTGAATTGGGTTTTTTTTTCATTTTTTTAATTTATTTTCAGCATAACAGTATCCATTGTTTTTGTACCACACCCAGTGCTCCATGCAATCCGTGCCCTCTCTAATACCCACCACCTGGTTTCCCCAACCTCTCACCCCCCATCCTCTTCAAACCCTTCAGATTGTTTTTCAGAGTCCATAGTCTCTCATTGTTCACCTCCCCTTCCAATT
>NW_022631069.1:8401853-8439907 GCF_010015895.1 Lontra canadensis | reverse complement strand
CTGTATTTTCATTGTTAGTGTATAAGAAAGCCACTGATTTCTGTACATTGACTTTGTATCCTGCCACATTACTGAATTGCTGTATGAGTTCTAGTAGTTTGGGGATGGAGTCTTTTGGTTTTTCCATATAAAGAATCATGTCATCTGTGAAGAGAGAGAGTTTGACTTCTTTATGGTCAATTTGGATACCTTTTATTTCTCTTTGTTGTCTGATTGCTGTTGCTAGGACTTCTAAAACTATGTTGAACAAGAGTGGTGAGAGTGGGCATCCTTGTCATGTTCCTGATCTCAACGGGAAGGCTGCAAGCTTTTTCCCATTGAGGATGATATTTGCTGTGGGTTTTTCATAGATAGATTTGATGAAGTTCAGGAATGTTCCCTCTATCCCTATACTTTGAAGCGTTTTAATCAGGAACAGATGCTGGATTTTGTCAAATGCTTTTTCTGCATCAATTGAGAGGACCATGTGGTTCTTCTCTCTTCTTTTATTGATTTGTTCTATCACATTGATTTATTTGCGAATGTTGAACCATCCTTGTAGCCCAGGAATGAATCCCACCTGGTCATGGTGGATAATCTTTTTAATGTGCTGTTGGATCCTGTTTGCTAGGATCTTGTTGAGAATCTTAGCATCTATATTCATCAGTGATATTGGTCTGAAATTCTCCTTTTTGGTGGGGTCATTGCCTGGTTTGGGGATCAGGATAATGCTGGCTTCATAGAAAGAGTCTGGAAGTTTTCCTTCTGCTTCAATTTTTTGAAACAGCTTCAGGAGAATAGGTGTTATTTCTTCTTTGAAAGTTTGGTAGAATTCTCCAGGGAATCCATCAGGTCCTGGGCTCTTGTTTTTTGGGAGGTTTTTGATCACTGCTTCAATCTTGTTACTAGATATCGGTCTATTTAGGTTGTCAATTTCTTCCTGGTTCAATTTGGGGAGTTTATAGTTTTCCAGGAATGCATCCATTTCATCTAGGTTGCTTAGCTTATTGGCATATAACTGTTGATAATAACTTCTGATGATTGTTTCTACTTCCTTGGTGTTAGTTGTGATCTCTCCCTTTTCATTCATAATTTTATTAATTTGGGCTTTCTCTCTTTTCTTTTGGATTAGTGTGGCCAATGGTTTATCAATCTTATTGATTCTTTCAAAAAACCAGCTTCTAGTTTCATTGATATGCTCTACTGTATCTCTGGTTTCTACCTCATTGATCTCAGCTCTAATCTTGATTATTTCCCTTCTTATGTGTGGAGTTGGTTGATTTGTTGTTGATTCTCCAGTTCTTTAAGGTGTAGAGACAGCTGCTGTGTTCTGGATTTTTCAATTTTTTTGAGGGAGGCTTGGATGGCTATGTATTTCCACCTTAGGACCACCTTTGCTGTATCCCATAGGTTTTGGACCGAAGTGTCTTCATTCTCATTGGTTTCCATGAATTGTTTCAGTTCTTCTTTGATCTCCTGGTTGATGCAAGCATTCTTAAGCAAGGTGGTCTTTAGCTTCCAGGTGTTTGAGTTCCTTCCAAACTTTTCCTTGTGATTGAGCTCCTGTTTCAAAGCATTGTGATCTGAGAATATGCAGGGAATAACCTCAGTCTTTTGGTATCACTTGAGTCCTGATTTGTGACCCAGTATGTGGTCTATCTGGAGAAGGTTCCATGTGCACTTGAGAAGAATGAGTATTCTGTTGTTTTAGGGTGGAATGTTCTGTATATATCTATGAGGTCCATCCGGTCCAATGTGTCATGCAATGCTCTCGTTTCTTTATTGATTTTCTGCTTCGATGATCTATTTCTGAGAGAGGCGTATTAAGATCTCCTACTATTAATGTATTCATATCAATATGACTCTTTATCTTGATTAACAGTTTTCTTATGTAATTGGCTGCTCCCATATTGGGGGCATAGATATTTACAATTGTTAGATCATCTTGGTGGATAGTCCCTTTAAGAATGATGTAGTGTCCTTCTGTATCTCTGACTACAGTCTTTAGTTTAAAATCTAATTTATCTGATATGAGAATCATTACCCCAGCCTTCTTTTGAGGCCCATTGGCATGAAAGATGCTTCTCCATCCCTTCACTTTCACTCTGGGTGTATCTTTAGGTTCAAAATGGGTCTCTTGTAGACAACATATGGATGGGTCCTGTCGTTTTATCCAATCTGCAACCCTGTGCTGTTTTATGGGTGCATTTAGGCCATTCACATTGAGAGTGATTATTGATAGATACGTTTTTATTGACATCGTGTTACCTTTGCCGTCTTTCTTTCTGTAGATTGTCTCTATATTTCTGTTCAGTGCTATTCTTAGGATTTTTCCTTTTTTATAGAACCCCCCTTAATATTTCCTGCAGTGTTGGCTTGGTGGTTGCATAGTCTTTTAAGCCTTGCCGGTCTTGGAAACTCTTTATCTCTCCATCCATTTTGAATGTCAGTCTTGCTGGATAAAGTATTCTTGGCTGCATGTTCTTCTCATTTAGTGTCCTGAATATATTTTGCCAGCCCTTTCTGGTTTTCCAGGTCTCTGTAGACAAGTCTGATATTATTCTGAAGGGCTTTCCTCTGTAAGTAAGGAGCCTCTTTGTCCTAGCAGCTTTCAAGAGATTATATCTACATTTATGATTCCTCAATTTGACTCTCAGGTGCCTTGATGTTTTTCTGGAATCTATAATCTTGGGTGGAGACCGTTTGGCCTCTAGTACATGAACACTGGTTCCATTCGGGAGATTGGGAAAATTTTCATGAGGAACTTGTTCCACTATATCTTCTAGACTTCTTTCTTTATCCTCCCCTTCAGGGATTCCAATAATTCTGACGTTGGAACGTTTCATGGCATCATTTATTTCCCTGATTCTGTTTTCATGGTTTCTAAGCTGTTTGTTCCAGGCTTCCTCTTAATCCTTTCTCTCTATCTGTTTGTCCTCCAGATCACTAATTCTATCTTCTGTATCAGTTACCTTAGTTTTGAGAGAATTTAGATTAGATTGGAACTCATTGAGAGCATTATGAACCTCAGCCCTGGTAGCTTTTAGCTCTGCCCTAACATTGTGAACATCCTGTCTGGTCGCTTTCAGCTCAGCCCTAATCAATTCTGTTTGGTCATCCATGGCTTTCTCCAACCTAGCTATTGCCTGGATAATTGTTAGCCTGAATTCTCTTTCTGACATATTATCTATGTTGATAGCCATTAGCTCTGTTGCAGAAGGTCCATCCTCTGTATTTTTCTTCTGTTGGGCATTCCTCCTCCTAGTCATTTTGGTGAGAGATGACTGAACAGATGTAGCTGGTTGTATCGACCATGGTGCAGTCTGGGTGCACCCTGGAACACTTCTGAGCAATCAGAATTCCCCACCCAAATGAGAGAAAAAAGAAAAGAAAAAAAGAGAGAGAGAGAGAGAGAGAGAGAGAGACAGGAAAGAAAGGGAAGATGAAAGAGAAGGTTCGCCCAAATGGGCCCCAAGGTAATATTTATGAGGTATACAAGCAAAAACAGACAAACAAAAAGATTGATAAAAGTATATAACAAGAGAAAAAAATATATATACAAATAAAGGAAGAACCTTGTCAAAAAGAGCCCCAATTGTAAGATTTATATACTATCAGGACAAACACAAAAACACAGAAACACTGGTGGAAGAAAAAGATGGGAGAGTGGTTATAAATTCTCAGTGTGGGAGAGGAAGGTTGTTTTGATTCTTCCTGGATGTATCTTGATATCTTTGTTAAAGGACTCAACTTTCTAGGCTAAAGGGGGATTAAAAATTGGTTTACCTATAGGGGTAGTATTGATTGGGGAAAGGGGATTACTTTGAAGTTTAACTCTATATGAATATTAGAAAATAAAAATAAAAATGGAATAAACTAGACTAAACTAAACTAAAATTAAAAAAATTCAAAAAATAGAAATGCAAAAGAAAAACACAGGTGTATGTATCAAAAAGTTCAGGTTAGAAGGTTATTATGGAATTTGATGTACTGGACAGCTCGCTATAATGGTAAATAGGTTAAAAAATTATCTATATAAAAAAATGAGCCAGAATAGTGGGAACAAATTAAAAATAAAAGTTTTCCTATGAAGTAGTGGTGGTGGTTCTCTTGCAGTCTTTTTTTTTTTTTTTTCCTGGTTGGTTTTCTGGGGGGAGGGGCCTGCCACGTGGGTATTCAGTCAATGATGTTCCCTGAGTAAAGTCCTCCAGTCCCCCTCAAGGGGGTGGGCCCTGAGGAAACCGGTTTTTTCAGGCTTTTGTTCTCTGGAGGTTTTTATGTTTGTTCACCTTTTTTTTTTTTTTTTTTTTCCTCTCGCCTTGACCACTTTTGATGGTTTTTGTAGTTTTAGAGGAAAGCAAACTGCACCCTGACCTCCCTCTCAGAGAAGCCTCAGTCTGTTCTTCTGTGGGTGTTGCAGAGCCCATATAAATCCCCCCTTGGCTGCTGGCAGAGCAGGTTCTGAGTCACGGTCCCTGGGGATGCAGGATCTTCTGCTTCTACCCAAATCCAAAGCAGCGGCCACTGTTTGGACAGCTCCAGACCACCAGAGAGGTTCCAAGCAGCGATCACACACTGAGATTTTCCTGCTGGCCCGGGCTGGGAGTGCCTGGTCTTTCTGAGTCTAAGAGCGCCCGGCTTGTGCGCACCTCTCTCAGGGGAGGCTGTGGGTTGCGCGCGCATCTCAGGCTCAGAACTGGGCACAGGTCCAAAAGCACCAGGCTGGGCCTTTGCACACCTCTCTCAGGGGAGAGTTTGGGGTGCATGTCTTAGGCTCTGAAACAACGGCGCGTGTCAAAGAGCGCCGGCTGGGCCTTTGTACCTCTCTCAGGGGAGGATGAGGGGCGTGCGCATCTCAGGCTCTGTAGCAGGGCTCGCACATTCTGCCCTCTGGCGTGGCTCCCATCCCCTCACAGGGGCCAGAACCCATGCAATCTCGGGCGCGCTGGCGGCTCAGGGACCAAGACCTGGTTTCTCCACTGCACTCTCTCTGGCTCAGTGCCAGGGGAGGCTGTCCTGGGACCGGGGACTTAAGCCCTTGTCCCTAGCCGCCCCGATTCCCACAATTTCCCCCCCGCGATCTTTTGCTCTTTTGGAGTGCTTTCAACCAGTCTCCAAGTTAATGCTGGGCACCAGACACAGGGCACTCTCGCTTGTATTAGGGGTATTACTTTCCAACCTGTCACCTCTGGTGGCTCCCTCCCCCTTTTGTTTATCTTCTGATATCAGTCCGCCTTTCCCAATCTGCTTTACCTGCCCACTGGCATCTTCTGCCCCTGTAGAGATCCAGATATGTGTAATTCTGATCTCAGGTTGATTTCATGGGTGATCGGAGTTCTTTGGTAGGTAATCAGCTCACTTTAGGGTACAGGTTGAAAAGACGCCTCCTCCTACTTCCCCGCCATCTTGTCCCCCCCCCATAGGTCCCTATTGATGGGCAGTGGGGAATAGTGTTGCAGTGCTCTCTCCTCCACAGAGTGGGAAGTTCACTCTTGCCACTCTTCAGGAAGCCCTCACAGAAGAGCAAGCAATCATCCCTCTTGTGTCCCAGCTTCTTCCAGATCCCTTCCCTCACCATGCCTGCATCTGAGCTCTCCAATTGCCAGAAGGTATAGTACTTCTGTGTTTTATCTCAGGCACATGCCTGGGTTTGAAAATTCCAAATTTTAGAGATCTGAATGACAAGTACCTGCACTGTTCCTCTGGGGCAGAGTCTTGTCGCACTTTTGCTGTTTGCTGGAAATTGAACATGTGACCGTTCATCAGTTCAGAGTTTATGGTAAAGTACAGACAAAACCTGGAACCAAGGTTTGCTACCCTCAGCCAGCATCTCTGTTCCTATGACAGTGAATAGTTCAGCATTTTGGCACCTGCCAGGTCTTTTCATCCCTGAGACACTGTGCCACCTCTCCCAAATGCACTCCAAGAAGGGGAACTGTTTCTTCGCATATGACCCTGGGGACCCTGAGCCTACACTGTCTACTCCAGGACACCTGCCCTCCTTCCCCAGTGGAACGTCACTAAGCCCACCAGGCATGACCCTGGTGATGGCATGGACCTCCACAACCTCAGATTTTGGTCTCCACCATTTATAAAAGCTTGCAGTGACTCACCCCTCATCTTTTCCTGGTCAAGAGTTTTGGGAAAGAGTTCTTTCTATAAGGTACTCCGCACATGCCCTCCTCATTCTTTCTCTCTTGCTCTTCTTTCCGTGATCAGGGCTCCCTACCCTTCACAGCACCTGTAGTTCTTTTCTCCCTCAAATCAACTCTCTGCAGCTCCTACATTCCATGATGTGGCTGCCTTTCTAGCCCTAGTTGTGCAGTCTTGCTCTCTCAGTCCCCAGATTGATTTCTGTGTGTTCAGAATGATTTGATATTCATCTAGCTGTGTTTGAAGGATGAGGCAAGCTCCATGTCCCCCTACTCTGCCGCCATCTTAACTTCCCTCCCCCTGCATTTTCATGTTAATAGTATTCCTTGATGCACAAAAGTTTTTAGGTATTATGAGGTTCATTTTATTATCTATATTTCCTTTGTTCCTGTGCTTTTGGTGTTGTATTTAATAAATCAATGCCTTTTCCAAGTTTGCAAAGACTTCTAAGTTTCATTCTAAGCGTTTAGAATTTTAACCCTTATAGTCTATTATGTATTTGAGTTCATTTATGTATCTGGTGTGAGGTAGGGGTCCAAATTTATTCTTCTGCATGTTAACATTCAGTTGCTCCAGGACAATTTTTGGAAGACTATTCTTTCTCTATTGAATCGTCATGGCACCCTTGCCAAAAATCAATTGATCATAGGGTGCCTGGGTGGTGCAATTGGTTAAGAATCTGACTGTTGGTTCTGGCCCAGGTTGTGATCTCAGGGTCATGAGACTGAGCCCCATGTTAGACTCCATGCTCAGTGAGGAGTCTGCTTGAGATTCTTTCTCCCTCTGCCTCTGCCCCTCCTGCTAGTGCTCTCTTTCTAAAATAAATCTTTAAAAAAATCAATTGACCATAAGTTTAAAAAACTCTTTCTAAACTTCCAATTCTTTCCATTGATCTAGAGTTCTTATCCCAATACTATACTGTCTTGATTGCTGAAGCTTTGTATTAAGTTTTAATATTGAGAAATTTAAGTCCTCAAATTTTGTGCATCTCTTACAAGACTGTTTTGGCTATTATGAGTTCCCTACAATTCCTTATGAATTTTATAATCAGTGTGTCAGTTTGTACAAAGAAGGCACCCAGAATTCTGATAAGGACTGAATTTAATCCATAGATCAATTGGGGGACTATTACTATCTTAACAATATTACACTTTCCAATAAATAAACATGGAATATTTATTCATTTACTTAGATTTTCTTTTATTTCTTTCAACCTTGTTTGCACTTTTTGGAGTATAAATTTTGCACTACTTTAAAACATTTATTACTAAACATTTAAAAAAATTTTTAAATGATTTTATTTATTTATTTGAGAGAGAGAGAGTTAGAGAGCATGAGAGGAGAGAGAGGTCAGTGGGAGAAGCAGACTCCCCACCGAGCAGGGAGTCAGATGAGGGACTCGATCCCAGGACTCCAGGATCATGACCTGAGCAGAAGGCATTTGCCTAACCAACTGAGCCACCCAGGCGCTCCTACTAAGCATTTTAATCTTTGTGATGCTATCATAAAAGAGAGTTTCTTAATATTATTTTCATTTTGTTTATTGCAAGAATACAGAAATGCTACTGATTACTACAAACTTTGTATCCTGCAAAATTGTTGAATTCATATGTTAGCTTTAATAAATTTTTGTGTCTGTACATATTCCTTAGGATTACCTACATTCAAGATCATCTGACCTGTCAATGTAGATTTTTACTTTGTCCTTTCTAAGCTGGATGACTTTTATTTATTTCTTGCCTGACTTGACTAGAACCTCTGATACAGTGTTGAATAAAAGTGTTGAGAGCAGATAAACTTACTTTGTCCCTGATTTTATAGGAAGAAGCAGACTTTCACCATCAAATATAAGGTTGGCTATGAGATTTTTTATATATGCTATTTAATAGGTTAAGGCATTTCTCTACTATTCCTAGTTTGCTATGCATTTCTATGAACATTTTATGAAAGGGTGTTGAATTTTGTCAAATGATTTTTATGCATCTATTGACACAATTATTTTTTGTACTTTGTTCCTTAATATGATTTATAACATTGGTTGATTTTTGATGTTAAACCATTCCTACATTCCTAGAATAAATCTCACTTGGACGTGGTGTATAATCCATTTTTATATGCTGCTGAATTTGACTTGCTAGTATTTTATTGAAGATTTGTGTCTTTCTATCCACAGGGATACTGGTCTTCTCTTTCTTATAATGTCTTTGTCTGGTTTGGTATAGGGGTAATATTGGCCTCATATACTCAGTGGGTTGATAGAGGTTTGTGAAGGGTTGGTATTCATTCTTTGATTGTCTGGTAGAATTCAGTAGTTAAGCCACTTGAGACTGGGCATTTCTTCATAGGAAGTTTCAAAATTAGTTACTCAGTATCTCTATTTTTTTTAAGATTTTATTTATTTATTTGACAGAGAGAGATCACAAGTAGGCAGAGAGGCAGACAGAGAGAGAGAGGGGGAAGCAGGCTCCCCGCTGAGCAGAGAACCTGATGCAGGACTCGATCCCAGGACCTTAGATCACGACCTGAGCTGAAGGCAGAGACTTTAACCCACTGATCCACTCAGGCGCCCCTCAATGTCTTTATTTTTATATATGTATTAATGTTTTCCATTTTTATGAGTTTTGGTAGTTTGTATCTTTCAAGTAATTTGTCAATTTCCTTTAACTTATTTAATTTGTCGGTATGGAGTTGTTCATAGTATTCTGTAATGTAAGAAATAATATTCCCAGCCAACCCCCTCAGGTCTCCTCTCTCCTTGGGAGCTTTGTACTATCACTTTGCTCTTGCTCAATAAACCTTGCTTAGCAGCTCACCAAAAAGAAAAAAAAAAAGAAATAATGTTCACTTCCTCAATCCTGATTTTAGAAATTTGAACCTTCTTATTTTTCTTCTTGCTTAGTTTAGTTAAATTTTCTCTGGTTTTTTTTTAATTGAAGAGTCTAGCTCTAACCCAAAAATCTTACATGTGATCTTTTAGAAGGAACTGTAGGCAATTACAAGGCTTGGTCTAGTAGAAGTCATGAAAAGATTTGGTGCACAGCAAGTTCATCGCAGTTTTCTGCAATGGGAGAGTTCCAGTCAAGGGCTCATCCCCTTACCCAACCCTGGACCATCTAGGTTCCTACACATGCCTAAATTCCTAGCCCAAGTACCTCCATTTGGTGGCTTCCTTATCAGAAGCCTTGGCAGAAGCAGTTTTCTTCACTTTGACTCACTACCTTTCTACTTCTAACCTTTTCTCTCTCCTACCACCTGGCCAACAGGTTCATAAAGATGCTGGAGAAGACTTTTGTTCAGGATTCCTAAGCAGTGAAACAATTCTTTCAATCTGTGCAGCATGTTATCTTTCACACAGTGCCATTTCATGGAGGGTGGGTACTGAATGCTGAGGAGCCAGTACATCTCTTTCTTTCTTGTTACAACTATTGCAGTAAGTCATTGCAAGCATAATTGTTACTTTCATTTTGGCATTTCTTGTCATTTCCGCAGCTGCCAGTACTGAGGCTAATTCCTGGGCAAGTCTGATCATGAGGTTGAGTCCCTTGTCTTTTGCCCACCCCCATCCACTCATTTTGGAGGCTCTATCTCAAACATAGTGGGCTGAAACTACCAAGGCTGGGGATCCATACCAGAAGTGGCAAGCCATAGGACTTCAGATTACTGCATGGGTGTCAATCAGAGAGAAACTCATTATTGTCTTCACCATCAGATCCAGGGTCTAGGCTCAGAGATTTTGCCTTGGGGGAGAAATAGGCTATACAACAGATAGAACCTAATCTCTCCTTGAAGGATCTGTAACAGGGTATGAAAAAGATTACACTTAAGAGCCCTCTCAAAAACAGTTGAGGTTGTGATGAAAAGATTTGGGGGAAAATTTTATGGATTTAGAGAATATATGGCCTAGCCTATAAGGCAGCTAGTTCACAAGATACAACTGGAGAATAGAATAGGGGAAGGAGTCCTACTGGGTCTGAATAAATACCCAACACTGACCTCATAAAGTAGCCCATCAGAGGAAGTACACTTTGATTATATTAATTTGTACACAAACTTTTATTCCTGCACTGTTGTAAATAATGGAACAAATGGAGTAATTGGTGGAAATTTAACAGCTGTGTGTGGACATACAATACCAAGCCCCAGAGATGAGGGACCAGTATCCAGAGTTGCTACAATACCAAGTCCAACAAATTACAAGCTGTGCAAAGAAATAGGAAAAGATGACTCATACCTCAGGAAAAATGGAGGAAAAAAGGGAAAGACTTTTGAAAAATAGATATTGAACTTAAAAGTGGAAAATTTTAAAGTTGCTATCATAAACATGTGCAAAAGAATTAAAGGAATTTTGTTTAAAGACATAAAGGAAGGTATGATAACAATATCAAGTTAAATGGTAAATGTCAATAAAGAGATACAGATTTTAAAAAGAACCAATGTATTGCATGGAGCACTGGGTATTATACACAAGCAAAGAATCTTGAAACATTACATCAAAAACTAATGATGTACTATATGGTGACTAACATAACATAATGATGATAATAATAATCAATGAAGGTTTTGATGGCAAGACTTACAATAAGTGAAAACTTAAAAATTTACTAGAGGACCCAACCATAGATTAAAACTGGTAGAAAAGTGAACTTGAAGAAATATCAGTAGAGATTAAACAAGCTAAAGAATGGAGATAAAGAGGAATGAATAAAAATAAAGAGTGCATCAAAGGAATGTAGGACACCCTTTAATGCACCAACATATGTACAATGGGAATACCAGCAGAAAAGGAGAGAGAAAAAAGAAAAGATATTACTGTAGGTAATTCCCTGAATTTACCAAAATAAATAGCCTACACATCCAGCAAGCTGGACATTCTCCAGAATAGCTCACATACTAGGTCACAAATCAGGCCTAACAAGTACAAAAAGACCAAGATCATACCATGAGTATTTTCAGACCAGAGCACTATGAAACTTGAAGTCAATCACAAGAAAAAAATTGGAAAGACCACAAATACATGGAAGTTAAGCAACATGCTACTAAACAATGAATGGGTCAGCAGGAAATCAAAGAAGAAATTAAAAAGCATGAAACAACTGAAAAAGAACACATGGCAGTCTAAAATCTTTGGGATGCAGCAAGAGTGGTCATAAGAGGGGAGTGTATAGCAATACAGGCCGACTGCATAATGCAAGGAAAATCTCAAATAAGCAACCTAACTTAACATGTAAAGGAGCTAGAAAAAGAACAACAAATGAAGCCTAAAGTCAGCAGAACAGAAATAATAAGTTTAGCTATAGGAATGAAAAACAAAAAATAACCAAAAAAACCCCAGTAGAACAGATCAATATTCTTTGAAAAAATTAATAAAATTGATAAACCCCTAGCTAGATTTAGCAGAAAGAAGAGAAAGGACTTAAATAAATAAAATCACAAAAGAGAGGAGAAATAACAACCAACACCACAGCAATACAATTATGAGAATATTATGAATAATTATACACAAACTAATTGGACAACCTGGAAGAAATCGATGAATTCCTAGAAACATATACATTGCTAAAGCTGAAACAGGAAGAAATAGAAAACTTGAATAGACAAATAATCAGCAAAGAAATTGAATTAGTAATAAAAAAATCTCCCAAAAAACAAAAGTGCAGGGCCAGATGGCTTCACAGGAGAATTCTACTTAACATTAAAGGAAGAGTTAATACCTATTTTTCTCAAACTTTCAAAAAGATAAAAACTGAGGGAAAGCTACCAAATTCATCCTATGAAGCCTCTATAACTCTGATCCCCAAACCAGACAAAGACTTTAATAAATTCCAAATAAACAATGCAGAGACCCACAAATAGGCACATCGTGGTAAAAAGGCTGAAAGTGAAAGACGAAAAAAATTTTGGAATCAGCAAGACAAAAACAACTTGTCACTGACAAAGGAAACAATTAGCAGCTGACTTCTCAGCAGATATAATGGAGGCCACAAAGCAGTAGATAACATTTAATTGTTTAAAGGGAAAAAAAACTGTTAAGCAAAATCCTATATCTATCAAATCTATTATTTAAAAATGAAGGCAAAATATAGACTTTCCCAGAATAATAAAATCAGTGAGTTTGTTCCTACATGACCCATTCATAGCAAATAGTTAACAAAAAGTTCCTGAAAAGGAACTTTTCAGGCTAAAAGTAAATGACCCCAGACATGAATTTGAATACACACACAAACGGTCAAAATATCAGCAAAAAATAATTATGTATAACATATAGAAATGTATGTATAATAAACTTACCACAAAAACACAAAGGAGGTGAATGAGAGGAAAGCCCTAATGGCTAATAAAATGGTAACAAATGGCAAAGTAATAATTATAATTATACATTGTTGTGCTTATAACATTAACAGATATAAAATGTATTACAACAATATCACAAAAATAAAGAAAGGAATAGGGTTATATAGGAATATATATTACTTTGCTAAGGCTACTATAACAAAGTATCAGAGAATAAGTGGCTTAAACAATGGAAATCTATTTTCTCAATGTTGGGAAGGCTAGATGTTTGAGATCAAGGTATTCATGGAGTTAATTTTTCCGAGGCTTCTCTCTTTGGCTTGCATATGGGCCTTCCAGCCATATCTTCACATGGTCATTGCTCTGTATTGTCTGTGTACTAATATCCTCTTCTTATAAGAACACCAGGAAAAAAAAAAAAAAAAGAACACCAGGAATATTGGATTAGGGTGCACCATAGTGGGTGAGAGATAGGGAGCTCTTGAAAGTCCCTATCTCCAAATACAGAACACCAGGAATATTGGAATATTAGCACCATAGTGGGTGAGAGATAGGGACCTCTTGAAAGTCCCTATCTCCAAATACAGTCACCTTCTAAGGTATCAGAACATCAACATATGAATGGGGGTGGAAGGACACAATTCAACTCTTAACAAGGACTAATATCTCTGTATATTACTATAATTAAGCCAGAATAAGTCTCAAATTGATTCTATTAAGTTATCATATATATGATAAGGCCGTGAGCAACCACAAAGAGAATAACTTAAAAAATATAGTAAAGGGGGCATCTGGGTGGCCCAGTCGATTAAGCATCTGCCTTCAGCTAAGATCATGATCCCTAGGTCCTGGGATTGAGCCTTGCATCTGGCTCCTTACTAAGTGGGGAGTCTGCTTCTCCCTTTCCCTCTGCTGAGCCCCTTGCTAGTGCTCTGTTTCTCAAATAAATAAAATCTCTAAAATATACATATATAGTGAAAAATTATTGAGATATTAAATTGCTATATTAGAAGATATTCACACAATGCAAAAATATTAAAAAATGCAAAAAAAGAGAAACACATGACATGAGATGTATGGAAACCAAAAGTAAGATGGCTGACATAAATCCAACTATCCCAATAATGTGAATAAAATAAATAATACAATCAAAAGGCAGACTTTCAAAGTGGATAAATAAACTTGGTCCAACTTTATGTTGTTTAAAGAGAAGCATTTTAGATACAAAGACACAAGAGACTGAAAGTAAAAGTGTTGGAAATGATATATTATGCAATCACAGGAAAGCTGGAATGTTTATTCTAAATATAAGTTAAAACAGACCTTAACACAAAACCAAGTTATCAAGAGGGAAATTTTATAATTACAATGGAGTTAATCCATCAGGAAGATATTTTTTTTTAAAAGACTTTATTTATTTATTTGATGCACAGAGAGATCACAAGTAGGCAGAGAGGCAGGCAGAGAGAGAAGGAGGAAGCAGGGTTCCTGCTGAGCAGAGAGCCTGACGCAGGGCTTGATCCGAGGACCCTGAGATCACAACCTGAGCCAAGGGCAGAGGCTTAACCACTGAGCCACCCAGGTGCCTCAGGAAGATACTTTAAAAATATAAACATCCATATACCCAATCACAGAACACCAAAATATATAAAGCAAAAAAAGAAAGGGAGAATACACACAAACAGTAATAGTTGGAGAATTCAATAACCCACTTTCAATAATGAACAAAACTAAGTTGATAAGAAAAGTGGTAGAGCAGGATGACCTTAAGCTCAGTTCACCCCACAGATACAACTAGATAACTCACATGAGTGTAAATTACCCAGAAAGCCACCTGAAGACTGGCAGAACAAACTCTACAGCTAAATGTAGAGATGAGGCAACATTGAAAAAGTTGGGAAGGGTGGAGACCCAGGAAGGAGCTAAATGGACCATCAGGACTATTTGCAGGAGGGAGGGACCCATTGCAGAGAGGGAAGAGAAACAGACTGTCACACTGGGGAACCCACATGGGAAAGATGAATTGCCATAACATTTGGCTTTGAAAACCAGAGGGATGGAATTTCATTTCTCCTTAAACCAACAGGACTTAAAACCAGGAATTTTAAAAATTAGCAGTCTCAGTTCTGGGACAGCTGGTAGGGGTGAGAGGAAACTGAGTCCCTGCCTTTAAAGAGACAGCACAACAAACAGTCCCCAGAGATACAGCATAGAAGCGGCAGTTTGAAAAATGCCTGGCATATATAGGAGGGAAGCATGTTCTAGAGGGACAAAGATCATCGGAAGACTACTCCAGAACAAAGGACCTGGCAGGTGCCATTTCCTACTCCCACCCCCACCTCCCAACATAAACACACAACCACCTGCAAAAACCAGTGTGGTGCTGACATTCATTACCAAATTGATAATATCAGGGATATTGGTCTGTAGTTCTTCTTTTTGATGGAGTCTTTGTCTGGTTTGGGGATAAAGGTAATGCTGGCCTCATAGTATCAGTTTGGAAGTTTTCCTTCCATTTCTATTTTTTGGAACAGTTTCAGGAGAATAGATATTAACTCTTCTTTAAATGTTTGGTAGAATTCCCCTGGGAAGCTGCCTGGCCATGGGCTCTTTTGGGGAGATTTTTGATAACTGCTTCAATTTCTTTTCTGGTTATGGGTTTGTTCAGGTTTTCTATTTTCTTTCTGGTTCAGTTTTGGTAGCTAATATGTCTCTGGGAATGCATCCATTTCTTCCAGATTGTCAAATTTGCTGGCATATAGTTATCATAATATGTTCTTATAATTATTTGTATTTCTTTAGTGCTAGTTGTGATCTCTCCTCTTTCACTCATGATTTTATTAATTTGGGTCCTTTTTTTTTTCTTTTTGATATGTCTGGCCAGGAGTTTATCAATCTTATTAATTCTTTCAAAGAACCAGCTCCTAGTTTGGTTAATCTGTTCTACTGTTCTTTTGGTTTCTATTTCATTGATTTCTGCTCTGATCTTTATTATTTCTCTTCTCTTGCTTCATTTAGGCTTTCTTTCCTGTTCTTTCTCCAGCTCCTTTAGGTGTAGGGTTAGGTTGTGTACTCGAGACCTTTCTTGTTTCTTGAGAAAGGTTTGTATTGCTATATATTTTCTTCTCAGGACTGCCTTTGCTGCATCCCAAATTTGAAGAGTTGTGTTTTCATTTTCATTTGTTCCCATGAATTTTTAAAATTCCTTAATTTCCTGGTTGACCCATTCATTCTTTAGTAGGATGCTCTTTAGCCTCCATCTATTTGAGTTCTTCCCAACTTTCCTCTTGTGGCTGAGTTCTAATTTCAAAGCACTGTGGCCTGAAAACATGCAGTGAGTGATCCCAATCTTTGGTACCAGCTGAGACCTGATTTGTAACCCAGGATGTGATCTATTCTGGAGAATGTCCCATGTGTGCTAGAGAAGAATGTGAATTCTGTTTTGTTTTGGTTTTTTTTTTTTTTTTTTTTTTTTGGATTGGAATGTTTTGAATATACCTGTGATGCCCATCTGGTCCCCTGTGTCATTTAAAACCTTTATTTCCTACTTGATCTTTTGCTTAGATCTGTCCATTTCAGTTGAGGGGGTGTTAAAGTCCCCTACTGTTATTGTATATTGTCAATGTGTTTGTTTGATTTTGTTATTAATTGGTTTATATAATTGGCTGCTCCCATGTTAGGGACATAGATATTTAAAACTGTTAGACCTTCTTCTTGGACAGAACCCTTATGTATGATATAGTGCCCTTTCTCATCTCTTATTGCTGTCTTTGGCTTAAAATCTAATTTGTCTGATATAAGGATTGCCACCTCAGCTTTCATTTGATGTCCGTTAGCATGGTAAATTGTTTTTCACCCCCTCACTTTATTTTTTTTAATAATTTAAAAAATTTTTATAAACATATAATGTATTATTAGCCCCAGGGGTACAGGTCTGCGAATCGCCAGGTTTACACACTTCACAGCACTCACCATAGCACATACCTTCCCCAGTGTCCATAACCCTACCACCCTCTCTCTACCCCCCTCCTCCTGGCAACCCTCAGTTTGTTTTGTGAGATTAAGAGTCTCTTATGGTTTGTCTCCCTCCCGAGCCCATCTTGTTTCATTTATTCTTTTCATAACCCCCAAACCCCTCACATTGCATTTCCACTTCCTCATATCAGGGATATCATATGAAAGTTGTCTTTCTCCAATTGACTTATTTCGCTAAGCATAATATCCTCTAGTTCCATCCACTTCATTGCAAATGGCACCCCCTCACTTTAAATCTGGAGGTGTCTTTGGGTCTAAAATGAGTCTTTTCAAACAATGAGAGACTGTGGACTCTGAAAAACAATCTGAGGATTTTGGAGGGGTGAGAGTGGGAGGTTGGGTGAGCCTGGTGGTGAGTATAATGGAGGGCACATATGTCATGGAGCACTGGGTGTAGTGCATAAACAATGAATTCTGGAACACTGAAAAGAAATTAAAAAATAAATAAATAAATAAAATGAGTCTCTTGCAGAAAGCATTATCAATGCATCCTGTTTTTGTTTTTTTTTTTATTTATTCTGATACCCTTTGTCTTTTGATTGGGGCATTTAACCCATTTACATTCAGGGAAACTACTGAAAGATATTAATTTAGTGCCATTGTATTGCTTGTAATGTGACTGTTACTGTATATTGTCTCTGTTCCTTTCTGGTCTGTTACTTTTAAGCTCTCTCTTTGCTTAGAGTACTCCTTTCAATATTTCCTGTAGGGTTGGTTTGGTGTTTGTAAATTCTTTTAGTTTTTGTCCTGGAAGGTTTTTATTTCTCCTTCTATTTTCAATGAAGCCTAGATGGACATAATATTCTTGGCCATGTACTTGTCTCATTTAGAGCTCTGAATATATCATGCCAGTCGTTTCTGGCCTGCCAAGTCTCTGTAGATAGGTCTGCTGCCAATCTAATATTTCTACCATTGTAGGTTACAGACCTCTTGTCACAGACCGCTTTCAGGATTTTGTCTCTGAGACTTGTAAGTTTTAGTATTAGATGACAGGGTGTTACCTATTTTTATTGATTTTGAGGGGATGTCTCTGTGCCTCCTGGATTTTATTGCTGGTTTCCTTTCCCAATTAGGGAAGTTCTCCACTATCATTTGCTCTAATATACCTTCTGCTACCCTCCTTTCTTCTTTTGGGATTCCAATTAGCCTAATATTGTTTCATTTTATGGTATCATTTATCTCTTGAATTCTTCCCTCATGATCAGTAGTAGTTTATTTCTCTTTCTCAGCTTCTTTATTCTCCATCATTTGGTCTTCTATATCACTAACTCTCTTCTGCCTCATTTATCCTAGCAGTAAGAGCCTCCGTTTTTATTGCACCTCATTAATAGCTTTTTTATTTCAATTGTTAGATTTTAGTTCTTTTATTTCTTCAGAAAGGGATTCATTCTCTAGAATCTTCTATGCTTTTTTCAAGACCAGCTAGTATCTTTATAATCATCATTCTGAACTTTAGTTCTGACATCTTACTAATGTCCATATTGATAAGGTCCCTAGCACTTGGTACTGCCTCTTGTTCATCTTTTTTGAGATAAGTTTTTCAGCTTTGTCATTTTGTCCAGAGAAGAACAGATGAATGACAGAACAAAATGCTAAAAGGGTAACAATGACCCTTGAAAAATATACACTAAACAAATCAGAAGAGACACAAAAATGGGTTAAAAAGAAAAAAAAATTTTATATATATATATATATATATATATATATATATACACACACACACATACACACACATACACAAAAATAAGGGTAAATATGATATAGGGATGGATATGACTGTAAAGATGAAAATTAAAAAGATTTTATAAAAAAGAATTGATAAAAAGTTGGTTGAGAAAGAAAGAAAAAAATTAAAAAAAAAAAAAAGATAATGTGATCAAGCAGGAGGCTAGAACAAAGCCATACACTAGATTTAGGGTATATTTTGGTCTGTTAGAAGAAACTATACCCCAGAATTTTAAAGAAAGAAAAATATATATACAAAAATAAGGTTAAATACAATGAAGGGATATACTATAAGTATAAAAATAAAAATTTAAAAAAGATTTTAAAAAGGTATTGATAAGATGTTGGTTGAAATAGGAAAGAGGAAAAATTTTAAAAACAGAAAAAGAAAAAAATAAAGAAAACTTTAAAAATTTATATTTGCAATACTAAAGAATCATGGGGGAAAAGCCATGAATGCTATGTGCTGTATTCCCCTAGTGGTGGAGTTTTGCAGTTGTCACTGATTGATAAATTTGTCCTTGGCCGGATGTTCTTGCTGATCTTCTGGGGGAGGGCCCATTGCAGTGATTCTCAAATGTCTTTGCCCGAGGTGGAATTGCACCACCCTTGTCAGGGGCCAGGTTAAGCAATCTGCTCAGATTTGCTCTCCATAGCTTTTGTTCCCTGAAAGTTTTCTGTACCAGTTTGGAGGATGGGAATGAAGATAGCGGCCTCCCAATCTTCTGCCCAGAGGAGCCACGAGCTTGGGGCCCCACTGTTCAATGTGCCCTAAGAGAAAAGCAGTCAATCACTTCTGTCTCCCCAGTCTCTGGCCATACTCTGTGCTCACCTAGCCTGTGAGCAAGCATTTCTATCTCTGGCACATGTCCCCATTTGGAGTTTCCAAACCCAGCAGATTCCCACAGCACACTCCCATGCTGCTCCTCCCAGTGGTGGAGGAGGTTCTCCCTAGATCTATCACTGGTGGGGTCCCTGCTCAAAGAGTAGTGGCCCAACTGTGCCAGGGATCACAGATTATGGCAACCTTGAGCTGAAAGCCCCCTCCTCAGCTCTGTCTTTGCAGCCAGCATGCCTTCTCTGATAACTGGGAGCTCTTCCACACTCAGGCACCCCCGGTATTTCTGTGACCCCGCAGGTCCTGAGACCACAGTCCCCGCAAGGGCTTCACCCCCCGCTTAGCCTCTGGAGTGACATCCCTCACTGGAGTAGACTTCTAAAAGTTCTGATTTTGTGCTTCATTGTTCCACCACTCACTGGGAGCTGGCCCCTCCCCCCACAGTCTGTCTTGCCATATATCACCTTGGATTCACTTCTCCACACATCTTACCATTCATAAAGTGGCCACTTTTCCATTCATAGAGTTGCTGCAATTCTTTTCTTCCATCTCCTGTTGAGTTTGCAGGTGTTTAGAATGGCTTGCTAACTATCTAGCTGAATTCCTGGGACCTGACGATATTTAAGTCTCCTACTCCTCTGCCATCTTTCTCCTCCCCCTCAAAGACACAATAAAATATTACAAACAGTCTTACTTCACATTACATACATTACATCCAGAAAACTTATTTATCTTTTTTTTTTTAGGGTTGTGATGTTGGTATTGAAACCTTTTTAGTCTATGATTATCTATTAATTTTAAATAATTTTAAAAATTAAAAAAATAGGGGTGCCTAGTTTCATTGTTGTTACTAATCTAATTGACACATTTATAACTTAAAAACTGACCTTTCACACACCACTCATGTTGTGAATATTTTTTGCATTTATTTTGTTTAAAAAAAATTGGGGGTTGCACCTGGGGGGCTTGGTTGTTGGGTGTCTGCCTTCGACTCAGGTCATGATCCCAGCATTCTGGGATGGAGCCCTATATCGGGCTCCCTGCTCAGCAGGAGGCCTGCTTTCCCTCTCCCACTCTCCCTGCTCATCATGTTCCTACTCTCACTGTCTCTCTCTGTCAAATAAATAAATAAAATCTTTAAAGTTAAAAAAAAAAAATAGGGGTGCCTGGGTGGCTCAGTGGGTTAAGTCTCTGCCTTCAGCTCAGGTCATGATTTCAGGGTCCTGGGATCAAGCTCTGCATTGGGCTCTCTGCTCAGAGGGGAGACTGCTTCCCCTCTCTCTCTGCCTGCCTCTCTGCCTACTTATGATCTCTCTCTCTGTCAAATAAATAAATAAAATATTTAAAAAAGTAGTTTTCAATCAACAGCAATTTAGAATTACCCACTTATATATACATTCTTTCTGTTTATTCTTTAATTTCTAATAAAAGAATATTTCATTTATTTTATTTAAATTTTGTTAGTGAACATACTTTGCAATATTGATTTCTGGAGTAGTATTCAGTGATTCACAACACCTTTTAATACCCATCACTGATTTAACCCATACCCAACCTACCTCCCTCCTTCCACCCTCAGTTGGCTCTCTATCATTAAGAGCACTCAGAAATCAAAAATAATGAAATTTTGTCATTTGCAGTAACATGGAAGGAGCTAGAGTGTATCATGCTAAGTGAAGTAAGTCAGTCAGAGAAAGACAAATACCATACGATCTCATTCATATGTGGAATTTGAGAAAGAAAACAAATGAATATATGGGAAGGGGGGGAAAGGATAGAATGTCATCATTTTTACATAATTTTGGTAGTTTCACTTGATAAACAGGCTTATGTTGGCAATTGTTTTCTTTTTCTTTTAGTTCTTTGAATACATTCCTCCACTGCATTCTGATTTCCATCATTTCTGTTAGGAAGTCACTTGTAAATGTTTTGTTCTCCCTTTAAATACAATTTTTCTTTTCTTTGGTGCTTTGAAGATTTCTCCTTGTCATTAATTTTTATTAGTTTTGCTATAATGTACCATGTTTGTTTGCTTTTAAATTACTTTTGTAAATTTATAGTGCTTTTTAAAATTTGCAGATTGATCTTTCTTCAATCTTCTAATATTCTTTCACCAGTGTTTCTTAAAGTACTGTTCAGCCCGTTTTCTCTCCACCATCTTCTTCAATCAGTATTTCTCACTATAACCAACATATCTCCTATGGTCCTTCTATTAATATCCACCTATTTGCTTCTTATAGTGACATCACTGTAATATTTTCTTCTGACCAATCTTCCCGTTTGCTTATTCTCTTTTCCTCTACATCTAATCTGTTAAGTGAATATTATTTTCAGTTATTACATGTTTTAATCTAATAAATCCATTTGATCCTTTTGTATGGTTTTAAAGTCCATACCTGTTAACTCCATTATTTGGATTCTTGGTGGTCTAAAATATTTTCTTAAAAAAATATTTTCTTGGCACTTGGTATTTCCCCCATCTTCCACCACCATCTTCCATATACTCATTTGTTTGTCAGATATATTACTGTGAGATTTAATCTGAAAAACTGTAGATATAATTTGAGACTCTGGATAATGTGACCTTTCTCCAGACAGGGTTTGCTCATGCTTCTGTTAGGAAGATAGGCTAAAGGAACTAGAAATCCCACACCAGGATGACTTATTCAAAGATTAATATTAGGGACACCTGGGTGGATCAGTGGGTTAAGCCTCTGCCATCGGCTCAGGTCATGATTTCAGGGTCCCGGGATCGAGCCCCACATTGGGCTCTCTGTTAGCAGGGAGCCTGCTTCCTCCTCTCTCTCTGCCTGCCTCTCTGCCTGCTTGTGATCTCTCTCTCTCTCTCTCTCTCTGTGTCAAATAAATAAAATCTTCCAAAAAACCCACAAAGAATAATAAGATCTGAAGATTGGCTTCAAACTAAATAAGGGAAATTCTACATGTACCTCAGCCTCACTCATTTCAGAGTCCCAACTAAATGTGTGGGCTTATTTCCCAAGCTCTCACCTCCTAATTAGGGCCAAATACTGCAACATTTGTCAATATACTACTTTTGACTCCACAGAAAGTGATGCTTGGTTTTGTACCCTCTCAGTATCTCCTTTCAGAATGGACCATTACTATGATTTGAGGAAAAAGCAGGACCAATGACAGGATTGCTTCTTCGAACATTTCTTCTTTTTAAAGTTTGGCTCCCAAATTTGGCAATGTCTATGCAAATTTTGATGCCTTTTAACATATTTATGCATTTTAGTATAAAATTTATTGAAGTGTAACTCACATAAAATAAATGTTTTCATTATAAGTATAGAGTTAGATGAGATTTGAAAACTATATACAGCAAAGTAAACACTACTAGAATTAGGAAGTAAAAGTGTTCCAATGTTTTCCCCAAATTCCCTATGCAACCAATCTCCTAACACCCAAATCCAGACAAAGATGGATTTGTCTTAAATAATTACAAATTATAATTTGTTGTCTTTTCTAAAATTTCATATGAGTGGAATTATATTAACATACTCTTTTGTGTCTAGCCAAACACTGTTTTAAAATTTCATCTATATCTTTGAATATATCAGCAATTTGTTTTTTATTAGCATTCCATTGTGCAGATACTCCATAATGTGTTCATCCCTTTATCTGTTGACAGACATTTGCCTTATTAACAGTTTATACTCATTATTAATACAGCTTTTATGAAATTCCAATACAAGTGTTTTTGTGGACTTAAGTTTTCATTTACTTTGGGTAAATATCCAGCTGACTTTATGGTAATTGTAAATTTGAATTTATAAAAAACATTGAGGATGATATTCACTGTGGGTTTTTCATAGATTTTATGAAGTTGAGGAAAGTTCTTTCTATCCCCATACTTTGAAGCATTTTAATCAGGAACAGATGCTGTATCTTGTCAAATGCTTTTTCTGCATCAATTGGGAGGACCATGTGGTTTTTATCTCTTCTCTTATTGATTTGTTCTATCACATTGATTGATTTGCAAATGTTGAACCACCCTTGCAACCCAGGGGTAAATCCCACCTGGTCATGGTGGATAATCTTTTTAATGTACTGTTGGATCCTATTAGCTAGGATCTTGTTGAGAGTCTTGGCATCCATATTCATCTGGGATATTGGTCTGAAATTCTCCTTTTTGGTGGGGTCTTTGCCTGGTTTGGGGATCAGGATAATATCATCCTCAATGGGGAAAAGCTGACAGCCTTCCCTTTGAGATCAGGAACACGACAAGGATGCCCACTCTCACCACTCTTCCTCAACATAGTATTAGAAGTCCTAGCAACAGCAATCAGACAACAAAGAGAAATAAAAGGTATCCAAATTGGCAATGAAGCAGTAAAACTCTCTCTTTGCAGATGACATGACACTTTATATGGAAAACCCAAAAGACTCCACCCCTGAACTACTACAACTCATTCAGCAATTCAGTAATGTGGCAGGATACAAAATCAATGTACAGAAATCAGTGGCTTTCTTATACACTAACAATGAAATACAGAAAGAGAAATTAGAGAATTCCATTTACTATAGCACCAAGAACCATAAGATAACCTGGAAATAAACCTAATCAAAGAGGTAAAGGATCTGTACTCAAGGAACTACAGAACACTCATGAAAGAAATTGAAGACACAAAATGATGGAAGACCATTCCATGCTCATGGATAGGAAGGATAAACATTGTTTAAATGTCTATACTGCCAAGAGCAATCTATACTTTCAATGTCATTCTGATCAAAATTGCACCAGCATTTTTCAAAGAGCTGGAGCAAACAATCCTAAAATTTGTATGGAATCAGAAGAGACCCCGAATTGCTAAGGAAATGTTGAAAAAGAAAAACAAAACTGGGGGCTTCATGTTGCCTGATTTCAAGCTTTACTACAAAGCTGTGATCACCAAGACCGCATGGTACTGGCACAAAAACAGACACATAGACCAGTGAAACAGAGTAGAGAGCCCAGATATGGACCCTCAAATTTATGGTCAACTAATCTTCGACAAAGCAGGAAAAAATATACAGTGGAAAAAAGACAGTCTCTTCAATAAATGGTGCTGGGAAAATTGGACAGCTATGTGTCAAAGGATGAAACTCAACCATTCGCTTACACCATACACAAAGATAAACTCAAAATGGATAAAAGACCATAATGTGAGGCAGGAATCCATCAGAATCCTAGAGGAGAACATAGGCAGTAACCTCTTTGACATCAGCCACAGCAACTTCTTTCAAGATATGTCTCCAAAGGTAAAGGAAACAAAAGTGAAAATGAACTTTTGGGACTTCATCAAGATCAAAAGCTTCTGCACAGCAAAGGAAACAGTCAACAAAACAAAGAGGCAACCACGGAATGGGAGAAGATATTTGCAAATGACGGTATGAACAAAGGGCTGATATCCAAGATCTGTAAAGAACTCCTCAAACTCAACACACACAAAACAGATAATCATGTCAAAAAATGGGCAAAATACATGAACAGACACTTCTCCAAGGAAGACATACAAATGACTAACAGACACATGAAAAAATGTTCATCATCACTAGCCATCAGGGAGATTCAGATCAAAACCACACTGAGATACCACCTTACACCAGTTAGAATGGCCAAAACTAACATGACAGTAAACAAGTGTTGGAGAGGTTGTGGATAAGGGGAACCCTCTTACACTGTTGGTGGGAATGCAAATTGGTGCAGTCACTTTGGATAACAGGGTGGAGATTCCTTAAGAAATTAAAAATAGAGCTTCCCTATGACCCTGCAATTGCACTACTGGGTATTTACCCCAAAGATACAGATATAGTGAAATGAAGAGCCACCTGTACCCCAATGTTCATAGCAGCAATGGCCACGGTCGCCAAACTGTGGCAAGAACCAAGATGCCCTTCAACAGATGAATGGATAAAGAAGATGTGTTCCATATATACTATGGAGTATAATGCTTCCATCTGAAAGGATGAATACCCAACTTGTGTATCAACGTGGATGGGACTGGAATAGATTATGCTGAGTGAAATAAGTCAAGCAGAGAGTCAATTATCATATGTTTTGCTTATTTGTAGAACATAAGGAATAACATGGAGGACATGGGGAGATGAAGCAGAGAAGGGAGTTGGGGGAAATTGGAGGGGGAGATGAAGCATGAGAGACTGTGGACTCTGAGGAAGTAAACGAGGGTTTGGAGGGGAGTGGGGTAGGAGGTTGGGTGAGCCTGGTAGTGGGTATTATGGAGGGCATGTATCGCATGGAGCACTGCGTGTGGTGCATAAACAATGAATTCTGGAATGCTGAAAAGAAATAAAAAAAAAAAAACAAATAAAAATTTTTTAAAAAGGATGAATACCCAACTTTTGTGTCAACATGGATGGGACTGGAGGAGATTATGCTGAGTGAATTATGTCAAGCAGAGAGAGTCAATTATATGGTTTCACTTACTTGTGGAGCATAAGGAATAACACTGAGGACATTAGAAGGAAAGGAAAAGTGAATTGGGGGAAATCAGATGGGGAGATGAACCTTGAGAGAGTGTGAACTCTGTGAAACAAACTGCAAGTTTTGGAGGGAGGTGGGGTAGAGGGTTAGGTGAGCCTGGTGATGGGTGTTAAGGAGGGTATGCATTGCATGGAGCACTGGGTGTGGTGCATAAACAATGAATCTTGGAACAATGAAAAAATAAAATTAAATTAAAAACAAAGAAATATTTGAAAACAAAAACAAAATCAAACCAAAACAAAACAAAAGTTAATCATATCTAAAACAGTATCTTCACACCAACATCTGGATTAGTGTTTGGTCAAAAAACTGGCGCTATTTGATTAAAAAACTATGTCCCCCCCCCCCAATGGCGCTATTTGATTAAAAAACTATGGTGTGTTTTTTTTTTCACTGAATTTCTTTGGAACTTATGTTAAAAATATCTAGACCAGATATACGTGATGTATTCTTTTCATATTTTTTATAGGCAAGACTTGTTTTCTTACCCTCTGCTTCCAAAACTAAATTCTTTTTTTTTTTAAGATTTTATTTATTTATTTGACAGACATAGATCACAAGCAGGCAGAGAGGCGGGCAGAGAGAGAGGAGGAAGCAGGCTCCCCGCTGAGCAGAGAGCCCGACGCGGGGCTCGATCCCAGGACCCCGGGATCATGACCCGAGCCGAAGGCAGAGGCTTAACCCACTGAGCCACCCAGGTGCCCCCCAAAACTAAATTCTTGAAATAGAGATTTATTTGAAATGGTTCACCTGATTGTGGGGCTAGTAAGAATCTTGTGTTGACAGAGTATTTTCATTTAACATTCTCAAACCTAAATATTTTACTAAAAAATGTCTTAGAGAACACTTCTGGAATGGTCAAGTAAGGACTTCTTATATCCACTCCTTTATAAGAGAGACAGAGAGAGAGAAAGAGAGAGACAGAAAGACAGACATAGAGGGAACACCGGCAAAGTGGCCAACATCAGCTTTTTCAAAACTTTGGAAATTACCCAAAGGTGCAACAAACTGGAGAGCATTTCTTCAGGAGCAACAATTAAATCTCTGTGAGAATAGTGAGCTCTGAGGATTCTCTGATCCTATTCACCTCCACAGGTCAGTGGTAGTCTTAAAAACGAGAGGTCTGAGAGCAAGAGTAGCTAAAAATGAAACAAAACAAAACAAAACAAAACCCTGGCAGCATAGTAGCTACTGAAGGGACAATAGGTTGGGAAGCTTCCAAAAAAGCCACTGCCAGAGAACTGTCACTATTTGACCTGACTGGAAGCTGCTGGAAATGCCCATTCACAGGGCTTTCAACTGACTCAGAGTTCACACAGTGAGGAAACATCTGGTTGTTACTCAAAACCAAATAATAGCAATTGTATAAAATTGCAGCTGCCTCAGGTAGAAAAACTAGTTAGGGCAAAGAAAGATGGCTAAGAAAATTACATGGGAAGATCAAGGGAATAAATGTTCATAAATGGCTTTGAAAGGTTACACCCTATTCCTAGAGATCTAGATGGTAGAAATCATGGGCAAGGATAGATGGGCACTCAAGAAGATCATTTAAAAGACCTTAATCTTTCCCCTATGGAGACTCTGAGTTATTGCACAAGCAGGAAACGAAAGCTAAGAAAGAACTATAAACTATTAGAACACTGAAGGCATACTGCAACATATATACACAGAGCCTCTTTGCAAATGGTGGAAGATTTTTTTGCTTCAAGGGATTTAAGAAAGTTTCTACCGGTCACTAGCTGACTATGATGCTTACCAAAGATTTTGTTGGCTCCATACAACAAAAAATATGGAATGTACGGAACTGATCCAAATAACTAATCTAAATGCGAAACAACAAGCTTTTGGAAACGGGGCTGAAGGGTGAGTAGGGCTGATTTCTAGAGCTCCTATATACTAGCTTTTCCCTGGCCCTCTGCTTCCACATCCGGTGGACATGGCCCTCCCACTGGCCTTAGGGTCTTGGGTGCTTCCCACATGTGCATCATGAAGCTGCTGTGGCTTGCGTGGTGGGACCAGATGGCACTGGGCTTGGTTGGCTGGTGGTGGCATGGCAAGGCAGCTGGGATGATGTGTAGGCATGCTTCATGGTGGGCACAGGCAGCCTGGGCGCTGGGGAACTATATGCCTAGGGCATGAGCAGGCACAGCATGGTGACCTGCTGCTGCTGCCCACAATGCACAATGCGTACAAGAACCTCACAGCCAAGGTACTGGCAAGCTGGCCAAGCACATGGCCTTCAAGCCTGTGCTCAATGTGGACTTGTTCCTGCAGCTGGACCGGCTGCTGGCCAAGCTGCACATGTGTGACCCTGTGCATTGCAGCCACCTCTACCTAGGCTGCTTTTCAGGCCAAATCCATGTAAAGTCCAGGGGTATTAGTGTGAGGCCACCTGGCTGCTCTGCAACTACTAGCTACCATACGTGCTGGGGGGTGGCTATGTATTCTCAAGCAACCTGATGCATTACCTGCATCTCAGCCACACTTGTGCATGTGACACAGTATCTAGGTGTTCCCAGGTGCCTGGCTGGTGTCTGTGAACATATAGTATGAGCACAACCCAGGCTCCCACAGCAAGTACAAGTATTGTGGCTGTAACAACCAGTACCTGGTGACACATAAGCAAAGCCTAGAGAACATGCTGGAGAAGCATGACACACTGACACAAGAGGCTTACCTGTACAAGCAGGAGGTGCAGCTGTGGCTCTCTGACATCTATGACTGGTCCCCACCTCCCTCACAATGCTGTCAGAGGAAAGAGGGTATCCCCTGAGCTTAGCTGCAGCCATTGACCTGTTGTGTGTTACAATGGCACTGGAAGGAGGCAAGGACAGATGTCTTGGGAGGTGGCCACCAAAACCAGAGTCATTTGAGGGCCTGTGGAGCAGCTGCTGAGGTGACTTCTCACTGACCTTGCATGGGCAAAGTGATAGGTTTTGGCTAGTTGCCAGAATTAGTCCAGCCCTTAAGAGGACCTCATTTATCCAGTGACCAGTTAAGTTTTCAGGCAGATGCCAAGCAGCAGTGGGTAGTGCCTAGGTCCCAGCTCCAGTGGCCACAAAGAGCATCTTGTTCTCGGTCTAGGAGACCCACGGTGCTTACCAGGGCAACATATTATGTCCAGACAGAAATATCCGTCCAAGGATTTCAGCCAGCATTGGCTTAAACTGGGAAGATACTCAGCTTTGGGTGTGATGGCAGACAGCAGGGGGCTTACAGCCCCAACCTAGCCTGCCCACTTGCTGTCTTCTCCCAAGGTAGAGGCAAGCACCGAGAGGCTGAAGCTGACAGGTACTTGCAGACCATTAACCCAAAGAAAGAAGCTAGACTTGTTCAGGGGTGAGGATATCCTGCATCCTGTGTAGATCATCCACTTAGGAAATCATTGCATCAAGACCTGTGGCATCAGGGAACTGACCCTTGTGTGTTGCACCTTAGCTGTGTGTTGTACTCCAGTGGCTTTTATCAAAACTTCTGTAGATTTATTGGGTTAGGTTACCTTCTCCAATGTCTCATGTTGGTATTGTTTGTCATCTGTAAGTCTAAAACTTAACTTTGTATTATATTAATTAGCTTCAATGGTATTTTGGTCTTTGTTGCTCTAGAATGAATTCATGTTAAAAGCAATTCAACATTAGCCTGTGACTTATTTATAAATATTGTAAATTTGCTTAGGTAGGAATTTAAGTTGGGAGTATGTAGGTCTCAGTATTTTTAAATTTAAGGGAAAATTTTTCTATCGAAACTCGGAATTTTTGGATTAATGTGCTTTTACGGCTTGAGTTTTAAGCCCATTGATGCATGTATCTTTAAATGGGGAAAAATTAAAAAACTAAAATAAATAAATAAATAAATATAAAGTAACTAGTTTTAAACAAAAATTATGAATCATGCAAAGAAATTGGAAAGTATGGCCAATACAAAACAGTCAATTGGTACTGTCTGCAAGGAGTTCAAATTTTGGAATTACAAGATAAAAATTTTATTTTCTGATTTCTAATCAGATTTCATTTATTTGTCAGAGAGAGAGAGAGCACAGCAAGGGGAGTGGCAGGCAGAGGGAGAAGTAGGCTCCCTGCTGAGCAAGGAGCCTGATGCAGAACTTGATCCCAGGACCCTTGGATCATGACCTGAGCTGAAGGCAGATACTTAACTGACTGAGCCATCCAGACATCCCCAAGATAAAAACTTAAAACATCTATTATAAATATGCTTAATGAACTGAAGAAAACTGTGTTTAAAGGATTAAAGAAAAATGAGAATATCCGATCATATAAAAATTTTCAATAAAGTGATATCATGGGGGAAAAAGACCAAATAAAACTTCTGGAGAGAAACTTTCAATAACTGAAATTAAATAGCCACTAAAAAACATCAACAACTAACTTGAACTGGCAGGGAAGAAAATCAGTGAACTTGAAGATGGGTCAAACTGAGATTATCTAATCTGAGGGACTAAAAAAATGAAGAAAAATAAACAAAATTGAGGAGTCAAGATGGCAGAGAAGTAGCAGGCTGAGACTACTTCAGGTAGCAGGAGATCAGCTAGATAGCTTATCTAAAGATTGCAAACACCTACAAATCCAACGGGAGATCGTAGAGAAGAACAGCAATTCTAGAAACAGAAAAGCAACCACTTTCTGAAAGGTAGGCCTAGCAGAGAAGTGAATCCAAAGCGACGGGAAGATAGACCACGGGGGGGGGGGAGGGGCTGGCTCCAGGCAAGCGGTGGAGCAACGGAGCACTAAATCAGGACTTTTAAGTCTGTTCTGCTGAGGGACATCGCTCCAGGGGCTAAACGGGGGTGAAGCCCACGCGGGGTCAGTGTGGCCTCAGGTCCTGTAGAGTCACAGAAGGATCGGGGTGTCTGAGTGTCACAGAGCTTGCAGGTATTAGAACGGGGAAGCCGGCTACAGAGACAGAGCTGAGGAGTGAGCTCTCAGCTCAGGGTTACCTTGAACCGGTCGCAGGCTCGGTGAGCTCAGAGCGCGGCCGGAGGCCAGGGAGATGGGAGTAATTGGGCGCTATTCTCTGAGGGCGGCGCACTGAGGAGTGGGGCCCCGAGCTCTTGGATCCTCCGGGCCAGAGACTGGGAGGCCGCCATTTTCATTCGCATCCTCCAGAACTCTACAGAAAGCGTTCAGGGAACAAAAGCTCCCAAAAGCAAACCGGAGCTGATTACTCAGCCGGGAACCTGGTAAGGGTGGTGCAATTCTGCCTGGGGCAAAGACACTTGAGAATCACTGCAACATGCCCCTCCCCCAAAGATCAACAAGAAATCCATCCAGGACCAAGTTCACCTACCAAGGAGTCCAGGTCCAATACCAAGGAGAGCAGCGGAATTCCAGAGGAGGAGAAAGCAAAGCATGGAACTCATGGCTTTCTCCCCATGATTCTTTAGTCTTGCAGTTAATTTTTTTTTCTATTCTTTTTCTTCTGCTGCTAAATTTTTCTTTAATTTTTACCCTTTTCTTTTTTAATGTTTTTTTAACTAGTTTATCTAATATATATATATTTTTTCTTTTTTATATTTTTTCTTTATTCATTTTCTTTTTTTTAATTGTTTCTTTTTTTTTTTCTGAACCTCTTCTTATCCCCTTTCTCTCCCCCATGATTTGGGATCTCTTCTGATTTGATTAAAGCATATTTTCCTGGGGTCTTTGCCACCCTTTTAGTATTTACTTGCTCCTCATATACTCTTATCTGAACAAAATGACAAGGCGGAAAAATTCACCACAAAAAAAAGAACAAGAGGCAGTACTGAAGGCTAGGGACCTAATCAATACAGACATTGGTAATATGTCAGATCTAGAGTTCGGAATGACGATTCTCAAGGTTCTAGCCTGGATTGAAAAAGGCATGGAAGATACTAGAGAAACCCTCTTGGGAGATATAAAAGCCCATTCTGGAGAAATAAAAGAACTAAAATCAAACCAAAAGGAAAAAAAAAAAGCTACAAAAAAAAAAAAAAAAAACAAGAGGCAGTACCGAAGGCTAGGAACCTAATCAATACAGACATTGGTAATATGTCAGATCTAGAGTTCAGAATGACGATTCTCAAGGTTCTAGCCAGGCTTGAAAAAGGCATGGAAGATATTAGAGAAACCCTCTCAGGAGATATAAAAGCCCTTTCTGGAGAAATAAAAGAACTAAAATCTAACCAAGTCAAAATTAAAAAAGCCATTAATGAGGTGCAATCAAAAATGGAGCCTCTCACTGCTAGGAAAAATGAGGCAGAAGAAAGAATTAGTGATATAGAAGACCAAATGACAGAGAATAAAGAAGCTGAGCAAAAGAGGGACAAACAGCTACTGGACCACGAGGGAAGAATTTGAGAGATAAGTGACACCATAAGATGAAACAACATTAGAATAATTGGGATTCCAGAAGAAGAAGAAAGAGAGAGGGGAGCAGAAGGTATATTGGAGAGAATTATTGGAGAGAATTTCCCTAATATGGGAAAGGGATCAAGAATCAAAATCCAGGAGGTGCAGAGAACCCCCCTCAAAATCAACAAGAATAGGTCCACACCCCATCACCTAATAGTAAAATTTACAAGTCTTAGTGACAAAGAGAAAATCCTGAAAGCAGCCCAGGAAAAGAAGTCTGTAACATACAATGGTAAAAATATTAGATTGGCAGCAGACTTCTCCACAGAGACCTGGCAGGCCAGAAAGAGCTGGCATGGTATATTCAGAGCACTAAACGAGAAAAACATGCAGCCAAGAATACTATATCCAGCTAGGCTATCATTGAAAATAGAAGGAGAGATTAAAAGCTTCCAGGACAAACAAAAACTGAAAGAATTTGCAAACACCAAGCCAGCTCTACAGGAAATATTGAAAGGGGTCCTCTAAGCAAAGAGAGAGCCTAAAAGTAGTAGATCAGAAAGGAACAGAAACAATATATAATAACAGTCACCTTACAGGAAATACAATGGCACTAAATTCATATCTCTCAATAGTTACCCTGAATGTTAATGGGCTAAATGCCCCAATCAAAAGACACAGGGTATCAGAATGGATAAAAAAACAAAACCCATCTATATGTTGCCTACAAGAAACTCATTTTAAACCCGAAGACACCTTCAGATTTAAAGTGAGGGGGTGGAAAAGAATTTACCATGCTAATGGACATCAGAAGAAAGCAGGAGTGGCAATCCTTATATCAGATCAATTAGATTTTAAGACAAAGACTATAATAAGAGATGAAGAAGGACACTATATCATACTCAAAGGATCTGTCCAACAAGAAGATCTAACAATTGTAAATATCTATGCCCCTAACGTGGGAGTAGCCAACTATATAAACCAATTAATAACAAAATCAAAGAAACACATCGACAATAATACAATAATAGTAGGGGACTTTAACACTCCCCTCACTGAAATGGACAGATCATCCAAGCAAAAGATCAACAAGGAAATAAAGGCCTTAAATGACACACTGAACCAGATGGACATCATAGATATATTCAGAGCATTTTATCCCAAAGCAACAGAATACACATTCTTCTCTAGTGCACATGGAACATTCTCCAGAATAGATCACATCCTCGGTCCTAAATCAGGTCTCAACCGGTATCAAAAGATTGGGATCATTCCCTGAATATTTTCAGACCACAATGCTCTGAAGCTAGAACTCAATCACAAGAGGAAATTTGGAAAGAACCCAAATAAAAGGAGACTAAACAGCATCCTTTTAAAGAATGAATGGGTCAACCAGGAAATTAAAGAAGAATTGAAAAAATACATGGAAACAAATGATAATGAAAACACAACGGTTCAAAATCTGTGGGACAGAGCAAAGGCAGTCCTGAAAGGAAAATATATAGCGGAACAAGCCTTTCTCAAGAAACAAGAAAAGTCTCAAGTACACAACCTAAACCTACACCTAAAGGAGCTGGAGAAAGAACAAGAAAGAAACCCTAAACCCAGCAGGAGAAGAGAAATCATAAAGATCAGAACAGAAATCAATGAAATAGAAACCAAAAAAACAATAGAACAAATCAATGAAACTAGAAGCTGGTTCTTTGAAAGAATTAATAAGATTGATAAACCCCTGGCCAGACTTATCAAAAAGAAAACAGAAAGGACTCAAATAAATAAAATCATGAATGAAAGAGGAGAGATCACAGCCAACACAAAAGAAATAAAAACAATTATAAGAACATACTATGAGCAACTCTACACAAACAAATTTGACAATCTGGAAGAAATGGATGCATTCCTAGAGACATATAAACTACCACAACTGAACCAGGAAGAGACAGAAAACCTGAACAGACCCATAACCAGTAAGGAGATTGAAATAGTCATCAAAAATCTCCAAACAAATAAAAGCCCAGGGCCAGATGGCTTCCCAGGGGAATTCTGCCAAACATTTAAAGAAGAACTAATTCCTACTCTCTTGAAACTGTTCCAAAAAATAGAAATGGAAGGAAAACTTCCAAACTCATTTTATGAGGCTAGCATCACCTTGATCCCAAAACCAGACAAGGATCCCATCAAAAAAGAGAACTACAGACCAATATCCCTGAGGAACACAGATGCAAAAATCCTCACCAAAATACTAGCCAATAGGATTCAACAGTACATTAAAAGGATTATTCACCACGACCAAGTGGGATTTATTCCAGTCCTGCAAGGTTGGTTCAACATCCAGAAATCAATCAATGAGATACAACACATTAATAAAAGAAAGAACAAGAACCATATGATACTCTCAATAGATGCTGAAAAAGCATTTGACAAAGTACAGCATCCCTTCCTGATCAAAACTCTTCAAAGTGTAGGGAGAGAGGGCACATACCTCAATATTATCAAAGTGATCTATGAAAAACCCACCGCAAATATCATTCTCAATGGAGAAAAACTGAAAGCTTTTCCACTAAGGTCAAGAACACGGCAGGGATGTCCATTATCACCACTGCTATTCAACATAGTACTAGAAGTCCTAGCCTCAGCAATCAGACAACAAAAGGCAATTAAAGACATCCAAATAGGCAAAGAAGAAGTCAAACTATCACTCTTCGCAGATGATAAGATATTATATGTGGAAAACCCAAAAGACTCCACTCCAAAACTGCTAGAACTTGTACAGGAATTCAGTAAAGTGTCAGGATAGAAAATCAATGCACAGAAATCAGTTGCATTTCTCTACACCAACAAGACAGAAGAAAGAGAAATTAAGGAGTCAATCCCATTTATAATTGCACCCAAAACTATAAGATACCTAGGAATAAACCTAACCAACGAGGCTAAGAATCTATACTCAGAAAACTATAAAGTACTCATGAAAGAAATAGAGAAAGACACAAAGAAATGGAAAAATGTTCCATGCTCCTGGATTGGAAGAACAAATATTGTGAAAATGTCTATGCTGCCTAAAGCAATCTACACATTTAATGCAATTCCTATCAAAATACCATCCATTTTCTTCAAGGAAATGGAAAAAAATAATCCTAAAATTTATATGGAACCAGAAAAGACCTTGAATAGCCAAAGGAATATTGAAAAAGAAAGCCAAAGTTGGTGGCATCACAATTCCAGACTTCAAGCTCTATTACAAAGCTGTCATCATCAAGACAGCATGGTACTGGCACAAACACAGACACATAGATCAATGGAACAGAATAGAGAGCCCAGAAATAGACCCTCAACTCTATGGTCAACTAATCTTCAACAAAGCAGGAAAGAATGTCCAATGGAAAAAAGACAGCCTCTTCAATAAATGGTGTTGGGAAAATTGGACAGCCACATGCAGAAAAATGAAACTGGACCATTTCCTTACACCACACATGAAAATAGACTCAAAATGGATGAAGGACCTTAATGTGAGAAAGGAATCCATCAAAATCCTTGAGGAGAACACAGGCAGCAACCTCTTCGACCTCAGCTGCAGCAACGTCTTCCCAGGAACACTGCCAAAGGCAAGGGAAGCAAGGGCAAAAATGAACTATTGGGATTTCATCAAGATCAAAAGCTTTTGCACAACAAAGGAAACAGTTAACAAAACCAAAAGACAACTGACAGAATGGGAGAAGATATTTGCAAACGACATATCAGATAAAAGGCTAGTGTCCAAAATCTATAAAGAACTTATCAAACTCAACACCCAAAGAACAAATAATCCAATCAAGAAATGGGCAGAAGACATGAACAGACATTTCTGCAAAGAAGACATCCAGATGGCCAACAGACACATGAAAAAGTGTTCCATATCACTCGGCATCAGGGAAATACAAATCAAAACCACAATGAGATATCACCTCACACCAGTCAGAATGGCTAAAATTAACAAGTCAGGAAATGACAGATGCTGGCGAGGATGCGGAGAAAGGGGAACCCTCCTACACTGCTGGTGGGAATGCAAGCTGGTGCAGCCTCTCTGGAAAACAGCATGGAGGTTCCTCAAAATGTTGAAAATAGAACTACCCTATGACCCAGCAATTGCACTACCGGGTATTTACCCTAAAGATACAAATGTAGTGATCCGAAGGGGCACGTGCACCCGAATGTTTATAGCAGCAATGTCTACAATAGCCAAACTATGGAAAGAACCTAGATGTCCATCAACAGATGAATGGATAAAGAAGATGTGTTATATATACACAATGGAATACTATGCAGCCATCAAAAGAAATGAAATCTTGCCATTTGCGACGATGTGGATAGAACTAGAGGGTATCATGCTTAGTGAAGTAAGTCAATCGGAGAAAGACAACTATCATATGATCTCCCTGATAGGAGGAAGTGGAGATGCAACATGGCGGGGTTAAGGGGGTAGGAGAAGAATAAATGAAACAAGATGGGATTGGGAGGGAGACAAACCATAAATGACTCTTAATCTCACAAAACAAACTGAGGTTTGCTGGGGGGAGGGGGTTTGGGAGAGGGGGGTGGGGTTATGGACATTGGGGAGGGTATGTGCTATGGTGAGTGCTGTGATGTGCGTAAACCTGGCAATTCACAGACCTGTGCCCCAGGGGATAAAAATATATGTTTACAAAAAAATAAAAAATTTAAAAATAAAAAAAATAAAAAAACAAAATCTGAGAGTCCACTGAAACACCAAGTGCACCAGCATGTACATTAAAGGAGTTCCAGAACGAAAGAAGAAAGGAGCAGAAAGAACATTTCACAAAATAAATACCAAGTGGTTCCCCAATTTAAAGAAAAACAGTAATATATTTATCCAAGAAGCAATGAATTTCAACTATAGTAAACTAAAAAAGATTCACACAGTCACATCAAAGTTAAACTGTCAAATGCCAGACTTTTCAAAAGAATATTGAAAGCAGTAGGATACCCCCAAACCCCAAATAATCCATTTAAAAAATGGGGAGAAGAAATGAACAGATATTTCTCCAAAAAAGACATCCAGATAGCCAACAGACATAAGAAAATATCTCTTAACATCGGGAAAATGCAAATCAAAACTACAATGATACATCACTTCACACCTGTCATAACAGCTAAAATCAACAATGCAAGAAACAACAAGTGTTGGTGAGGATGTGGAGAAAAAGGAACTCTCTTGCACTGTTGGTGGGAATGCAAACTGGTGCAGCCACTGTGGAAAGCTGAATACACATTCCTCAAAAAGTTGAGATTAGCTATCCTGTGATCCAAATACCATATTGGGTATTTGATCCTAATATGGATCAAATACCCAATATGATCCCAATATGGATCAAATGCCCAATATGATCTCACTATTGGATATTTACCCCTAAATATAAAAACCGAATTCAAAGGTATACTTGAACCCCTATGTTTACAGTAGCATTATTTACCATAGCTAAATTATGGAAGCACCTCGTGTCTATTGACTGATGAATAGATAAAGAAAATGTGGTGTATATACACAATGGACTATTATTCAGCCATAAAAAAGAATGAAAGCAAACTAAAAAAAATAAGTATGAAACCCTGCCATTTGCAATAGCATGAATGGATCTAGAGGTATAAAGCTAAGCAAAACAAATCAGTTAGAGAAAGACAAATACCATATGATTTCACTCAAATGTGGAATTTAAGAAACAAGCAATCATAAAGGAGCAAAGGGGAAAAAAAAAAAAGAAAGAGAGAAACAAACTAAGAAACAGACTCTTAACTATAGAGAACAAATTGATGTCTACCAGAGGGATGGATAAAATAGGTGTTGGGGATTAAGGAGTGCACTTACCATGCTGAACACTGGGTGACATAGAGAATTGTTTAATTATTATATTGTACACCTGAAATTAATGTAACACTGTATACTAACTATACTGGAATTAAAATAAAACAAGACAAAATAAAATAATAAAATAAAATAAAAAGAAAGCAGTAGAACAAAATTACTCATGACGGAATCCTTGTTTAGATTAACTGCTAACTTCTCATCAAACACCATGAAAGCCAGGCAGCAATGGAATGACATATTGAAAGTGTTGAAAGGAAAATGCTGTCAACCAATAATTCTAAACCATCTTTCAAAAATTAAGGTGAAATTAAGATCATCCCAGACAAAAAAAAAAAAAAA
>NW_022631069.1:8291717-8401843 GCF_010015895.1 Lontra canadensis | reverse complement strand
AAAAAAAATGCTAGAAGTGATACAGGAATTCAGCAAAGTCACAGGATATAAAACCAATGTACAGAAATCTGTTTCTTTTCTATACACTAATAATGAAGTAGCAAAAAGAGAAACCAAGGAATGATCCAATTTACAATTACACTAAAAACCATAAGATACCTATGAATAAACCTAACCAAATAGGTAAAGGATCTGTACTCTGAAAACTACAGAACACTTAGGAAAGAAATTGGGGAAGAAACAGAGAAATGCAAAAACATTCCATGCTCATGGATTGGAAGAAGAAATATTGTTAAAATGTCTTTAGTACCTAAAGCAAACTACACACTCAATGCAATCACTAACAAAACACCAGTACTTTGTACAGAGATGGAACAAACAGTTTTAAAATTTGCATGGAACCAGAAAAGACTCCAAATAGCCAAAGTAATGTTATAAAAGCAAAGCAAAGCTGAAGGGATCACAATTCTGGACTTTAAGCTGTATAACAAAGCTATAATCAATAAGACAGCATGATATTGATACAAAAATAGACATATAAATCAATGTACACAGAGTATAGAACCTTGAAAGGGTCCCTCAACTCATCTTCAACAAAGCAGGCAAGAATATCTAATGGAAAAAAGACAGTCTCTTCAACAATGGTGTTGGGAAAATTGGATGGCCACAGGCAGAAGAATGAAACTGGACCACTTTTTATACCATACACAAAACTAAATTCAAAATGGGTGAAAGACCTAACTGTGAGAGAGGAATCCACCAAAATCTGAGAGAACACATGCAGCACTCTCTATGACCTAGACCACAGCAACTTCTTACTAGACACGTCTTCAGAAGCAAGGAAATGAAAGCAAAAAACTACTGGGACTTCCTCAAGATAAAAAGTTGCACACAGCAAAAGAAACAATCAACAAAGCTAAAGGATGACCTACAAAATGGGAGAAGATATTTGTAAATGACATGCCAGATAAAGGGCTAGTATCCAAAGTCTGTAAAGAATTTACCAAATTCAACACCACACACACACACACACACACACACACACACACACACACGCACACACAAATCCAGTCAAGAAATGCAGACAACATGAATAAAATGACAATACAGACAAAGGGCTGATATCCAGGATCTATAAAGAACCCCTTAAACTCAACACACACAAAACAGATAATCATGTCAAAAAATGGGCAAAATACATGAACAGACACTTCTCCAAAGAAGACATACAAATGGCTAACAAACACATGAAAAAATGTCCATCATCACTAGCCATCAGGGAGATTCAGATCAAAACCACACTGAGATACCACCTTACACCAGTTAGAATGGCCAAAATTAACATGACAGTAAACAACAAGTGTTGGAGAGGATGTGGAGAAAGGGGAACCCTCTTACACTTTTGGTGGGAATGCAAGTTGGTGCACCCACTTTGAAAAACAGGGTGGAGATTCCTTTAGAAATTAAAAATAGAGCTACCCTATGACCTTGCAATTGCACTACTGGGTATTTACCCCAAATATACAGATGTAGTGAAAAGAAGGGCCATCTGAACCTCAATGATCATAGCAGCAATGGCCACAGTCACCAAACCGTGGAAAGAACCAAGATGCCCTTCAACAGACGAATGGATAAAGATGTGGTCCATATATACTATGGAGTATTATGCCTCCATCAGAAAGGATGAATACCCAACTTTTGTATCAACATGGACGAGACTGAAAGAGATTATGCTGAGTGAAATAAATCAAGCAGAGAGAGTCAATTATCATATGGTTTCGCTTATTTGTGGAGCATAAGAAATAACACGGAGGACATGGGGAGATGGAGAGGAGATGGGAGTTGGGGGAAATTGGAGGGGGAGATGAACCATGAGAGACTGTGGACTCTGAGGAACTAACTGAGGGTTTGGAGGCAGGGGGGTGGGAGGTTGGGTGAGCCTGGTGGTGGGTATTATGGAGGGCACGTATTGCATGGAGCACTGGGTGTGGTGCATAAACAATGAATTCTGGAACACTGAAAATAATTTTTTTTAATTGAAAAAAAAAAAAAAGAAATGCAGAAGACATGAGTGGACATTTCTCCAAACAAGACATACAAATGTCTAACAGACAAATGAAAAAATGCTCAACAGCACTCATCATCAGGGAAATACAAATGAAAACCACAATGAGATACCACCTCATACTGGTCAGAATCTCTAAAATTAACAGCTCGGGAAACAAGAGATGTTGATGAGGTTGCAAAGAAAGGGTAACCCTCTCACCCTGTTGGTAAGAATGTAAACTGGTGCAGACACTATGGAAAACAGTATGGAGGTTCCTCAAAAACTTAAAAATAGAGCTACCCAAAGACCCAGCAATTGCACTAGTAGATATTTACCCAAAGTGAACAAAAAATAGTGATTCAAAGGGGCACATGCACCCTGATGTTTATAGCAGCATTATCAACAATAGTGAAATTATGGAAAGAGGCCAGATGTCCATCAATAGATGGATAAAGAAGATGTGTTGTGGATACACACACACACATGCACACACACACACAGAGAGAGAGAGAGAGAGAGAATGGAATATTACTCAGCCATAAAAAGAATGAAATCTTGCTATTTGTGACAACGTGGATAGAGCAGGAGAATATTATGCCAAGTGAAATAAGTCAGTCAGAGAAAGACAAATACTGTATGATTTCACTCACATATGTATAATTTAAGAAACAAAACGGATGAACATTGATGGGGTGGGGGGGAAGAGAGAGAGAGAGGCATACCAGCAAACAGACTCTTGACTACAGAGAACAAACTGAGGGTTGCTGGAGGGGAGATTGGTGGGGAGACAGGTTAAGTAGGTGATGTGTACTGTGGAGGGCAGTTGTCATGATGAGCACCCAGTATTGTATGTGACTGATAAGTCACTAAATTGTACACCTGAAACTAATATTGCACTGTATTTAACCTAGCTGGAATTTAAATAAAACGCTGGGAAAAAAATCATTTGGCCATGTCTATCTTTATATAATAAAGATTTATTTCTGGATTCTCCATTCTATTTATAGATCTGTAATTCTGCATTTATGCCAACCCACACTATTTTGGTTCCTGTAGCTTTGTAGTAAGTTTTATAATCAGGAAGTATGATTCCTCCAGCTTTTTTATTTTTCAGAATTCTTTTGATTATGCAGGATCAAAAGATTCCACGTGAATTGTAAGATACGTTTTTCTGTTTCTGAAAAAAAGTCATTGCAGTTTTGATAAGGATCACATTAAATCTGTAGATAACGTTGTGTAGTACTGCTATTTTTACAATATCAAATCTTCCAATCCAGGAACATAGCACATGTTTCCGTTTATTCATGTTTCCTTTCAGCAGTGTTTTGTAGTTTTCATTGTACGAGTTGTCTACCACCTTGGTTAAGTTAATTCCCAATTTTTAAATTCTTTTTCATGCTATTTTAAATAAAATTGTTTTAATTTCCTTTTCAGATTGTTTACTGTTAGCATATTTTTTAAAGGGGTGGGGAGGATGGAGGGTGAGGGTGAGAGAGAGAGAGAGAGAGAGAGAGACAGAAAGAGAATCCCAGGCAGACTCCCACTGAGCATGGAGCCCGACCCCGGGCTTGATTTCATGACCCTGAGATCATGACCTGAGCTGAAATCAAGATCAGACACTTAACTGACTAAGCCACCCAGGTGCCCTGACATTGATCAATTTTGTATGTTGAACCATCTTTGCATTCCAAGAATAAATTTTAATATTCAGGTTGTCTAATCATTCAAATATGCTGCCAAATTCTGCTTCTTTGTATTTTGTTGAGAATTTTTGCATTGATGTTCATATAATGGATATTGGTTTATAGTTTTCTTTTAGTTTCTTTGGTGTTTAGGGTAATGCTGCCCTTTAGAATAAGTTAGGAAATGTACCCTTCACTTTTTGGAAAGGCTGGTATTAGATTTTCTTTAAGTGCTTGGCAGAATTCACTATGAATCCATCAGGTCCAGGGGTATTCTTTTTTGAAAATGTTTTTATTACTAGTACACTCTCCTTAGGAGTTTTGGTCCATTCAGATTTTCTATTTCTTCATGATTTAGTTTTGGTGAATTTTGAATTTCTAGGAACTTGTTCATTTTATATAGGTTATTTAATTTGTTGGCATTCAATTATTCATAGTACTCACAATCCTGTTTATTTCTTCCATCCAAGTTCTAGCTAAGCCTGACCCTGCTTAGCTTCGAGATTGAGTGCATTCAGGGTTGTATGGCTGTAGACTCAATCCTATTTTTTCTGTAGAATCAATTGGAATGTTCCCACTTCCATTTTTGATTTTAGTAATTTGAATCTTCTCCCCTTTTTCTTTGTCCATCTAGGTAATGGCTTATTAATTTTGCAGACTTTTTCAAAACACCAACTTTCTTTTTATTTTCTCTGTTATCTTCCTATTTTGCTAATCTCTAATCTCTATTATATCCTTTTTGCTACTTTTTTTTCTTTTTCTAGTTCATTAAATTATAAATTAGGTTGTTGAAGTACTTTGTAATAATGTACTTTATTACATTTTATAATGTAAGCATTTATGACTATAAATTTCCCCTTTAGCACTTCTTTTCCTGTGTCCCTCAAGTTTTGGTGTTTTTTTCATTTTCATTCATCCCTACATTTTTCAAATTGTCCTTGTGATTTCTTTTGACCCATTTTTTACAAAAATTATGCTGTTAAATTTCCAGAAATTTGTAAATTTTCTAGTTTTCCTTCTGTTATTAATTCCTAATGTCATCCCATTGTGGTCAAAGAAGATATTTTGCATGATGTCAGTCTGTGGTATTCTGTTAAGAAAGCCCTAACAAGATTATACAGGTTTTAATCCTAAAAAATGGGATGTTGCTATAACAAATATCTAAAGAAGTGACTTTGGAACTAATTAATGACTAGAGACTGGAAGACCTCTGAAGTGCATGTTAGAAAAACCCTACACTGTTTTGAAGACACAATTGGCAGTTATATGGATCTTAAAGGTGCTTCTAAGGAGGCCTTCAGTGGAAATGAGAAATGTGTTGTGCACTGGAGGAAAGGTGGTCATTGTTAAAAAGTGACAAAGAACTTGTCTAGATTGTTTTCTAGTGTTTTGTGGAAGGTAGAATTTGTAGGTGATGAAATTGAATATTTAACTAAGGGATCTCTCTCTCTCTCTCTTTTTTAAGTAGGCTGCATGCCCAGGGTAGCACCCAATGTGGAGCTCAAACTCACAACCCTGAGATCAAGACCTGAGCTGAGATCAAGAGTTGAATGTTTAACTAAGCCATCCAGGCACCCCTAAGTGAGATTTTTTTTAATATTTTATTTATTTATTTGACAGACAGAGATCACCAGTAGGCAGAGAGGCAGGCAAAGAGAGAGGAGGAAGCAGGCTCCCTGCTGAGCAGAGAGCCCGATGTGGGGCTCAATCCCAGGACCCCAAGATCATGACCTGAGCTGAAGGCAGAGGCTTAACCCACTGAGCCACCCAGGCACCCCCCTAAGTGAGATTTCTAAGCAAAGTGCTGCTAAAGTGGCCTGCTCCTACTTACTACTTATGGTAAAATATCAGGGAGAGATAATGGACGATGGAGTGGTCATATGTGGAATTTAAAGAAAACAAAAAGAAAAACAATGCAGAGGAGCATAGAGGAAGGGAGGGAAAAATAAAATGAAATCAGAGGGAGACAAACCATGAGACTCTTAACATTTGGAAACAAACAGGGCTGCCAGAGGGGAGGGAGGTGGGCTGATGGGGTAGGTAACTAGGTGACAGGCATTAATAAGTAAGGCACACATGATGTAATGAGCACTGGGTATTATATACAACTGATGAATCACTAAACTCTACCTCTGAAACTAATAATACATTATATGTTAATTCATTGAATTTATAAAATAAAATAGAGTAAAATAAAGTAATAAAATAAATAAATAAGTGGGAGAAAAAAGATGGAGTTGTCAGGCACCTGGGGGCTCAGTCAGTGAAGCTTCTGACTTGATTTCAGCTCGGATCATGATCTCAGTGTTTGTGACATCAAGCCCCACACAGGCTCTGTGCTGAGCATGGAGCCAGCTTGAAATTCTCTCTCTCCATTTCCTGCCCCTCCCCTAAACTTGATAATTTGGGTTATTTCCAGCCCAGTCATTTTACAAAAACCAAGAAACCATGTTTTGAGATAACACGAAGGGTATGGCTAAGTACTCATTTGATAAAGAGATTACAAGTGTTTGTATCCCTCAAAATTCAAATGTTGAACCTATTCTCCAATATGGTATTTAGTGGTAGGGCCTTTGAAAGGTGATTAGGTCATGAGGATAGAGCCCTCATAATGGGAGTAGTGCCCTTCTAAAAATGAAACCCAAGAGAGCTCCCTTTCTCCTTCCTCCACGTGAGAATACAGAAACAAAACAAAACCATTAACCAGGAAGAGGGCCCTCACCAGACACCAAAAACTGCTGGCACTTTGATTGATTGGGGCTGTCTGTAGAACTGTGAGATATAATGTGTTATTTATAAACCAAATTTATAGTATTGTTACAGCAGCCTGAATGGACTAAGATAGGATGTTACTCATAGATCCAATCAGCTGTCTCAGCAGTAGCTAGGAATAGAGGGATGGGGGTTATACTAGTAGAATATTGCTAGCTTGGACTGAAGGGGACAGAGATGGGAAAAATATAAATGCAGGCTATCAGACTTCTGGGATACTACAGAACTGGATCTCAGAACTATCCATCTGTGAACGTGTTTATACTTCAAGAAAAGGGAACAATGACCCTAAAGGTATTCATAGATCGGTAAGACTGTTAGCTACTATGGGATCATAAGGCACAGGTCCACAGGTCAAGGCTTTGTTTCCTTTGATTCCAGAGGTCAGAGCCATCTCCTGGTTTTCAGTAGGACAGACTGCTGCCCAGGGCTGTAAAGACTGTTCCAGGGCCTCAGGGAGAACACACTATTACCCTAGCAGGCTAAGAAGGTGGGATTACTCCTCAGTGGGTCTGGGAGATATAGCACTGAGCTAAAGAGGATTAGTCTCCAATCTTAAAATCTAGTCAAATGTTCCCTCCTAGGATTTGAACTTACATGGGACCATGACTCCTTTCTTCATTCTAATTTCTCCCTTTTGAAATGGAAATGTCTAACCTATGTCTCTTCCATCATTGTATTTTGGAAGTAGATAACTTATATGGCTTTCATAGTTTCACAACTGGAGAATTTTGCCTCAGGATGAATCATAACATACTTCAAGTCATTTGATTTAGATGATACTTAGTTGAGATTTGGGATTTAGAGTTGATGATGAAATTAGCAGGATGAAATTAGATGATGATGGGGTGTTTTGATGAGGATGAATGTATTTTGCATATAAGTACATGAATTTTGGTGGTCCAGAGGGCGGACTGTTAGGGATTATTGGGTTGTATATTCCCAAAATTCGTATGATGAAGTTTTAATCCCTAGTTCCTCAGAGTAAAACTGTCTCGGGAGACAGGGCTTTAAAGAGGTAACTGAGTTACAATGAAGCCATTAGGGTGGCCTCTAATCTAATCTGATTAGTATCCTTATAAGGAAATTTGGGCACATTAAGAGACACATGTGAATGCACACGAGGACATGTGTGAAGACACAGCAAGAAGGCAGTTATTTGGAAGCCAAACGGATGCCTCAGAGGAAACCAAAAATGCTGTCATTTTGATCATGGACCTGTAGCCTCCAAAACTGTAATAAAAATAAATTTGTTGTGTAAGTCACCAGTGGGTATGACATCTGATTCTGGCACTTATTTCTATTACTCCATGTTGTGTGTCTTTTCATATGCAGTTTGTCCATTCATATATCTTTTGTGAAGTATCTATTTAAGTCCTTTGCACATATGAAAAAATCTGGATGGTTCATTTTATTTTTTATATTCTGCAAAAACATTCTTTGTAAAATGTATATACTGTGAATATGTTCACCCAGTGCGTGGTTTGCCTGTTTAGATTCTTTTGAAAAACAGAAATCTTAAATTTGAAAAAGTCCTCTGTATCATTTTCTTTTATATTTCTAGGGAAATTTTGCCTTCCCCAGTGTCACAAATATATCCTCAAAGGTTTTCATCTAGAACCTTAATGGTTTGGGCTTTTTCTCTAAGTCCATGAAATACCTCAAAATGTCTATTTAGAACTAGGTAAAGGTTGAGGTCACTGTTTTCCATTTGGATGGTATAGTTTGTAAAATCACAAATCACTTGTTGAAGACTTTCCTTTGCTTTTTTTAAGATTTTATTTATTTGACAGAGATCACAAGTAGGCAGAGAGGCAGGTAGGGGGGTGTGTAGCAGGTAAGCAGGCTCCCTGCTGAGCAGAGAGCCCGATGCGATGGGGGCTCGGTCCCAGGACCCTGAGATCATGACCTGAGCCGAAGGCAGAGGCTTTAACCCACTGAACCACCCAGGCGCCCCGAAGACTTTCCTTTTCTTGTTTAATTTTCTTGACTCTGGTTGAAAACCAATTGATTATGTAATGTGTGGTCTATTTTAGGACTCCATTATGTTCCAAGGTATACTTACCTATCCATATGCCAATACTATATTGCCTTATTTTAATTAGAATACAATTTGAAGTTGGACAGTGTAATTAAGTCCTCCAATTTTTTTTTAAGATTGGTTTTGCTATTCTAGATGTTATAAATTTCCAAAATGTATAATCAGCTTGTCAATTTCCTCAAAATATCCTGCTGGGGTTTTTTAGGGGTTACACTGAATCCACAGATCAAGCAGAGATTAGCATCTTAACAATACTGAGTCTTCCAACATAGGAATGCGACATACCTTTCCATTTATTTAGGCATTTTTATATTCACAGCAACTTTTTTACCTTTCAGTATAAAGTTCTCATACATATGTAATTAGATTTGTTCCTAGATATGACTATTTTATGCTTAGATCATATTATTTCAGTTTTCAAGTTTCATTATTAATATAGAATTGCAGTTTATCATTAATGAACTTATACCCTGTAACTTTTCTAAATTCATTTATTCATCCAAAATTAGTAGTTTTGAAAATTTCATATAATTTTGTAAATACACAAATACTTTCCTTTTTTTTTCTTTTAATCTTTTTTATTTCTTTTTCTTACCTAGAAGGTAGGGTTTCTATTGCAATGTTGAATAGAAGGGGCAAGGAAAGATATTTTTGCCTCCTTTCCATTCCAGGGGGAAAGGATTTAATATAAAATCATTAAACATGATATTAGCTGTTAGATTTTCATTGATGTCCTTATCGAATGGTAAAAATTCTATTTTTGGTTTGCCAGGAGTTTTTGAACTTGAGTGTTTAATTTTGTCAAACTATTCTCATTACTGTCATTTCTCCTTTATGTTAAGTTGGTGAATTATATTGCTGGGATAAACCCACCTTGGTCATGCTATATCATTTTTTTTCATTGTTGTTTCCTACTATTTTGAATATTTTTGTATCTGTATTCATGAGGGATATTAATCTTTTCTCTTATATTTGTCAAGTTTTGTTACTAGACTTATGCTGGCCTCATAAAACAAGGTGAAAGTCTTCTTTATTTCTTTAAAGAGTTTATGTAGAATTCAGTTTGTTTTTTTAAAATTCAGTGTTATTTTTAACTGATATATTTAACAAAATTCACCAATGAATTAATCAGGGTTTGGAAGTTTTCTTATTGGAAAAATATGTAATTACAAATTCAATACTTTATTTTTAGATTTTTTTTCTTCTTGTATTTTTCACAAGCTATGGGTTAAAAGGCAATTTGTCCATTTCATCTGAGTAGTTGAACTTAATGGCATAAAGTTTTCCATAATATGCTCTTATCTTTAATGTCCAACAAGCTATGTAGTGATACCTTCCTTTTCGTTCTTTATATTAGTATTTGTATTTTCTCTTTTTCACTTGATCAGGTTTTTGTTTGTTTTGTTTCCTAGGCTGTCATAACAAATTACCATAAACTAAGTTGCTCGAAACCAGAGATTTCTCTCGGATTTCTGGAGGACTGAAATAGAAAATCAAGGCTCCTTTTAAAGGCTCTAGGAGAGGATAATTCCTTACCTCTTAATAGTTTCTGGTTGCTGGCATTCTTTGGTTTGAGGATGCATTATTCCAATCTCTGCCTTTGTTTTCACTTGGCCTTCTGTTTCTATGTCTCTATGGTCTTCTTATAGGGATACCAAATCACTGGATTTAATATGACCTCAGAACTAATTATTTCTGCAAATATCCTATTTCCAAATAAGGTCACATTCTAAAGTTTTGGATGGACACAACCTTTTGGGAAATATTACTCAAGCCAGTATATTAATCTTGATAGGTGTTTATCAATTTTTATCATTTTCAAAATCTCACTTTTGTTTTTCTGTGTTAATTTCCAACAACTTTGTGTAAGTTCTCAGTCAATACCATGCCTTCCAACATTTCTTCTGTATCATTCTTTATCTTCACCTTCAGAAACTCAGTTATGAGATTCAAGGCCATTTGATTTTGCCTACAAAACTCAAATACTCTATACATTTTATTTTCACTCCCTTTTTCATTTTCAATTGTCCTGTCTTCCAAGTTTAAAAAATCATTTCTTCTATGTGTAATCCTATCATATTCAATTCTAGAATTTTCTTTTTTTATTTCCCATAATTTACATGTCTCTGCTGAAATTCCCAATCTCTTCATGTTTACCACCCTTTTTACTACTTCCTTCAGCATTTTTATCATAATTAATCTACCTCTGATAACTGTAACATCTGGGCAATCTGAGTTTGCTTCTATCGACTGTTAGCTCTCTGGATCAAACTTTTTGCTCCTCTGCGGGTCTTATAATTTCTTGCTGTATGCTGGATATTTTCCATAAAAGAACAATAGAAAATAAAATGAAAATAAATAATAGTTACTGCCACAAAAGGGCATGGCTATTCCTTTGTCAGGCTCTTAGAGTGGGAAGCTGAGTTAATCTCATCTGTAGTTGACATAGAGATGAGCTCTGCAGCTGATTTAGTTTAACTTTAGCATTTGCTTCAAATATTTTAAATGAAAAGAGTTGCCTTTCAGTGGGGATTGGGATCTGAGCACTGATGAGATCCTAGTGGAATCTTTGTGCTTTTTAGCTAAACTGCCTGATATCCAAACACGGGGACTTCCTCTCTGCACTACATTTCAATAGCATATTTTAGATTTCCTGAAGTATTCTCTTTGTATTCTACTCAGGCTTCCTCAATAGGTGACTTCTCTCAAATTACCACGCGTTTTGGAGGACCCAGTTGCTTACACTTACAATGTCTCAGAAATATTTTTTTCTTTATTTTAGTTCTGTTCTATGTTCTTATTGTCCTAGTAAATGAATAGTTTACTAAAATTAGCAATCTGGCTGGTTGAAAAGAAGTAAGACATACATCATGGATTTACAAAGTTACTAGCAAGCCAATGTTTACTGAACTTCATTTCACAGTAAGTCTATACAGGACATTGAAGAGATGAGAAAAGTTCTCTTTCTCTTTCACAAATCCACTGAACACTTACAATATATGGCACTATTCTGGCAACATACAATATAATTTAAATAACTGGGATATGGATAAAAATGGAGCTCCTAAATTATAAAAGATCTCATTTGATTTCTAAAATCTAAAATTAGAAGTGGACTAGTTCAGGTTCATTTTATCATGTGATTTTTGCCATCTCCTAAAATCTTGTCATCAATATCCATTTAGTGTACGGAGAAAAAACTGGGTAAGAACATTACCATTTCTCAGAATCTTAATAAAATAATGAACATCCATTTAATTTACATTTCACCGCCTAAAATTCAGTCTCATGCTCATACTTAATTGAAAGGGAAGCCGGGAAATACAGTCTTGCTGTATATCCAGGTCAAAAAAGGAATAGATACACTCAGTTCATAGAACTTACTAATTTTGTCAGCTTAAGACCTTCTTTTTTTAAGGATAAACGTTCAATACAAAAGTGTTGATTGAATTGAAAAGGAATGTCTTATCTGTTTATCCAAGCTACTGTACTGATGGTGGAGGCAAGGCATATTTTGAGGGAGGGGGTAATTACCTTCCTGTTACTTCAGCCATAAGTGAAGGATAAACACACATTAAAAAATCTCTGCTTATAATCCCACTTTGAACTTTGTATTTTCAGCCTCTATTATGCCTAAGCGTTAAGGTTAAATGATGGGATTAAAATACTATCAAAGTAACATTTTGTTTTAAAATAATTTCTTTAATGTGTTAGTGCATATTTTTAAGCCCAATATTCTAGTATAGACCTGTAAATCCAAGTTTCTCCCTATGCCATCCTTCCCATATACAATTTGTAAACTTTGATTCTATCAATCCCTCTCTCACTACACTGTTGTCCTTCACAACTTGAATTTCAACTTCCTGATGTACAGGAGTCAGCACTGAATGCTGTTTCTCAGTTGAGGCTGCACCATAATTTTCAGAGGCATGACAGAAATTTTTCATGGTTTGTATCCACATTTTCTTCTAGTGATGCCAGATTTCAATGAATCACTATTTACTGAAATATCTCCCATGTTCACTGCTGCATGATATATGTAAACAGTATTTTATCCCATTTTGTCTTATTAGCCCAGAAGTCTTCAGAAATATTATTTACACAGTCCTATATCTAGCAACTTATTCCTAATTAAGATCTGGTTCCACCATATATCCATTTTTCCTTTAAAAGTGCTCCTTCTTTGTGCTTTAAACTTGTTCTCACCATTTTTTATTTTGGCTACAGAACCTTTTCTTCTAAAATGATAAACCTCGTTAATCTTCAAAGATCCTTTGAGAACCAGTCACTGAGCACCTCCTGGATGAATAATTTGAATATGAATTTTATATGGGATTTGTAAACCATCCTTTATCTGCCCAGATAGGGATCCAAGTAGAAGCTATATGATCATTTGCATAATGTACTGTTATTCACTAATTGCTCAGCCTTATGTATGAACACTAACCTTTGTTTTCTATAAAACAGAGAGAGAGGAAAAAAAAACAGCTTTGATGGATACAGGTATCCAAATTATTTTGTGCCTTGTTTTTTTTGGACTGATTTTGTCCTTTAGAATCTGGGTTCTACAGAGATCACACCCTGCTCAAAAGACTTAATATCTGCCCACTCAAGACTACTTTTATAAATAATTATAATTTGCTATAAATGAAAATCTAAGAAGCTCTTGACTACAGTTTGTGGTTACTTATATTAATCGTATGTACTGTTATTCACTAATTGCTCAGCCTTATGTATGAACACTAACCTTTGTTTTCTATAAAACACAATCGAAGTAAATCTGCCTACAGCTACTTCTCTCATGCAATAGTAATTAAAATCTCATTTCAGAGACTAAGCTTCATGAAACTGTGACAGACCACTTGGCATATATTTGGCCTTGTGGCAGGAATCAAGTCCATACATACAGAAGCACTTGTGCAAAACTTGAGCAATGAAAGCACTTACATGAATTCAGGTCTGCTCCCATTAATAAGTGGATTCCAAAAGAAAAAAAGTTTATAAAGACTGTAAGAAATCTATTTAGATAGTTAAACTATTACTTCAAAATCCAATTCTAAAGGAGCTGTTGAGTAATAATGATTATCCGGGGTCCTTGGAAAATGTCTCTTAGAAGAGCGTTCCAAGCAAAACATGGTTTACAATGATTTAGAAAATATGAAAGGCTGGATTTTGTAGACTGCTTGGTGCACATCTTGTTTCTCTTAAATAAATTAGAAAAAAATCTACAGTGTTGTTGTAGTCCTTTGGTTTTATTTTCTGGGATTAAAAAGAAAGTATAGGCATAAATGTATTTACATGGTCTTCTTGAAGACATCCTTGAAAATAACTTATCAAATGGCTTTATTCATGTCTCTTGATTATCAGTATTCATCAATATCACTGTCAGCCTTGATTAACTGGTTAAAATTTTCAGAGCAGAATAAGGAACTTTCATGAACATTTCCCCCAAATCCCTGAGAATCGCAATCATCACAGATATATTTTATCCCTTCATCATAAATCTCTGGAAAGTAGCCGTGTTCGTTCATTGTTAACAGGGCAAGGAGCAGTGTCATAGAGGGTTAATCCATGTAAATTGGCTTCCACTCGTAAAGAAATTTTCTGTAACAGAAAAGAAAATTATATATAGGCGTTTGTTCCTTAAAGACAACTTCAACGTCTTCAACTTTCCATCTTCAAAATGTTCTGAAGAATATTTTTGGGATTGGAGATGTAAATCAATTCTAATGAGTAAAAAGACTGAACAGATGTTGTACTGCCAAAGGTATCATCTGTAGTACCAACAGAGTTAGGAAAACCAAGCTTTTCTACTCAGAAGTTCTTCATTTTTCTTTGGTTTCTAAAAGGAATTGGTGAAACGAAATGTTGAGGTTGGCCTACATAAACATAGGCAGAGTTGATGAAATTGACTTGTTTTACAATCTGATTTTCAAGGCTGAACCCCTTCCTAACAACACACTGTTTTCCCAAACACAGAAATGACTTACCTGAGCAGCTCTTCTTATGGCATCGCTGCTTATGAAGTTAATTTTCAAAAATGTTGGAGACTTGACTATAGCATCTTCTTTTATTCCACCTGAGGGAAGTTTGCATAAATATAATGTTGTGTTTTCTTACCTGAAAATCACGGATGTAAGTCAGGAAAAAACCAAAGAAGGAGAAAGACATAGACCATTCTGCTGCAGTGGTGATCATGTGAAGCACATAACCCTTGAGTGACAATGGAAAAAAAGAATAATTCTTTGAAATTTCACTTGAATGATCTAGAATTTCTCTCAAATAAAAGAACCATAAAATCTGCAAACCAATCTGTCTTCTGAACTTCAAAGGACATGACATAAACACTAAGGACATATTAATATACTATGGCCTTTTGTCAAAAACTATATACATGTGAGTTTATTAATTGTAACCAACATGCCATACTAAAGATATTAATAAAAAGTGTGTGTACAGAATATATTGATAACACAGAACCCTCTGCACTGTTTCCACAATATTTCTGTAAATATAAACTGTCTAAAAAAACATTTGTTTAAAAACTTAATTCTATTTATCTTTTATAAATAATTCCATATCCAAACTTTCTAGGAAAAAACAAAAAACAAAACAAAACAATCCTAATTTATTGAACATATCTCAATGTGGTTTTGATTTGAATTTCCCTGATGGCTAATGATGATGAACATATCTCAAGGCATTAGGAAAGTCTTCCTAAATGATCTAGCTGTCGTACCTTCATCTAGATCAAATAAAATTTCCATTTGAAGAACTAAGAACAGGACTAAGAACAGGAGAACCTCTACTCTATAATTGGGAAGTTACTGCTTTTCCCGCAGCCATAAGATTCATTAAATGCCACTAAAAATGTTTCAGTAAAAAATACTCATGATAAACTTAGTGTTATTTTTACACTAAAAATAAAGCATTAAATAATATATAGATTATAACTGAGGAAAACTAGCAAACTATTTCATTCTTTCATTCTTACAAACATGTCCTATCCAGAGCTAATTCTTTAAAAATAATTCAAAATGAAATGCCACTGAGAGGTTTGTGAAAACAGATGAACTTAATTTTGTCATTTAGTTAGCATACATCCCTCCTCTTTTTTTCCTCAGGGTCAAAGATGTTATCTCCATTCAGATATCCATTATACTGGAACCTAAATAAAGAGTACGTAATAATAAACTTCTAGATGGTAATTCAGAAAACAAGTATTCCAATAATAAAAGAGTTCAGTTGGGTATGTTGTACATTACATCCATATTTGAAGGAGTCAATTTCTACATCCATATTTGAAGGAGTCAATTTCTGAGAAAACTCTTTGCCATCACAATTCTCCTTATGTCTTGAAAATGTTCATTGTTGAATTGAGACAGAAAATACTGGTAGTGCTACCTAAACTCAATCGGACATAGAAAATAATCCTAATTTAACAAAATGATTACTCTAGAAAATTATCATTTTTAGTGATGACATGAAAAATACATCAAAATCAACCAAAATAGTCATCTTTAATATAAAACTATGTTTTATAGATTCCAAGATCTTACTCTGTCCTCAGGGTTCCAATGGAGTTTCTGTACAATATCTGTGCCAAAATTCCCACTGTACAAAAGTGATGAGCAAGTCAGCACTATACAAAAAGTAAGTCAAGGAGAATCTCAGAGAAAACCTGTAAGTTTAAATTAGATTCAAAATAAAAATCACTTTAAAGTTCCACAAGGATTACTCATTCATTTGTTTCCAAGGTCCAAACCCATTTTCTTAAAGACTCGATATTATATAGTAGTAGTGAAAATTAAAATGTACCCAGAGGATTACTATGAAATGGTTTGCATAGTCAATCCCTCTTTGCTCAGTAAATCAGCAGTACTAGCCTAAGATTCTGCTACATAATTGTTTTCGGGAGGGCATTAACTCATCCTTCACATCTCTGAAGTGAGTATGATCAGGCTGAATTTTATCTTTGTTCCCAGCTCAATTACTGAGATCTTATGTCAAATTTGAATCTCGTCCTTTAATTTAGGGTTAGTAACCCAAGAATCTCCCCCACAAAATGCCTGCTCACAATATGCCAACAGTGTTCACTTATATTCTGTTATTTAATTCCAAGCTGCCAAGTACAGCTATGTTTTACAGCAAAGGATACTGCTAAATGCACTTACTCCACACCAGATAACCACCAGTAGTCTGATCCAGAAGACTTGTTTGCCATGAATTTTGGGCTGCATTTGGTAGGAAAGGATGGTCTGAACGAACATGTATAACGAGCCCATGCCAAAGGTGAGCACAGCTCCACATACATGTACAATAAAAAAGGCTGTTTTCTGAGAGGTAGAAAGAAGAAATAAATAAGAGAAACTCAAAACATATTGCCAACACAATATTTAAAAGCACAGGCTAGTGACCTCAAAAAAACAGTCGCTGAATGGAAAAGGACTATGAATTCCAGAGATTACGTCCTGAAGCAATTCTCTCCCAGAGTACTCAACAAAAGCCAGAAGATTGCAGTAAACCAGTAGTCACGACTGAAAACATGGCAAGAATTATTCATTTACTCACTGAATAATAGGTTTATTTGGGTACCTCTTCTATGTCAAGCACTGTTCTAAGTACTCAGATACATTAGTGGACAAAACAGACAAAAATCTGGCCCTCAGAATTTACATTCAAGTGAAGAAGCACAAACAGTAAGTGGCAAACTTTAGAAATAAGTAAAGTCCATCGTTTGTTAGATGGTAATAAGGGTTATAGAAAAAGGGTAGCGCATGGCAAAGGAAGATCAGGATGGTTGGGAAGCTGGAGGGAGGGTTTCAACTTAAATCTAATTTAAATCTGGGTGCAATTTAAAGGCTCAAAAAATTAAAGCATTCCCTCTTGGCTCTCATCGATTAGTTTTGGATAAATTATACACGAGATTACCGTAAATTCCAATATTTTCCTCCTTTTTATCAGTATCCATTTACATTTTACTTTTTACTACATGTACCCTCTGCTTAAAAGTGACAATGGTAGCTCTCCAAAAATTCTACAAATGTTTTTGGTTGAACTGCTCTAGTTTTCGAAGCTGATGCAGTCTGTATTTCGCTTGGTTGAGAAGGCACTGCAGAGCACCTGGCAGAGTGTAGGACGGGGTAACAAGAGGGGAGAGGTTAGGACTTGGGTCCCTTCTTTCACAACTGACTGTGCTAATTCACAAACATAGCACCCAGTTTTCTTAGTTGAAGATATAGTAAGTAAAAGGTAATAATGTTTTTGCCAAAGCCATTGGTTTTCTTTTGGACAGGAAGGGCTATTTTGATTCGGTTTGTGGTATTCTAACTGGCAATGAGTTACAAGTACTGGGAAGAGAAAAGAATGCATTGCTATTACAACTTTGGGTAACAATGAAGAAAAACTTCAGTACCATAAAACATAATACAAAATGGTATTATCTTCTTCGAGAATTTATCTATACATACAATTAAAGGCTAGAAAAATATAGGCAAAAACGAAATTAACGATTTTAGGGCTACAAGCAGGAATATGGATAAATTTTCGCCTTAAAAATATTCTCATATAGGGCACCTGGATGGTTCAGTGGGTTAAGCCTCTGCCTTCTGCTCAGGTCATGATCTCAGGGTCCTAGGATCAAGCCCCGAATCAGGCTCTCTGCTCAGCAGGGAGACTGCTTCTCCCTCTCTCTCTGCCTGACTCTCTGCTTACTTGTGATATCTCTCTCTCTGTCAAATAAATAAAATCTTTAAAAAAATTTTTTTCATATAAATTGATGAAGCTAAATACTGATATAGCCTGATTGATGCCCACCTGTGATCAGTACATAGTTCCAACAACAAAATCCTGTGAATTAAAAAGTAAAAACAGGGGCACCTAGGTGGCTCAGTGGGTTAAGCCTCTGTCTTCAGCTCAGGTCATGATCTCAGGGTCCTGGGATGGAGCCCCACGTCAGGCTCTCTGCTCAGCAGGGAGCCTGTTTCCTCCTCTCTCTCTGCCTGCCTCTCTGCCTACTTGTGATCTCTTGTCTGTCAAACAAATAAATAAAATCTTTTAAAACTAAAAAAAAAGTAAAAACAAAGAATGGAGGGCACTCATTACCGTATTTTTATAATTAAAAATAAAGGCATTTAAAACTGGTTTTAACTGGCAGTACTTCTGCTTGGACATTCAATTTTGTTAGACACCAGGGAAACAGCAAAAGATCTTGAAATAGGCCAGAGAGTACTCCAGTGGAATGTTAAAGCCTCTGGCACTGGTTCTACATGAATGTCAGTTTTACTTGGCTCTGAAAACTTCCGTAATGATAGAAGTTATGTGTAGAGACAGAAGTTAATTTGTAGAAAACTGACAGAAATGCAAATAATCCATATCTATACAAATGCAATTGTGTCTTTTTGAATGTTATTAATTATCACTCTGTGAATAATGACCAGTTTTACATCATAAATTTGTTTTAGCATTCCTTATTTGACTACAAACCTGTGGTACCTTGACTTCTCTTTTCAGTTGATTTGTACTACCTACTATTTCCCTCATTAATTAGTAAGTTAAATAACATGTACAAAAGTCATTATTTTATTCTCTTTAAAAATATATCTTTTCACAAAGCAAAGACAAAAACTTATCCTTTGACAAAGACAAAAAAAATTATAGTGATATGTGTGGTCAGGAGCAAATGTCTGATAAAGAACTTAAGAAGTATACAATGAATAGTCTGTAATCTTTACCTACAAGCAGTTAATGAAACTTAGGAACTGATCTTCTGCTTATTTAGCCTTATCCTCTCTCTGAAGTCTCCCTGAAGATAAATTTTATAGGAAGAAAGAATGGCATGTGACAACAGAGGCACACATTATGGAGTTTTCTTGCCACAAGCCACGCAATACCAAGGATGGCTGGTAACTATTGGAAACTAGAGAAGAGGCATGTGTCCCCAAAAGGGAACTATCCCTTCTAACACCTTAGTTTCAGACTTCTGGCCTCCTGAACTTTAAAAGAATAAATTTCTGTTACTGTAAGTCACTCAATTTATGGTATTTTGTTATGGCAGCCCTACAAAATTAATACAGATTTCTGCTTACTTATCCTTTCCAAGTTTCCTCAAAGATAAATGTCCTTCGAAGGGAAAAATACTCTAAGTATGCACTGAGGATGCTTAGCATGTGTTTGTGTTTGCTGAATATTATTATACAGCGTTGTTTTCAAAGAAATTAAATCTGCATTTTTCAAGTCAGAGTTTTCCAAATCACATTAGGTCTCTTTAAGCACCAACAACCACAGCAGTAGCAAAAGAATTTTTATCCATCCTGCTTAGTCCCTTTAGCCTCTTTAATAAGTCACTAAACAATGAGAACATCTTTGAAGTACTATGTTAGGTGATGAATATACAGCGATGAACACAACCATTGTGCTTGTAATTAATGGAGAAATAGATCAACTAGAAAATTTTAAAAACCACAGATAAAAAAGTAGACTATAGTAAGTCCTGTGAAGAATTTGTTTCCAGAGGCTAAGAGAACACAAAGAATACAAATAAAGAAAACTCTATATGGGAACAAGTCTATTCACAGAGATCTCCCTGAGGAAGAGGTTTGCATGGAAAACCTGAAGACACCGAGATCTATTTAGGTTTGGGGTAGTGAAATGTCCAACAAAAGAAACATGTGAAATGGAGTGAAATAAACTTGTCTTATTTAAGGAATAAGAAAGTCCAGTGTTATGTACAAGGGAGGATATTAAGAAGGGGAATGATGTAGAACGAGGCTGGAGAAGTAGATCATGCAAGACCTTTGAATTAATTAAGCAGCTTGGCAGTTCATCAAATTCCTTTTTCTCTCTTGATTACATCTCTTTTCATGGAAGCTTGGAGCTGTACAGCTTTAAACAGGGTACAGGGAAACAGAGTGTGATGTACATATAATAACAAAAGATTACACTGGCTACAATATTAGATGAAAGGGAGGTAAGAGTGAAGGCAGAGAAAGCATTTAGGCGGCTATGGTACTAGGCCAGGCTATGAAAGATATGAAATCTGAACTGGTTGAAGAGATGGTAGGGAGAGCAAGCAGAGATGGAAATGAAGAGAAGCAGATGTTTTCAAGAAATATTTAAGGGGTAAAACCAACAAGTCCCTACTTTAAAACACAGTGCTAGAGTCTCTTCCAAGTCAAACTCTGCAACACAGAAGTAGGAAGAGGGAGGGGCAATGCACTCACCACTTAAGCACTGAAAGTTTATACAAGGAAGGATATTGGGGTACTGTTACAGAATCTGCTTATAAATAGGGCCCAGCCATGAAGCCATCAGTGAAGGATGTGAAGGAAATTCAACAGGTCCAAAGCTGCATGAAAAGGGATGTGATCAAGAGAGAAAAAAGGAATTTGATTCAAAATTAAAAAGCCCAGGGACCCCTGTGGTGAAGGTTAATTAGAATTAAAGCTAAAAGGAACATAGCAATAAAAGTATATAAACCGTTTTTATACGTAAATGAGAAAAAGGCAGAAAGGCAGCATGCACAGGCCACAATTAGGAATTCCCTTGGAATTTACTGGATTGCATAAACAAGTATTAATTATTAACACAGGTAGCATCTTACGTGTGGAGGTCACTTTGGGATCCATTCTTACCACACAGGGATGAGAGATACTGTTAAATTGGTAAAGGGACAACTGGAACAAAGAATCACTATCCATATACTAAAATATCCCCAAAACATATTTTTAACACTGAGCTTCAGAAATTGGTTAGTGAAGGCAGAATCCTATTTGTGGCAAAGACAGCTAGCCACCAAAAGTCCTGTGTCCCTTCCACAGTATGGAGTTGTCCCAGGAACTGATGCTCAGCATGACTTCATTTCCCAGTCCCTCTTGTTGTGTCTAGCAAATGTTAGGATGATGTGAGTCACTGTCAGGTCAAGGTAGTTAAGAAGCAGGTGTGATTTCTGCATATTCTCTTTGACTGTTCCAGTTGGCTGGATGCAGGAGACAGTAAGGACTTAGGGAATGCGAGAGCTCAAAGATGGATAGTGTCTGTGCCTTAAATCACTGTGGGAGGAAAGCCATCTGTCAGGCAAAAATACCTGCAGTGGATGCATGAATATGCCTCTATCTGTGTATTTGTATGAGGGTGTATAAATAGTTATTAGATGTCTAAACTGAAACTCTGAAGACTGCAGAGCCATTAAGCAAAAAACACCCATATGCCCAGGACATAGCTGGTATTACCAAAGATTCATCTGAAAGAATGTCAGTTGAAAGGAATGTGAAGAGTTTGCAAATATTTGTGAAAATTAACCTGCTACTTTAACAATTCCCTGAGAAAAAGGTGAAAAGCTCCATATCCTCCCTTTACTTCCTCGTATGAGAGGCTGAGCATCTCTAGAAATAGAGGTGATCAATGGGAACATCTAAACAAGAATATAAAATAGGTAAATGAGTGTAGATTGTTAGCATATTTTTTTTCCCCAAAGAGCTTTACTTTTAAGTAATCTCTACACCACAACCCCGAGATCAAGAGTTGCACGCTCTACCAGATAAGCCAACCAGGTGCCCCTAAGCCATATATATTTTTTCAAAGTTCAAATCTCTAATTGTGTCACTTATAATTTATATCAATTCTCTCTGGTCTTGGAGTAATCGCCAACTAAGTAGTAATGAAGAGTCTAATAGAGCCCTGTGAATGATTAAAAGGTCAGAATAATTTATAGGTCTTCAGGAGTTTACTGAGAATGAATTTTTCCAATTGTGTATGTAGTGAACCCTAAGAAGGTCAAATGATTTAAAGGCAGGGGATTCTACTTTGTTAAGGCAAAGAAACAATAACAGTGTGTAACTGAATGTTTCAGGTTTCCTTTTGAACATGTATTAATTTATGTACCTCAGGAAAATACTTATGCTGGGCTAAAATACAAACCTGGAAGTTTGCCACAACAGAAAGTCCAAAACAACTCAGTAATCCAAGTACAAGGCCAGCCTTGTTTAATTTGATGATACGACTCTCTTCAGGATTCAAGGCATGAACTTGCTTGTAACGAACATAAATGGTTGCAATGCCTGGGAAGAGATAACCCAAAAGGCAGCAAAGTAATAAGTAACCAGGGAATAAAGTTGCCAACAAAGAGTTAACAAAAGTCACCTAACATAAATTAAAAGGTTAATTTGAGAGAAGAGAAAAACCAAAAAACAGAAACAGCTGTTGGTTTTAAGGTTGGGAACTAGTAATTTCTCTGTGGGACTGAAGGGCACTCTCATGGGCCTCACATTTACAAATATTTAGGACAAAATTTAAGAGATAAGTTTGACGTTTTCTGAAAATCTCTAATGATAAGTGTTATATAAAACAAAATATTCTAGATGATTAGCATTAAAATTTAAAGTAATTATTGCTAAAATATGGATAAAACGGGTACTGGCAAAAAACAAAACAAAACAAAAACCAACCAACCAAAAAAAGAAAAAAAAAAGAAAAAAGAAACACCAAAAGGTGATTTGCCTCACTCCCATTTCATTTTATTTCAAATTATTATAACTTGGTTCAATCAGATATAGCAGTCAATTACACAGAAAACAAAAACACTAATTTTACGATAGTTGTTATCAAGAAAGGGTCAAATCAAGTCAAATTTCCCATTGCAAAAGTATTGCCAAAGAACTTGGAAGTATAGAAAATGAAACAGAGATATGCTTTTGTAGATGTGTTTTTGAAAACTTTAGTCATAAGATGAACCTCTATGCACTGAATCATTCATTTCCTTGACTTCAATTTTTGATCCAAGGAGATAGTAAATACTATTTGGAAAAGTGCAAATATTTAAAACAATGACAATTGATGAAAAAAAATTTTAATCATTAATACAAGTTTGATTCGAAAAATAATGAACAGGAATGTAAGTTACAGTAGAATTCCATTCCTTTGGCATTAGAACATCATTCAAAAATCAAAACACAGTTCTACCACTACTCTTAAACTTCTAAATTGTTTATCCTAAATGAATTTAGTTGGTGTTAGTTGCAGTCAGTGTGTTTATAAGCTTTCTGTCCTCTACTGGTCACTTAAGAAATCCACTTAAGGTCTCAAAAACTATTTGGTTATACTTTACAACTTCTATTTGGATGAGTAGTCAAATAGCCTTATAGATATTTTTTAAGGTTTATTTCTATAATTTAGCATTTTTAGAAACTGCCTTTCTTTGAAAAGGAACATATCTGGGATCAATAATTCAGTGGTAACATTCCCTCAGGTATAACCAGAAAGTAAAACAAGTAACAAGTGTTTAAAGAAGGAAAGGGCAATTTTGGTATTAATTTTGATTTTTAAAACAATTCCCATTACTTACACAAAACTGCAGCAATATTTAACATTGCCCCAAACAAGCATTTTTCTGGAGCTACTGTACCAGTGTCACTGAAAGAAAAAAAAGAAGGTATATGGATTTCTCACACTAAATATATATGTGTATTTTTTTCTAAAGAGTAAGAAATAATGGATTACTTCAAATCCTGTATCTTTTTACACATTCCTAAGTTCAACTCATATAATTTTATGAGAACATGACAGTTTGAGCTCACAGTATTTATCTAGTTCACTTTTCTTTTTTTAAAAGATTTTATTTATTTGACAGAAAGCACAAGCAGGGGGAATGGCAGAGGGAGAAGGAGAAGCAGGCTCCCCGCTGAGCAGGAAGCCCGATGTGGGTCTCCATTCCAGGACCCTGAGATCATGACCTGAGCCAAAGGCAGACACTTAGCCAACTGAGCCACCCAGTGGCCCTAATTCACTTCTTTCTCATACCACTTGAAATTACTTTTTTTTTTTTTTAAGATTTTATTTATTTATTTGACAGAGAGGGAGAGAGAGATCACGAGTAGGCAGAGTGGCAGGCAGAGAGAGTGGGGGGAACAGGCTCTCCACTGAGCAGGGAGCCAGATTCGGGGCTTGATCTCAAGACCCTGCGATCATGACCTGAGCCAAAGGCAGCCGGTTAACTGACTAAGCCACCAAGGCACCCCAAGATTACTTCTTTTTCAGGTAACAGAAATCAACAGAAATTAATTAAAAACAAACAAACCTGGGCACCTGGTGGTTCAGGCAGTTAGGCAGCTGCTTTTGGCTCAGGTATGATTGCAGGGTCTAGGAATTGAGACCCACATCAGGCTCCTTGCTCAGTAGGGAGCCTGCTTCTCTCTCCCTCTGCTCCACCTCTCTGCTTGTTCTCTCTCTCTCAAATGAATTAATAAAAATCTTTTTAAAAAATAACAAAAAATACCTACCCTGGGTACATTAGGGCTGTGTTACTGATTTCCATCAATTGGTCTCAGGTGTGTTCCTTTGTCCCACCTGGATGTTCCCGAAACACTACAGATCCTTTCACAACTCTGCTTTTGTCATCTGTTGTTGACCCTGTCTATAACTCAATTAATACCTAATCATGTCCTGTTAATTTCAAAAACATTTATCAAGCACCTACCATGTGCCCGACAGTATTTTAGGGACAGGAGTACAGTGGTTAGTAAAAGAGACAAAGCCCTTCCCCTCTTGTAGCTTCCACATGAGACCAATTTTTCCCTGCCCTCCAGAGCCTTGGCCAACTCCTCTAGCAGAATGAGGAATCACAGAGCACCCTGTCCAGACTTCTGTTAAAATTGCTGATCACAATGTATTACAATGTATCAGCTTACATGCTTGTGTTTCAGGGCAAACACAGATCCAGATCAACACCTATCATTTACTGTGCAAATTTGGGTATGCTCTTTTATCTTTCTATGACTGTTCCTTGTCTGCAAAATGGGCTATTAATTTCCTCCAGCCTCATCAGCTCAACATGAGGAAATGAAAGTGACAATACATGTGAAGATCTAGCACAGCAGCAGACACAGGAGACACCCATTAAATGTTAGTTCCTTTCCCTTCTCTCAAACTACAGTAAAGATGAAAAAGATAAAGTCTTTGGCCACAAACTGAAGTACTAAAGGAAAGAGATAATAAGGATCTCAGCTAACACAATCTAATTGGAATCAAAAAGAGAGGGAAAGTCACATCTGGTAAGGAATCAATAGTGTTTGGTGAAATTTGGGTTAGGTTTATGAAAAGTAAAGTAACACATATAAATTCTAAGGATTGCTCCTTCCAACTCTAAGATGTATCTTTAGAAACAAAACATTCTGTTACTCTGATCATCTTCAGGAAGTGAGAATTATGGTTTAGCTGCTTGTTTTTTCTACCTTTCAATTTTTCAAAAATAATGTATATACATTCCTATAATCAAAAAATTTCTGATTTCCTAAAATTTTAATAGTTGTATTTCAAGAGATGCTACAGTTTAGAAACACCCTGTGAGGAAACAAAAGCATGCATTTCCAAGATGGCTGGCTAAGTGTGCTCCTGCTTCGGCTCTGAAACAGTCTGATACAAACTGTACTACAAGTAAAATCAGCCAAGTCCATCACCTCATCAACACAGCACTCCAACCCAGTGGTCATCAAACTATTTTGATCACACACCATCAAAAAGAAAAAAAAAATTAAAAAGTCTGATTGTGTAACTTCAAAATATATGTATTTATTAGATAAGTTCAAATATCGAGATTTTAAAATATACATAGAGATTCTAATTTGTTCTCTTCCCCCAGTACTCATCTCCTGCATTCTATGCAGGCATCCACTACTTGAACGAACTAAGAGAACACCTGAAACATACTTGCTGTGAAATTGTCTTTGGTGTGGAAATTTACATTTGGTTATATCTTTTGGGACTGTTAACAATTAAACCTTTTAGATGGTGTCTGTGAACTGAGAGGAACTTTGCAGAGCATCTAGTCTAATTTAATCATTCTTCAGATGAAGGCAATGAGCCCGAGAAGTAAAATTAAGTACTGAGTTTAAATGTATTAGAACATTGGAGAAAGGTCCCAGGGTAATAATACTAAGGTCAGTAGCAGAAAAATAAAAGGGCAGAACAGGGACAGAAAAGGAAGTGTCTAGGGTACTGTCAGAAAATCACATGCAGTACCATCAGAGAACTGAAACTCTGAAAAAGAACCCAAAGGCCTCTTAAATGATTAAAAGCTTTTTAAAGTGAAAGCAGACAAGTTCTTAAAGGGGAAATAAAAATGCTGAAAGGCACTCAGGAATAACTGATGTATGTTCTCTAAAAAGTTACTAAAGAATGAACTGTCTCCTTAAGCTACATGTTCCTGTAGCAGCGTGCTATGATCAGTGGTGATTATTCATCAAATTATTCCTAGAATCGGAACTTTCAATTCTAAAATATCTTTGGTTTTTGTACATCTTCCAAAAGCGTACCCAATTTGTTGCTATCTTTTGCTCCATACCATCCCACTGTGGGAACAAATGTAGATAGTAACATTCTGATCTCTTCTTGATACTTTTTTTTTTAAGATTTTATTTATTTATTTGACAGAGATCACAAGTAGGCAGAGAGGCAGGCAGAGAGAGAGGGGGAAGCAGGATCCCTGCTGAGCAGAGAGCCCCATGTGGGGCTCGATCCCAGGACCCTGAGATCATTACCCGAGCCGAAGGTGAGGCCCAACCCACTGAGCCACCCAGGCACCCCTCTTCTTGATACTTTTAAAAAGATAAATTTAGCCTTCTGGTTCATCACCCTTTAAAAATTCACTATTTTCTACATTGGAGAGGTCATTTTTTCAGAATGTAAACAAATAAATAAATGAAACAACTATAACAGCAAAACAAACTCTGGAAGGAAACCAACCAAACCATTAATTACCTCTGGACAGGCAGAAGCAGGAGAGGGGCTGAAACAGACTTTCACTTTTTACTTTTATAATCAGTCTAGTATTATTTAAAATGTTAGGATAAGTATATATTGTCTTTATAACTGGGAAAAGAGAGTTACAAACATAGCACAAGCAACTGAGTACCCATACTTATATCATTATTAGTTTTGAAATTTCAAAAATACTACTGATAAATTTTGATACTTAATGTGTCAGAAAGACCTAGACAATATGTCACAAAGATTAAAAGCAGGGTCTCTAGAGTCAAACTGCCCAAACTGCATTTTGGTTCCACCTCTTACTGAGTCATGAATCCTTGAACAAATAACTTATTTCCTTCTCTCTTAAATAGGGGTAACAATTTTTACTTCATAGGGTAGTTGTAAGGATTCAATTATTTATCATCTGAAGAATGTTTAGAACATTACCTTGTATATAGCAAGTAGATCAATAAATAGTTGTCATTACTATTATCTTTTAATACTACTACTGTTGTTTGCAGCATTTTTGAATTTTAAAGGGAGAGTTTTTCCACTTCTATCTTCTGAGACAACCTCAAATATTTATTTGGAAGACAAGACACTTAAAGTGTCTTAATTCACTAACTAATTTACTAAGTGAGTCATATCCCTGTCTCCACCTTTCTCTATCACATGGAAAGAACCAAATACAACTTCCTTTTTATACTCTGTGTTGTTATAATGTTGAACATAACCTGAATTTTAAAATGTTAACATGGAATGTTGGCTTCACTGTTAAAATGTGAATGATACATAAATGGCCTCCTATAAAAAAATACATTTCACTGACCTGATATAAGGCAGAGCAGGGTCAACATGGTGAAGCGTTATGGCCGTAATGTATGAAAATATAAAAGCAGCAGCTGTCCAAATTACTAGGGCAGATGGGAGGAAACTGAGACCTTGTTGAAACCACCACATCTCAAACAGGTCTTCTGAGGTAGAAAAAGCAAATTAGAGAAAATTATTCACAAGTATTTCATCTCTTCTACTTTAGCCATCCATTCCCACTATCTTATACTTATCAACCTGAGCTTTCCATTTCTGATATCACCCCCCACACCATCTACTAACACCTGCTTGCTTTCAGTTTCTCTGTAAATGGAACCAAACTTCACCCACTTGCCATATCCAGAAACGTTCTTCCTCCCTCAGGTTTCCACACATAATCAAGTAGTAAGCACTGTTTATTCAACCTTCTAAGTTTCTTTCAAATCTACCCTTTCTTTCCATCTTCACTGCCACTACTCTACCGAAAATACCATTATTTCTTGCCCAGATTATTATTATAATCTCCCAAATGGTTCTTCTGTAGTATGGACCATGACCAATCTAGACTCCACCCTAAAGCCAGAGCGATCATTCTAAAATTCTGAAATATCAATCTGACTACCTATTCTCCTATAAAGAATATTTCAGGGCCTCCCTGTGCCCTTATAAATTGTCTTTCCTCCTTAACTCTGTCTACAGAGTCTTTGCATTGTCTGATCTCTACTTAACTTTTGGTAATTCATCTCTGGCTACTTCTTTGTTCCCAATTCCTTGCTCTAGCTTTCATCATCAATACAAATGCAAACACAGTGTCTACTCTGTGTTAGCACATTACTAATCACCTTAAATAAATGATCTCATTTACTTCTCACAATAGAATTACAGAGATTAAGAGCATTGTCCAAGGTCACAGGGCTGGGACTTAGAATTAGAACTAAAGCAGTTCTGTTCCAGCACCAATCACTGTGCTACATGGCTATAGGAAATTTCTTTCCGATGTTCAAATCTGTTATGCTGTCTTGTACACTCGCAGACCTTCATGTACACTGTTCTGACTGGGTAACAGACCACCATGCTATCACCCTTCAGCCTCACTACCACCTGCTAACTCCTATATACTTTCTTTTTTTTCTAATTTATTTTATTTTATTTTATTTATTTGTCAGAAAGAGAGAGAAAGAGACAGCACAAGCAGAGGGCGCAGCAGACAGAGAGAAGCAGACTCCCTGCTGAGCAGGGAGCCTGATGTGGGACCTTATCACAGAACCGTGGGACCATGACTCCAGCCGAAGGCAGATGCCCAACTGACTGAGCCATCCAGACATCCCTACTCCTATATATTTTCAAGTACTAACTCTTACAGCTTTAGCTGAGTGTCCCTGCTTTGTTTCCAAGAACACCTTTGACTTCCCCGACCAAGACTTTCATCTCACTTAACTGTTGCTTGTTTGCTTGGTTTTATCTTCCTCACTAAACCTTAGCTTCTGACAGAGCAGGAACCAACCATTTTGTTCACCATTATATTTCCAGCTCCTGCATGAGGGGGAAAAGAAAAAGAGTACCTAAATACACACATATCACACATCACCACTTTCTCTTAAATTCCAGACTGAGGATGTTGTTTCCGAATTCACTAATGATTACTTGATATTAATGTATCTGAATGTATTTAATTTTTAAAAATAAATACAGAAATACCCTCAAGTTATAAGAAATTACTGCTATGCATATGAAATAATGTCATGTTTAGAGGAGTATCTTCTCATAGTTTGATGGACAGAAATTGAATATTTCCCATGAACTTTGTAAGAACAACTTTTTTTTTTAAGAGCTTATTTATTTATTTGACAGAGATCACAAGTGGGCAGAGAGGCAGGCAGAGAGAGAAGAGGAAGCAAGCTCTCTGCTGAGCAGAGAGCCTGATGTGGGACTGGATCCTAGGACCCTGGGATCATGACCTGAGCCGAAGGCAGAGGCTTAACCCACTGAGCCACCCAGGCGCTCCTGTAAGAACAACTCTTACCTGCATAATCCTCCAATGTGCTCAGCTTCTTCCAAATAATGAAATCTCAGCCACTTTTGACTTGTACTCGTCATTTACTCTGATCATCTGACTTGTTGCTAAATATATACATTTAAGTCTTGCTAAGTTTCTTTTCCTTTTTCCCTAAAGTCACCATTATAGACTCGATCTGAGTAATTTCCTGCTTGAATTATCAAAATCTCCTCCTTTCTGTTTATTTTTTCTTTTTAGTCTTTAACATTCTATCAATTTTCTTCATCAATCTAGTTAAACATGATAATTCCTTGCCACATTCCTATAGTGCTTTCCCCAGCATAAGTTTCTGGGACAATAATTCTCAATTTCTACAAATTTTGAATTATTTCTAAAATCTTTAATTCTTCTCCTTTATTCTCTTTGAAATAATTTTACTTTGGATAATTCTTACATAACATCCTTAGAAGAGTCTAGTTTCATATTTGTTGGTTCCACCAACGCTTGTACCTGTTTTACAGTTTTTGATATGAACTTATATTTGGATGATTTTAATTGGGAGTATTCTATAAAGCTTAGGTTAATGGTGAATCATTCCAGGGTGGGTCTATATCTATTTTTGCCAGACAGTCTGGCGCATTACCAACCTGGGCCAACTTTTTTCCAGGTTTTTTAGACCATGTAGATAAGTAAATTTGAACCTTGAATCTGAGTGTTGGCAAACCCCGTAGTTTCAAAAGTTCTCAAGAAGTAGCTTTACTCACCCACCTGGACCTGGGTGAAAATGAACAAATTTCTTTGTGATCCCCCTTGCCAGGAAGGAGATATTTTTCCTAGCCCACCTTTCACTGAGTAGTTTTTTGAGGATCCTGGCTGAATCTGGGGAAAGGTGGTTCTCCAAGGCCATGGGTTGTACAATTTCAAGTAGAAATATTTGCATTTTAACTTTTATGAATAAAATCATCCCCTGAAACACATTTATACAAACTACCATGTGAATGGTGCCTCTTGGAATTGTATACCTGAGAGGTCAAAGGGCTTTGAATTCTCTCTACCTTGGTGGGGAGCAAGAGGAGCCTATCACTAGTCCTTAATTGTGCTTTATTTCTGCTATCACCCAAACCAAAAGACACACTGCTAGTTTACTACTCTGGTTTCTATTCTCTCTTTGACCTTTTAGCCCTGGGGATTTCCCTTTCTGTTCTACAGGCCTACAATGTATTTAAAAGGCTAATATAATTTATTCAGCATTTAGGTGTTCTAGCAAAAGGGATTTCCAAAACATTGTGTCCATCCCTTTGCTAGAAGCATAACCCCCTTCCTTTAACCATTTTTGTATGCACATGTCCTTCTTATTCTTTAAAATCAACCTCAAATATGATCTTCCACAGCAACCTTCCCTAATCTCTCTGCATACAGAAATAAGCACTCCTTCTTCTGAGAACACTCTATTTGCACATCTCTTGTGGCTATTGTCTTCTACAGTATGACAAATAAGTAAAGGGTCTTAAGTGGATAAAATCCTTGAGGAGAGACTCCACTTCCCTAACCATAGCAGAGGGCCTTCCCCATGTTAATCACAAAATATTTTCTGAATGAACAAATAGCCAAAACCAAATTGATTCTTAAACCCCAAAAAGATTCATGATTTTTCTATTTCAGTCAAGAGTATTGTCATTTTTCCAGGTTATCCAGATTCTGAGATCTCATGAGTAACCCAAGGTTCCAAGACAATATCCTCTTGCCACATGTGGCTATTTAAATTAAAATGTCAGGGGTGCCTGGGTGGCTCAGTGGGTTAAGCCTCTTCCTTTGGCTTGGGTCATGATCCCAGGGTCCTAGGATCCAGCCCCGCTTCAGGCTCTCTGCTCAGCAGGGAGCCTGCTTCCTCCTCTCTCTGCCTGTCTCTCCACCTACTTGTTCTCTCTGTCTGTCAAATAAATAAATAAAATCTTTTTTAAAAAATTAAAATTTCAATGAACTAAAATAAAACTTAAAAACTCAGTCTTTCAGTCATACTAGGCACATGTCAAGTGCTCAAAAGCCCCATGTGTCTAGTGGCTACCCCAAAGGATAGTGAACATAGAGCACATTTCCATTATCATGGGAAAGTTCTATTGGACGATGCTGAGCAGCTCTTACAGGGACTGCACTGACATAGCACAAGTAAAGAAACACACTACTGATACATAATAAGTGGTAGCTTTTAGTACTAACTGTTAAATGGTCTAAAATAATACCCGCTTCACAGAGGTTCATGCAAGAACTAAATGAGTTAATATATATAAAACATTGTCACAGATGATCAATAAATGGCTGTTTCTCTTTTAGACTGTAAAAGATAAATTACCTGTTTTACAAGCTCGTAAGATATTGGTCTTCAAATCTGCACAAACCTGCACCCTTGTAAATCCTGAAATCTACATACAAAGAAAATAAGAAAATGTTTCAAACCACATTCTTTTAAACATGTACAATTTCAGTTCAATGCACCAATATTTGTCCATGGGTAGGACACTATGTTATAGTATTATTAATAAGTTATTTTTCTTTAAAGAGTCAATACATGTGTTTAAGTTTTTATTTTAAATTTAGTTTGGTGAACATACAGGGTTATATTAGTTTCAGGTGTGTAAACAGTGATTCAAAACTTCCATACAGTACCTGGTGCTGTTCGGGTTAAGTGTACTAGTGTGTTTTATAATGATATTGTACCATCTGAAATTAAATAATATTTCAAATCTAGGATATCAATTTTCCTATCCTTTCTCACATTAGACACCTTTCACTGACATCAAAAAAGATAAAGTAAAAGGAGAAACACTGAATTTCCTCCTATGGAGGGAAAGACAAAAATGAGGAAAGGATAGTTTATTATTAAGCAAAATAAAACATTAACTAGTCCGTGTGATGCAAAGGGAAGAATAGAGTTGTGAGATCGGCTTTATCCAAGTACAAATCCTAGCTTTATCAAGTCCCAGCTGTATGATTTTAGGAAAGTTACTAAGCTTCTCTTAGTTACAGTATTCTGATTTGTAAAGTAGCTATCTCAAAGGGTTGTTCCTTGGAGTAGAACAGAGAAAGCATACAATATAACAATGATAGCTGATTTGTCAATTCTGTGCAAGTGTAACTAGCCACAAGGATGGGAACAACACTTTTTAATTCTTTACAAGTGTGAATCATCTTGGATTCATATCTCCTCAGGCTTTGAGGGTTCTTGGTTAAACTAACAGTTTAGAAGACAAGCAAGGCTTGAAATGATTTACCAGTCTCCTAAGGACAACTGAAAAACTTAAGTGCCCTGACTTAGTGAGGAAGACTACTTTTGCCCATGCATTTTCACAGTGGAAAGCTAGAAGTGTGGCTGGTTAACTGCCAAGCAAGCAAAGTTAAAATTTTAATGGTTAAATGATTTAAGAAGCCTTTGAAAATATGAAAGAATAACCTCCATCTAGTAGTAAGAGTGCTTAATGAATTATTTCTGCTCTCTCACCTACCTTCTCTGCTTTCTTTGAAGATCCATGAATCAGAACTGCAGTCACAATTCTTAAATTTTTCAAATATTTGAAAGCCACTGGTAATAAGATTAATTCCTTTTACTGTCTCCTCTAAGCGGTGACTGCTAAGAAACAATAAGAAAGTAAATTCTGGATATTCCAAGTAAAGTTAAGATAGTCTTAAGCTCTTTTTAAAAGTCCACAAAACCACCAGGCCCAAAGCAAAGCGTAAGAGAAAACAGTTATTTTTCTAAACTCTAACCTGGCCTTCTGACAAATGTGATATTCTCGTAACTGTTAAATCCCAAAGAGTGTACAAGATTAAGTAACTTTTTTTTTTTAATAAGTTGGATCAAAAATTACAAGGGAAGCAGAGGGGGTGGGGAGAGAATCTGATAATGCCACAATAATTACAAAACTGCATTTGAGTACTGATTTATAAATTAAAATTTGGGAGAACTGGAAAAATTATTTCCCCGATGTGTTTACTGGTTTTCAAATGTATGTAATGTAAAGAACGAACAGTGTGAAGATACAAGGGACCAGCTATTTACCTTTTGCCTTGGGCCCACACACCCCTCAGGTGCGCCCAGCGACAGAACTGCGTGTGGTAGACCAGAACTCCGCGTGGTAGACGCGCTTCAGATAAACACAAGGTCACCACAGATCTCAAATTCAAACCTACCCCCAAGCCCCCTACCAAGGAATCTGAGCCTAGGAGTGAAAACTGGAACGGTACCCAACCGCAGTTTTTGTGGCACTGGGGTGAGGGTTCTCCGTAGCCGCTTAAAACAAAACCAAGGCATTATTTACACGGCTGCCTTCTTCCAGAGGCGCAAAGCCCGGGGACTCTGATCTCAGCCGGGTTGTGCCAGCGGCCAGGAAAAGATGCGGGAGGCGGAGCCTGGCTCGGCCCGCGCGGGGGTAAGAGGGGAGAGGAACCCGGAGACACCGAGGATGGGGAGGCAAAGGTGAAGCACGGGCACCTGAGCCCAGCCCGCCCCCGCCCCCGTCCCCCAGGTCCCCAGGAGCCCGCCTGCGCTCCGGCCACCAGGGGGTCCCTCTCCCGCGTTTTGCAGTGTGGTCCCGGGGGGGCAGAGCCAGTCCGCACGCGACTCGCGCGCGGGCCACTGGGGTGAAGCTCCGGGCGGCTTCCACTTGCCAAACCCGCCCGATCCTATTCTCTGAACCACACCCCTACAGGGGGCTAGGGCCCGCCCTCATGCCCTTTTCGGCCTACCTTATGTGGATGACCCCGTCAGGGACAGCCGCCGCGTCCGAACCCGGCCGGCCGGCAGGACCGAGACAGGGCGGGACCCTAGGGCGCGCTCCCGAGCAGCCAGGCCAGGCCTGGGGCGCGCTTACCGCCCCGAGGAGCGCGCCCGCGCCGCCGCTCGTTCCGACCCTGTATCCCTTTACGGCAACGCGAAAGTGTCGCGAACGGGCTGCCGCCGATCAGAGTCACTCAGTCGTCTGGAGGCGGAAGGTTTATTTCTAGCGGTGTGTTTTCGGGGGTCGGGGTAAGGCTGCGGGGCTCGGCCTTGGGAAGATGGCCGGGTGTGACGGACGTGTTGGGGGGCACGACTCTCGAGAGGCGTGGAGAGAGAGCTGCATGCTCTGGGGTGGGGCATTGGAATATAGGTGTGTATGGACTCGGCGAGGCGAACGCAGCGCTTCCTTGCGCCGGCTGGCCTTGCGCGCGGGGTTGTGGGGAGGGCGAGGGGCGCTTGCCCCTCTGGCCCCGGGTGGAGAGACTGAGGTGACGAAGTGCTAGCGCGGGAGTCCGGGGACTGCTGAGTGTGGGAGTTGGGAGTCGTGGCGCGGAGAACCTCGGCCGGCCCGGGCTGGGCGGGCGGGGACGCTGCCCGCGTGGAACCGACCGTGCCATGTCGGGTCCACACCCTCCTGCTCAGGTGCTTCCAGGTCCCCAAACCGTGTTGCATTCGGTGACGGGGTGGCCTGCCTTTTGGAATGTGGTGGTCGTGTGGCTGGGCCATGCTTCTTGGTCAGCAACTTTTCTAGAAATATCAGCATATATTTATTTATAAATAGCTGGGGTTTGTTTCAGCAGTATTCTTGGAAGGAGAAAGGACAGGAGGGTTGCTAGTGTTTGCAGGTGTTCCCAGGAACGCTGGATGGATGGGATCTTTACAATTAGCTGTGCGTAACATGTCTTCTCCAATTTGGTGCTTGGCGTTATGTCACTTGGCTGTTTTGGATCATTGGTATCGAATATATAATTTTGTTTGAGGTCTCTTAGTTTATTAATGAATCCGTATTATGATAGGCAAATTCATAGTTATTCTTCAGCAAATATTAATGTCTTATCTTGTATGTGGGCAGAAATAAAGATTCAGTTTCTGCACTCGAACTAGTAGGATAGGAATGTGTTCAATGTGTGTATTTAATTGACTAACACCACAAGTTAGACTGTCGTAAGGATATTTAGCTTTACTACTTTGGAACATTGGCAGTCACATAAAGTTCCAGCGATTGAAGTTCTAAAAGCATTTATTTTGCTGCATATCTGTTCTGTGGTGAGAAAAACTAGTCAGAGCCCCTTGTACAACTTGTCTGCGCAATGCTTCCATTAGAGAAATAATTGTGTGATAAATCTGCCTCTTGTATTAACCTGTTCCACCAGAGGCGTCTTTATTTCTTGTCCAGTTAATAGATTGTTCTGAATATTTACAACTATTATTTCATAAATTTATTCTCCTTCCTTTCCCACACCCAATCTCTTCAAATTTACATTATAAACACTTAAATGTTTGATATCTGTAACTCTAAACTTTGCCATAAGCCAAATTACATTTTATTGCATAGTCAGTTTGTTTTCTAGTAAGCAGTAGAGTTGTTCTTTAAGCTGGCTAAAAGTGCTGGTGATGTTCTTTTGAGGGTCATGCTGTGCTGTCTTTTTTAGGGGAAGTATTCCCCTATAAAATACCAGGCTTTTGCTTTTCTTCTTTTTTTTTTCCTGGGGGAAGTTGTTTCCTTTTTTTTTTTTTTAAAGGAATGCAAGATTTCACTTCAAAACAGTAGATCTAAATTGTATTACACAGTACTGTTTTTGCTTCCAAGACTGCTGAAAAGGCTTTTGTTTTTGCTAACTTGTTCTATGTACCACTTGTTAAATAATGCTGAATGTAATCCTGTGATCCTATTAGTTTTCCTTTCTTAAAAAAACATTTTGTAATTTGCTCTGCCTTCCAAATAGTGTTGGCCATTAGTAATTTTCTTTATTAGTGCCATAAATGTTGGAAAGAACTGTGTAATCACTAATTCCCGTGAAAGGACTGTAAACACACTGCTGAATCAGTGGAGTTTAAAACTTGGTACCCTTAGACGTGGGGGATGGGAATTCTGGAATTTCACACTACAGGTTGGATATTGTGTAAGTTTACCTTATGCTCTGCTGAGCAGTTGGAGATGCCTTTTTTAGTGAGATACTTGTCAGATGTTCCCCAAAGCTGAACACATGAACACAGGAATAATGTAGGCAGCATGCCATTTTCCTCAGCTGCTATAAGCACAGATGTTCTATGTCATAGATTTAGCTTCACAATTTGTGTGTAATTTTAGTAAAGGTATTCACTAAATAGCTCTGATTATATTTTTGTACCTTTGTTGGGCTTTTCACATAAATATTCATGCCTGCACAAAGAAAATTTTTTTGTTAGACCATATGTACCCCCCTTCCCTGGACTCCCACAATAGTTTGTTTACAGCACATTATAACTTAGCTGTTTATAAGACTCTCCTCCCCACCCCCTTTAAGTTTCTTGGGATCATGGATTGCCATACTTCAGTCTATCTGTTTCTTCAGGGTCTAGAACAACTAGGTGCTCATTAAATAATAATGAGCCATTTTTGTTCCTTGTTCCACAAATAAGTCCTGATTACCTACTTAATGTTAGGTATGGTGTGAGAGTGTGGGAAAAGAATGTTAGACAGGCATGGCCTCTGCATTCCTGGAGCTTATAGACCAATATGGGGAGAAGACCAGAAACAGTACAACAAACAGAAAAACTCAGTGTATTAAGTGCTATGAAATGAATATTGCAATAGAGCCAGGTTATAACAGAGAAGGGGAATTTGCTGATTATAAGTGGAAAGGTTACAATAGCTATAGGCCTATGAACAATATTATATTAAAATACATTCCAGGTGATGGGAAGTTTTTCAGCTAAAATACTCACTTTTACTGTTATGATTTATGAAAAACACATCCTCAGTTAAAAAGTAGGTTGTGCTACAAAATTACAAAAATTTTTATAAGCTCATTGATGACTTTTCAAAACATCAAAATAAAATCTCAGTTCTTTACCATGGTCTGTAAACCTCTGCATTGTCTGGCTTTTCAAACTTTATTTATGTCACTCTTCCATCTGATTTATTGCTGTCCACCCGTAGTGATCTCAAATGTACCTGAACAAGACAAGCTCCTTCTTGCTTCAGGGCCTGTTACCTTTACCTGGACTAGGTCCTTTTCATCCTCTGAATTTGATATAAATGTTACTTTTTCATAGATTCCTACCACCTTATCTAAAATGTGCACCCCTAACTATTTTCTGGCTCCACACTTTGTTTTCCTCATAGCACCCATCACAGCGTGTAATGCTATTTACTTGTTTACCTGTTTTTAGTTATTTACCAGCTGGACATGGGAACCAGGAGGATGTCTAGCTTGCTTACTGCACTCAATGTTGGCTGAATGCATTTGGAACTTAGAATTCATTTTCTCATAAAAACTTATGACTGGTGGTTTCTAGGCTAGCCAGCAATAAATTTTAACTCCTTACATTAATTGTTTTAGTTCCTTGTAGTATGGCAAAAAAAGGACATTTTCTCTTCACGCTTTTTGGCATAGGCCTGACTAGGTAAAAAATCTCAAGTGGCTAGAATAATTTTTATACTGTTTGCTTCTCCATTCCATATTCCCATCCCACATCGCGTTTCCCTTTTCTCCATAAAGTTCACTCTTCCTATAATAGTCACCTACCCTGTTGTACTCCCTTGAGATATTCTTGCTTTTCCTTTGCTGAAATTCAAAAGCTCCTGTTTTTTCCTGAGATGGTTTGAATTGCAATAGCCTCTGGGTCTCAGATGTAATCAGATGAAGAAGAGTGGAGATGGGCCTATAGCAGTGACAACACCCTCTGTGTCTATGTCTATAGGCATGTATTGAAAGCAAAGTGGGCATCTGTAGGTTGTGCTACATGTACCTGAATTTACATTTGCAATCTTGTTGCTAGTAGCTTCACAGAGACAATGTTGCCAAATTGAAATAGTTAAATACTCACTGGCTTTTTTTCATGTATGAATTAAGTAATGGCTGGATCTATTAAGGTTTGTCAAACTGTAGACTTTTCTAAGAGAGAATTAAAAGGTAAAAAAAAAAAAAAATCTAGGTCAGAGGGGGAAAACACTCAGAAGGAAGGTATCAGTTTATCATATAATCCTGCCAAATGCTCAAACTTAAAACCATTAGGATCAGTTGCTTGTAGTTGTTTAGTGCCAAAAGGAGGCCAATACCCTCAATATGTCACTTCATTTTTACAGTAGGATAAGTGAATACTACAAAAGTAAAGTATAAATTGATATGAATAAACTTTTTATTCCCACGTTTAAGTTGAATTCTGTAAAAGCTGATTTATTATAGCTCACCAAATGCGAAGCAGTGTCATTTAATTTAACTACAGAAAATTTGACTACTATAAAATTAAGTTTTGGGTGGTTATGTCTGTCACTTTCTCTAAAATGCATTTGTAACCAGTTGTTTGACATTAATCAGTTGTTTTGTGATATAGTTGAGTGTGTGGCAGAATTCTTTGAAATAATTTGCCTTGGTTTGAAAATTATTTCAGTATTTTTATCTCACACTTTAGGTAAATTGTGGCACTAGTGATTCTTTTAAGATTTTTGAAAATTTATTTAAGGCAGTTGATAATTAAAAAACTATTTTCTGAACCAATTATTGAGACACATGATCGAGATTTTGGTTGTCACTCTAGATCCTTGGTGACACTGAAATTTTGGAACTTGATGTGTATGGGAATAGAGAGAAGTAGTCATAGGCATGTTTAATACCGGGTCCATTGTTGAAATGTCCTACTTCCTGTATCACATCTGTATTCCCATAGTGGAACATTTCTGGGAATTTCATATTGCGTGCTGGATAGCTTTTTACTAGAATATCGAAGTACACCTCTCTTGGTTTGATGCCACTACCCTTTCTGTTCTATTGAGATGATTCCTTCCCCCTCCCCTTAATCCTCTTATGGCTTCCCTTTCTTCTGCTCTATAACCGAGTTTCCCACAAGTTCTTATTATTTTCCTTTTTTCTTTCTACTTAATCCCTTTAAGAACTTTTCTTTCAAAAACAAACAAAAAAAAAAACACTAGACTTTAGCATCCAGAATTGATAACTTGAAATTTTCATCTCTTGCTTAAACTCCAGGTGTTTGATCTTGTCTAAAACATACCTACTTTTATAAAAGCTACTTTTATGTTTTTCTAACCTCTATCCCCAGATCCCCTTCCATCACCCTCCAAGCCAAAATAACTGTTTTTTTTTCCTAACTTCTCTTTTTTAGTCTCTTGATTTGTGTTTTCTTCTCCTTCACCTTTCATATCTAATTCCTAAGTGCTTTCCCTTGATTCTCGTCTACACAGAAATTACTTATAGATTTGACTATCTTACACATTTCCATTTTTACCACCCTCTTCTAGGCACTCACCACTTCAAACATTTGAAGTCACCATACTAATTTTTGAGTATTAATACTACATTTTGCATGCAGTCTGATGAATATATATAACTACCCTTTAATCTTGAAAATATTCTTGTCATTTTCTTATGTTGCTTAGTAACTTATAATGATGTTATCGGGTGCCTGGGTGTCTCAGTCGTTAAGTGGCTGCCTTCCACTCGGGTCATGATCCCAGGATCCTGGGATCAAGGTCCACATCGGGCTCCCTACTAGGTGGGAAGCCAGCTTCTCCCTCTCCTGCACCCTTGGCTTGTGTTCCCTCTCTCTCTGTGTCTCTCTCTGTCAAATAAATAAATAAATAAAATCTTTTTAAAAAAATGTGAAATGCTTGAAGCGTTAGTGTGTAGTAAGTGCCCAATGTTAGCTATTAACATTAAATTAAAATCTGATTTAAGACCCGTATTATTCAAGTCATTCCTCTGATATTAATACTAATTTGCTAGCTGTCTTTGGGGATGTCTGTGGACCTCAGTGTCCATATATGTGAAATGACTAGGTTATTTCTAAGATTTGTTCCATTATATTACTGAAATCACTGTGAGATAGGAAAAAAAAGGCAAGAGCTTTGAAGTCAGACAAGCTATAAGGTATCAAGAAGCATATTACTGTTAAAATCCCTTAATATTTTTCACCTGAAGGTGAAGTTATAGGACTTCTTTTGGCTTATATCATTAATAAGAACAAGAACTAAAAGCAGATCCCTGGTGTTCTGATCTGTTTGATACGTATTACTGTTACCCGTTTTTTTTTCTTTTTAATTTACTACTGACATTGATATAAATAGTGGCTGACAGATGTGTCTTTTTCTCTTTTTTCAGGTAAAGACCAGCCGCAAAAAAGTCGAGAAACAAGATAAATTATTCTCTTCAAATAAGACAGCCAAGATCCATGAGTGGGCATCGATCAACAAGGAAACGATGTGGAGATTCTCACCCGGAGTCCCCTGTGGGCTTCGGGCATATGAGTACTCCAGGGTGTGTATTAAATAAATTGTTTCAGTTGCCTACTCCACCATTATCAAGACACCAACTAAAGCGGCTAGAAGAACACAGATATCAGAGTGCTGGACGGTCCCTGCTGGAGCCCTTAATGCAGGGGTATTGGGAATGGCTAGTTGGAAGAGTTCCCTCCTGGATTGCCCCAAATCTCATCACCATCATTGGATTGTCAATAAACATCTGTACAACCGTTTTGTTAGTCTTCTACTGTCCCACAGCTACAGAGCAGGTAAGATGGATTTCTTAACAGTTAGGAGCATTTGTTATATACACAAAACTCTGTACTTGGGATTTTTAGGTCATTTTAGCTAAAGATAAGATGATTCGACAATTGTTTATCACCTGTTTTAAAATTTTTTAATTATTGTATTATTGTATCACGCATACTATTAATAAAGGTTATAACTACAGTCTGCTTTATACCCTCTGTTTATGAAAACCAGAAGCAAAAGGTACAGTCTGATTCTAGTAGGTAAATTAATGTTATCAGGGATTAACATGTTAAGATAGTCCTTTTAAAATCAGTAAATCTCAATACAAAAAAACGTTTTTAAAAATGACTGAATTTTTAAAAAATTTTTTAATAGCTGAGTGAAATCTTAGAAAAGTTTAAAATGACCAGAGAGAAAAAGTAGTGAGATGGCACAGCTGTAAATCAGTTTTATCAAAAGTGGTTTCCTCTCCATTCCTGTAAGAATTGCTTGAATATCCCTTTTCTCTTCCTATAAATATTTGTGACTGATAGACCTCAGGTATATTTCTGTTATACTAACAAAGCAAAAGACATACAAGAAAAAGTCAATAGAATGCTTTTCCTGTTCTGTATTATGCAACAGCTGCTGTTAAGAAGGGGAGTAGTTATTGCTGACAAAGACTTTCTTCCTGGGCCTTCTTAAGTAAGAGTCTCTACTGCTGGTCCCTCTTTTACCCTCTGTACCTGGTACTTAAAACCAAAACTGAAACTAGAGCTGTTCATCAGAAAAAGTAAATTGATGTTTATCTCTTTGGTTTTAAAATTTCCTTGATAAAAGGGAGCTAAACAGTAAGGTGAATGGAAGAGAATCAGAAACATTTATTGTGCCTTTATTGATTCAAGTGATCAGTCCCAGGTAACCAAGAGGATAGAAGGTGATCCTCAACTCAAGGGGTCAGAGGTGACTCTGAATCATAAGAAATCGTAATGGTCACAATAGTCCTTATCTTGTTTTAAGCTGGAAGTAATCATTTAAGTAGTCTTTTCAGATGATTTGTTCTTTGTGATAAAATTATCGCCGTCCAACTATTCCTTTTGGTTATCATCAATTCATTTGTTTCCATGTAGCTCTCTTAAAGTAAATAGCTATTGAACATCACAGTTACCTATAAAACACGTTGGCTTTTTTGTTGTTGTTTTCTTCCAGATGTTCATTCTTCCTCACCCTTGAATACTTTTATTTTAATTCCTCTTTTACTATACAAATCCTGTCCATACAAATTGTATGAATATATTTCTAATTTTTATCATTTTCTTAACTATCTTCCTTTATATCAATCAGGAAACTTAAAAACCAGTGTAATTGTTTAAATGTGTCCTGGGATTCTTTATCACATGTCCTTTGGACTATTTTATCTGTGGCTTACTTGAGGACCTGATAGCCACTTCAGAGGAACTTGGTCTAGATCCCACACATCCTTAGAGATACAGCAGAACAACAGGAAGGTGTGTTGATTCCAAAGGAAGTTTTTCCCACAATCCTAAGCTATTTCTATGATAGGGATCAGGGACTGAGAACAAGTTCAAAGGTAGCTCAGCCACTAATAGTTATTTATTGAATACCCCAGAGTGTACCAGATACCATGTTCCCTATAATACTTTTCTTTAGCCTCTGTGCTTAAGTGATTTGGAATTTTTAGAGTAATCCTCGAATTAGTTTAAATCTTTGAAGAAACTTCCAGAATGGGAACTATTCTAATCACAGAGAACTTTTTAGAATTGCTGCTAGGAGGAATCAAGGTAGAACATGACTGAGCCACTGTTTCATGCTCTGGTAGGGAAGGTAGTGTCCCACAAAGGCTATGCCTGGATGCTTTATAGCTGCACAGTAGAAATCCTAGTTAGGCTTTAGATCACAGTGCATTAAAATAGGTCATAGCTGTCTTCCATGATATGTTCTTATTATCTCTGTGATCTTCAGTAAATTATGTGAATTTTCTTTCTTTTTTTTTTTTTTTTAAGATTTTATTTATTTATTTGACAGACAGAGATCACAGGTAGGCAGAGAGAGAGGAGGAACCAGGCTCCCTGCAGAGCACAGAGCCGGATGCACGGCTCGATCCCATCACGGCCTGAGCCAAAGGCAGAGGCTTTAACCCACCGAGCCACCCAGGCGCCCTATTATGTGAATTTTCTAAGGCACAGTTTATTTATCCTTTGAAATTTTGTTTTGTAGTATTAAGAGAAATAACATTATCCATTTAGAGTGCCTAACATACAAAGGTCAATAAATGGTTGTTATTTCATTGGTCAAAAACATTAATTATGTAACATGTTCTTCCCTACAACCTTCCTCTTATTCCTGATTTCCTCTAAAAATACATATATATGGAATCACAAATTATTTAAGTCCTTATTGATTTCTTATTTTTTTAAAAAATTACTGTTTTGGAGTCAAAAGAGTTCTATAAGTTTATTACCCAAGGACATTCTCATTCATTTTAGGTCTAATTTCTTTGGGCCTTGTCCCAGTGGGTGAATATTAAATTTTATGTCTCCAGGTATTGTGAAGTTTCCATATTTTTTTTATGTAACTGATATTTTCTTAATAGTTTCAGATACCAGTCTTTCTCCTAGAAAAGAATGTCATCGTAACGGTTTCAGCGGAGTTTGCCATTCTTCTTAGAAAATAACTTTACAGTAGCTAAGATAGGAAAATCGGCCCATATTTTTCATATTTCTAAGATAAAAATGTAGACTTAGCCCTTTTTTTATGGATATACCAAAATATCCTTATGATCTGATTCTTAGACTAAGTATTTAAATCTCATCAGCTAGTAGCTTTGGTCTTAGTTTCATAAGTTAATTTGGAATTTATCTTGTAGCTTGTTAATGTTACATATGTTTGACTTAACCTTTGCCATGTCAGATAGTTGAAAGAAATTGGTGTTAACTATCTTATACATAGGAAAACCAGAATTGAGCTATGTGCTGTTATCAATAGGAGCTCCCATCAAATTTAAATAAAACTTTTTGGAATATGATCATATGGAGTTTTTTGTATTAACATTCATTTGTTAATATTGCTATATTATATTGTTTTATATTGCTATATTTAATGTTTTTGATCTAACTTGCTAAGAAATTTCTTAGATTTTTTCCTTTTAATATACAAGATTGGAAAGAAAATTAAAGTGGCACATTGTGCATAATCTTACTGCCCAGTTAACTCCTACTGACATTGAAAAAGGGGAGACATTACATAGTTGGAAAAATTCAAACAGAATGGTATAAAAAAAAGTAAAATCTTTTTTACCTGACTTTTCTTTACACTCTTACCTCTAATTCCTCTTTTTGTACATAATGTAAACAAGTTTTTGATATGTCCTCCCAGGAAAAAAAAAAGAAAAAAACATTCTTGCTCAGTATATGTACACATTTGTATGTATGTAAACCCCACAGTTCTGTTTCAAAAGCTCCCTAAAACCATGTTTCTTAGAATTTTTTCACCTGAGTTGACTCATATGAGAACATCTCTGCAAGATTTTGCAAGTCAGTTTATTGCCTGATTGTGATAAGATTATTTTCCTATGCTAATTGTTCTCTTCCTGCCTATCAGGGTGTGACGGTTTTCTGAATGATGAATGTGTCCTTTATAGATTCAGTGTATCTCTCAGGCTCTTAAACCAGCTGAGACCACTGCTTATTCCTGAATGAGAAAGCTTTCTTCTTCTTCTTCTTCTTCTTCTTCTTCTTCTTCTTCTTCTTCCTCTTCCTCTTCCTCTTCCTCTTCCTCTTCTTCTTCTTCTTTTTTAAGATTTTGCTTATTTATCTGAAAGAGAGACAGGGAGTGCCTGTGCACAAGTAGGCAGAGAGCAGTATGCAGAGGGAGAGGGAGAAGTAGGCTCCCACTGAGCAGAGGAGCCCAATGCGGGACTGGATCCCAGAACCCTGGGATCATGACCTAAGCCAAAGACAGACACTTAACCGACTGAGCCACCCAGGCTCCACGAGAAAGCTTGCTTCCTAAAACAATTCTGAGTTGTAAAAGAATGGGAACAATGAAGAAATATATAAATATTAGTTATAGTATTCTGCAGATTCACAGGAGGAAAGAGTGATCCGAAGACACAAGACTTTGCTTTCTCTTAAATTTATGTAATTCCTTTTTTACCATTTCCTAGGATTGTGTGTATACTGATGGTTGAAGTTGTCTCTGTTTCAGACTAACACTTTGCCCCCATTAAAATCCAGAGTTTAGACCCAAAGAAGTCCCTAGCTTTCTAGTCCTATTAAGCAATACTGTCCAATAGAAATTTCGGTGGTGCTGGTTATGTTCTGTCTGAGTCTTTGTGGTCTGGTGTGATACGCAGAGCCACATCTGGCTGTTGAGCACTTGAAATGTGCCTAGTGTAGCTGAGGAACGGAGTCTTTAGTTTTATTTAATTTCAGTGAATCTACACTAAAATAACTAATCCAAATATATCTAATAATCTAAACTGAAAGTAAAATAATAAGAAATATATCTAATAATCTAAACTAAAATGACTAATGGCTACTGTGTAGGACAGAGCAGCTCTAGAGGGTTACTAGATTCCTTTAGGAGCAAGAAGTAGGAGACTCAAAGTCTAGAAGGTGGGGTTCTCAGTCAGTTGAGATTTATCAGTACAGTGAGCTTGCACATAAATTATGATTACACAATCACAGTGATTGCTTTCAGGGTTTGTAACTCTGGTTTATGCTATGGTCCTTTTGATAGCTTCAGTGTTCTAAAACATGAGACTTTAAGAAAATGTTTAAGAGAAGATCCTTACCTTTAATACTGAGAACTAAATAGGATTTTGAGGGAAACTTCTTTGCAATGCAGAATATAAATATTATTTGCAGCTCTGAGTAGTTTTAATATGCTGCTGTGAGCATTTAACACTCAGCTTAACTTGATAACCAATATCTGAGAAAATACCTTGTGATTATAGAAATTTTGTCCTGGCTTGGGCATCGGAAAATAGTGAAAAGTGATATAAAACACTCTTCTACATTCTTAAAAAGATATCAGATAGAAGTTCTCCTTTTTTAACGCAACATTTAAATCCAGTATTAGTGGTTCAATTTCTGTCTGGGAAAAGAGAAATTGTTCCTTGAAAATGTGTCCAAAAATGTTTGAAAAATAATGTTCTAAGCACTCTGTGTACTAGATCATCATTTTCCCAGTGTTATTACGGGAAGAGGTTGAAGAGGTGTGTTGAAAAATAGGTTACATGCTCAAATAAATTTGGAAAATGGCAGCATCTTGTGTCCCCCTTCTTGAATATTCACAGTGTGTATTAGCAAAATTAAGGACTGGAAGAAGTCTTGCAGTAGAGGTCTGTTTAACATTGTTTGATCCAGTGTTTCTCCCATGTGAGCTTAGCATGGAATTCATATTCTTCACATAAGACCTGTAAACATCTTGAAAGATACGATTTGGAAATCATGATCTCTTATATAATCTCGTGATCTCTTATATAACCTACATGGTAGTAGTTATCCAGCATCTGCTTGAGCACCCCTACAAAGCAAAGAATTTGATTCTCTTACAGTTCCGATTGTCCCAAAAAGTTTTCCATTACATAGCCCTGGGATTCTCTCCTATAGCTTCCAACCAGCAGTTCTTCTCTGGAGAGTAAAGATAAAATATCTGTGAGTAAAAATGTATCAGCGAAACATAGTAACGAATGTCTTTATAACTCTTGTGTTTCTGACTTTTTGTTTCACAGGCTCCTCTGTGGGCATATATTGCTTGTGCATGTGGCCTTTTCATTTACCAGTCTTTGGACGCTATAGATGGGAAACAGGCAAGAAGAACCAATAGCAGTTCTCCTTTGGGAGAACTTTTTGATCATGGTTGTGATTCACTATCAACAGGTATTGTTGATTTTTTTAAATGTTAATGATTAATAGTGATAAAGTTAATGTGAAAAAAATATTGGAATAAATAAGAGGTTTATGATGTTTTGATAGTTATCAGAATAAGTGATTTATATCTACTTTTAATGTTTAAAGACGATAAATACAGTTAATATTCATTATTGGCTGTAAGGGAAAATTTAGAAATTATGTTAATTTCTACTGAAGTCATTTTTATTTTATTTTTTTTAAAGATTTTGTTTATTTATTTGACAGAGACAGAGAGAAAGACCACAAGTAGGCAGAGAGGCAGGCAGAGAGAGAGTGGGGGAAGCAGGCTCCCTGCCGGGCAGAGAGCCGGATGCGGGACTCGATCCCAGGACCCTGAGATCATGACCTGAGCCGAAGGCAGAGGCTTAACCCACTGAGCCACCCAGGCGCCCCAGAAGTCATTTTTAAACCTAAGTAGTATTCTTTTGGCACCTCTTGTTTTTAAAATCTTAGGTCATAATTGTCATCATCAAAAGTCTCAAATTATAGATGAGTACAATAGTGGGAGACTAGGAAATTCGTGGTCTTTATATTTAAATGGATATTCCATGGATGTTTAAGATTATGTTGTAGACTTGGAGTAGCTATGAATCTAAAAAAAGTCAGTCCTGGGGCACCTGGGTGGCTCAGTGGGTTAACGTCTCTGCCTTCGGCTCAGATCATGATCTCAGGGTCCTGGGATCGAGCCTCACATCAGGCTCTCTGCACAGCGGAGAGCCTGCTTACTTCTCTCTGCCTGCCTCTCTGTCTACTTGTGATCTTTCTCTCTGTCAAATAAACAAATAAAATCTTTTTTAAAAAGTCCTTTTGTGAATTATGTAGGCCTTTAGGTTTTTTCGTTTTTTTGTTTTCAACAGTTATATAGTGTTTGCTCTGTTTCAGGCACTATTTGAAATCCCTTTTAATACTGATATATTTTATCTGGTTATTACCATCGTGTTACAAATGAGGAAACTAAGGCACAGGGGGTGGTTTTCTTTTTCTCTTTTTTTTTTTTTTTTTTTTTGTTTTTTAAACTCTGGTCTGTAAATTTTTACTGTTCATTAGTATCACTATTACTGAGTTGGGAGAATACTTCAAAAATGCTCGAGTGTTTTAGTTGCTCTTGAGACCTTTGGTTCCAATATGTGGTGTAGTGAAAGGAGAAATTGAAATTATGGGGTAAAAGATTACATCTTGCTTTTCTGGTACCTTGGATAACTGAGAGAAAATTGTACATTCATAGCATGTCTTCTTTTTGCCTCATCTAACATCATTCCCGGCTCAGTTAATGTTGATTTTTCAGATTATTCAGTTTTTATTGTGATCTTTCTCTTGCAGTTTTCGTGGTTCTTGGAACTTGTATCGCAGTGCAGCTGGGGACAAATCCTGACTGGATGTTTTTTTGTTGTTTTGCTGGGACATTCATGTTCTATTGTGCACACTGGCAGACATATGTTTCTGGAACATTGCGATTTGGAATGTAAGTAACACTTAACGGTAATTTTTTGTTTGTTTCCTCTTTCAGATATGGTGAATGTTGCTTTTAGGTATTTCAATATTAAGAATGATCAAAGCACAATTTTAGCTTAACAAATAAAAGAAATTTAAAATTCATTATTATAGCTGCCTAATGGTCTGTTGTTCTGTCATACTGCCTAAAAGGAACTATTAGAACTTCCCAACCAAATTTTTTTTTAATAACATGAAAAGCAGGAGTCCCTCCTCACTCATACCCACTTATTTTTCCCTCAGATAAATTCACTGTATTTTTCCTATTATTCACCATAACTCAGTGTTTTATTTTGACACATGAAAATGTGTTTTCAGGAAAAATATGATAGTTTATGAGAGCAAAGAGCAACTCTCATCTCTAAATATCATAGTTTAATTAACTTTTATTCTTGCTATATTCTTTATGACTCTATAAAAATCTAAGCTCTTGCTAATTCAGCTGACATGACATACCATGTAGATTACTACCACCAACAAAATGCCCAAGAATTTAAAAAATGAAATAGCAAACTGCTTTCAAACTCCAAAATGAATGGTTCCTACCTGGTGATCAGTACTTTTCTATAAATATTAATGAGTAAACTAGTCTTGGAATGAGGTGAAGGATGGAATTCATCAACCGGTGTTTAATTAAGTATCACAGATCCTGTTTACACTGCTCAAGTTAGTCTTATTTTTTTCTTGGTGTAGGATTAAAAGACAAAGAACTTGAGAAAAGACTAAATACTTCATGAAATATCCAAATAAAAATCTCTGATTGCAAATGATGGAACATCTTAACCTAGTCTCTTTAAGATGAATCATTAATGGATATTTCAATTTTAGATCCCACATAAATTTAGTTTTCTAGGTCTTGTAAGAGCTAGAATGCACAGAAATTCAGCTGTTCTTACAAGTTTAGTTCAAATGATTTTTGTTAAACTTATTTAAATAGAACTTAAGATATTCTTAACTTACAACAGTAACAATACTTATTAATATTTTGGATATTAACTAAAAGGTATGTCCTGGAGGCTTGGAAAACATTTTTAAGGCCCATTTTAAGGTAATAACCTTCATGACAATAGCAGATATGTGTGTCCATTTGAAAATTATATGCCTCTGTGTTCTTTAGCAGTTTATAAAATGATCAGTGCTCAGAAAATACTATGGATTTCTGATAGAAAAAAAGCAGTAATTGAAAATATTATGTACAGATGTTTTTTCTCAATGTTTTTATAGCCTTTATCTCAATAATGTTTTCATAGCATTTCTCTGCATTGGTGAAACCACAAAATATTAGACTTCTAAGAACATGTGGTTCACCCTTTAGTTTTTAGTAATGTTACTGTTTTTAAAAATAGCAGAATTTATAGTACCTAGATATGATATAGTTTGTTTCAGTGCTTCTTATCTCAGAGTTAACTTTCAAGCCCTTATTTTGAAAGCTTATTGATCATCAGCTTAGAAATTCTGATTAATTATCAGAAAGATAATGATCTTTCCCTTTCAAGTAAAGCAGCGCCAACTGTGTGGTACAGGAACTGAAGGAAGGAGGACGAAGGAACCATGGAAGTAGGGGGAGAATAGTGTTTTTTAGGAGCAATTTGATATCACATCTTTCTATTTGCCAGTCCTGGAATGTCCCTTGTGGTGTATTCCTTTAATTAAATATGTATTTAGAGAACTATGAGCAGTTCTGTCTTAACAGCAGTTAAATCATAAGATCCTTGTAGGGCAGTGGCAGGAGATAACGCTGGAGAAGATCCAAAGAATCAAGGACTTCTGTGTCCTGCCAAGAAATATGGGCTTTTGTTCTGAATCTGTGGGAGCCTTAGTAGGACCTAACCCAGGGAAATGACAAAACGACAGTTTGGAAAGAGCAGGCTGGCAGTAATCGGAGGGTGAATTAGAGTGAGCTGTGACAAAGGTAAGGAGACCCTTAGGAGTCATCAGCATCATTAATGTGAGGAATGCTGATGCCTGAGCTAGTGCAATGACAGCACAATCAGAGAGAAAGTCACAGGTTGGAGAGAGGCTTAAGAGGTAGAAACTGTAGGACCTCATCTCTATCTGCATATGGGGAATGAATGAGGGAGCAGGGACTGAAGTAACTCCAGTTCCCCTCCATGGGTGGTTGGGTGGAAGGCGGAGAAAGGACCTATCAGCAGAAGAACCAATTTGAAAGGGAGAGTTCCACCTAGAATGTGTATCTGAGGGATTTTAGACATCCAAATAGAATGAAAATAGCTTAGAAAACTTAGAAAGCAAGCCTAGAAAGAAGCCTATGAAAATTATTGAACAGTCAGAGGAGGAGGCATACCAGAATAAAAAGCCAGAGATTTCAAAAGAGAACAATGCTAAATGTTGCCAAGACTCAGAATGAGGACAGAAAATTGTACACTGAATTTGGCAGTGTGAGGCCATCCAGAGGCGTTTCTCTGTAGCAGATAGGGTAAAAGCCAGATTGTAGGGGATGACAAGTGCAGAGAATAAATAAGCACATGTTAATACAGGTGCCTTACAAAATGTATGGCTGTGGTGATGGGAACGAGCAAGGCATCTGTTAGAAGATAAAACATAGGCTCAAAGGAAGGAGGGTTTTGTATTTACACAGAAGAAATTGACTAGAGAAGAGATTGAAGATATTTGGGGAAAAAAGAGAGATGGATACATGGAGCTAGATTGTTGAAAACGCAGGACCAGAGTTTAGGGTAACAGGCAGAGGGGCTAGATGGGAGGACACTCTCCCCCTGAGACTCTCATTCTTCCTTGTGATGAAAATATATGTAGAAATATTGGGGACAGTTTAAATTTAATATCTCAATTTAAATTACATAGTACTATTACAAGGAATTGATTTTCATTTGGAAAATTTGAATATAATTTTCTGAAATCCTATATTCATATTTAAGCTGCACTATTTCTTTTTTAAAGTAAAAGCAGTTCTCAACAGTCATAGAAATGTGCTGTGAGTGCTTATTTAAGGAGATAGTTATCAAAATAGCAGTGTAATGGCATATGGAATAATAGCAATATTCCTGAAGAATTTTTTTTAATGCCATTTTAGATTTCATGTTCTTTTCAAGAACAAAGAGAATAGGCAGATGTATAGTAGGCTAAATATTGAAGTGAAGTTTATATGTGTGGAGGAGAAAGTCCAAATTTTATTTTGTTTAATTAGAAAATAATAAGATAAACTCTGAAATGGAATTTGACTAAAAAAGTTTTTTTTAATTCCTTGCTTTTTCTTACTCCTTTTTTGGAGAAAAGTGAAAGCAGCTTTAGGTACCTTAGGAGTTTTATTTTAAAGTATTTTTATTTTAATCGTTTTATTTTGATGTTTACACACAACTGAAAAAGATCACAAGGTTTTCTTTTTTATATATAACCAATATAGGTTGTTGTGTGTTTAATAACCACATACTGTATTTGCCAAATAAGAGATTGTTGTTTTTCTTAGTCTCCTAATATCACAATTTTTAGTTACTATTAAGTTTGCTTATAGTATCTTGACTAGAAATAGGCTCCATAGTTTAATTCATCTATAAGTAATTTCCTTTCAAAGTCAGATATTATGAGAAAGCCAATGTGATTTGGATACATTATCCCTGAAATTATGAGCTAAATCTTTCAGCACTTTGCTCTGATCATAGCTGAAAACTGCCTTTTACAGAGAATATTATTACCTTTCACATCTAGACAGACCCCTGTCCTCACAGTCCTTCTGGACTGAGCTAGTACAGATCTGACTTAGATGAGAATTGCTCATTGGGACCTTTCTAGGTCCAGCTGAGTCCATTAGGATTTTTTAGCCTGAATTTGAAAGACTGGGGAGGATCTAGAACTTCACAGAAGCAACAAGGGGGTGGAAGAAAATAAGAATTATGAGTTGAAGCTCATTTGTAAATATTTGTAAAATATTTCTTAAAATGTTTATGGATTATATTAAATGGAAGAGAACATGTTTCCTCTCTTAAGGCTTAAACCATGTATATCTAGATATTTTAAAGTCCATAATTTCTACATATATATATGGAATCATTTTTATAAATTAAATTTTTAGAAACTCTAAATCTCTAATAAAACTATTTATGCAAAGTACTGGACTTAAAAAAATCCTCCACCCTGAAAAGAAGAATTCTTACTTAAATTATCATTGTGTGGGGAGCTTGGGGTAGTGGGGAGGATACTCTTTTCACAAGACAAAAAAATTATAATGAATTGAATTAGATCGGTATATCTTGCCTCAAGTGTTAATCTCCAAATTATTGTCTGTATATCAGCTTGGACAAGGCCTATAACTTTAATTTCCTAATTTGTAAATCAGAGTTTTATTTTTGATGGTATCTAAGGTTCCTTCTGGAGTCTATTAATTTCACAGATGTTATTTCCAATGTACTTATTACTTAGAACCGGCAGAGTATTTATTACATTTTTCAGTTTATGCTTCTAATGTTTCACATTTACATTAGCTAATAACTCTGCTACCACATTTATTTCTATGTAAGTAGGTAACTTCTGAATTTTTGTTTTCTAGTTGAATGAGAAAAGTCAATAGGCTATGCTCTATTGGTAGTCTGACAAATCCAGTTCATTTCTTTCCCAAGAAACCTCTAAAGAATAAATATTTGCAGATATCCTATTAATTAAAAACTGTTCATGTTATAATCCAAACTGTCTGTTATTGTATGATCCACTTTTTATGGATTAAGAATTAGGAAACTTCCTATTGAATGCCTGTATAGGGTATTTTTATCTTTAAAAGTTAAAGATCTATCACATAAACTGAGAAATATCAGAGATTTTCCTTGCAGATTTTAGTTTCCCTATGTATTTTTTTGTTGCTGTTGGTAATGAGTCAGTCTTCAGGACTGTGCTTGTTTTAATTTTATTAAGTTATTAAAGAACATATCTTAAAACACCTACTTATATTAACCTAAAACCTAGAATGCAGTTTAGACTCTTGGATCATCAGGTAAAATCATAGACCAGTTTCTGTCTTTTTTAGCATTCCTCAGATCTTAATTTTGATGATATGATTTTGATTTGAAGCCTGTTTCATACCACTAGTCTTTTTCTGTCACCATGTATGTTCCAAAACTTCATTCGTGTTGAATTGGATGTTTTACTTATTTTTACCACTAATAAACTAATCCAATATAGTAGAGAGTTATAATGCTGGTTGGAATTAAGGGAAGAGAAAGAGGGAAAAGGATAAAATTCTGGACTAGAGATTATTAGGAAACAGGACAAGGAGTTGACCAGTTTGATTGGGTTCTAATTGTATCCGAAGTAGTCACAGTTTCTCCTTGCCTTTTCCATATATATGGGCTAATTCTACTGAGATTAGCCCAGGTAGGAGTATGATGAGATGTGGGGCAGTGGAGGGAATAGATTAGTGGTTCTTCAAACACATAGATGACAGTGCACTGGAGCTTCTGGAAAACATTCCTCTCCAGAGAAGTCTGGGTAGGCTCTGCCACGGACGGGACCTATGTTAAAGATAGTGTGATTATTTGGCAAGTAGTGTTCACTACTTAGGTAATTAAGAGTTGACTCTGTTTTTAGCTCTGGTGTTACCAGCTCCCTATTAACAAGTCATTTATTCATTTTGTTACAGTTAGAATTTTTAAACTTTTCTACTATTTTGGTTTGGGTAAGAAATATACATGTTTGCATAAGGATAGTAATAGTACTGTATAAATTGTATCATTGAATCTTTACATGTTGTTATATGGGTAATGCTACCTTCTAAATCTGTTTTTGCTACCTGTAAGGCTCTTTGGCAAAAGCTCTGAGTAAAGTTATTTTGAAATGTTTGTTTCCTTATGCATAGATTCGATGTTACAGAGTCCCAGATCATAATTATAATATGCCAGCTTCTCACAGGAACCCTGGGACCTTGGTTCTGGAACTTCACGGTAACTGCTAGAATATTCATGCTGTCCAGTGAACAGTGGCGTGAACTCAATAAAGACAGCACCTTTGTCATGCACAGAGTAATTGAAATGTAAAAAATAAAAAGCCTTCTGGTGGTATTTCACAGACAAACAGGTTAATAGAAAATAATTTTAATATATATAGGGCAATAAAAATCCACCCTATTAAAATTTTTTGAAAATAATATTTCTGGTGATTTGATGCTAAAAAAGTTCTCTCTCATCTACTATACCTAATACAATTTTTGCTCTATGTAATATTTTTTTTTAAACAGATACCTTTCCACCATTAAATAGATTTTATTTTTGATATTTATATTTTGAAAACAGAATAAAGCAAGCAGAGTTTCCCTTTAGGTAAATAAGTTGAGGGGACTCTTAACAGTAGTAGGAGAGATTCTGTCTATTCTCTTAAATCCTTTAGAATATGTTCTTTAAGCAATCTAATACCACTTCTGCTTCTGTTTTCAATGATCTTCATTTTTTAGAAAATTAATGCTTGAAGCTATTCTCATTTCTATTTGTATCGTTTATTGTTTTCTTCTCTTAGTTGTGCTTTAAAACTAGTGTCCTTTGCTTTTCATGTTACTTTAGCCATCTTTTGAATACCCTCCTTTTTCAGGTTTGGTTTGTTTTTAATAAACACATATTTCCTTAGTTAATGCTGAGGGAATAACCTCTCCTTTTTCTCTCATATTAGAATTGTAATTTTGACCTTAAGAATTCTAAAAGTTCAGAAAGACTTATTAGAAAATGGTTTTCCAGTAGAATAGCCAAGAATCCTTCACACTTCAGTATGAAAGGTTTACTCACAAGAAAAATAGAGCTTAAATTCCATTTATTTTGCATTCACGGAGCATTGGGGAACTGTTCATGTGGACACCTACAGATCATTCTAGCAATACAAGGCTGCATTAGGTTTCCTGTATTGAATCCCCTTGCCCAAAAATGTTTCATAATGTGGTAGAAATAGTTAAAAGTCTAGTAGCAGAGTTCTTTTCTAAAAAGCATCTTGTAGCATTGTAAATCCATTTAATCAGTAGTGGTAGTGACATCTTTGGGGACAGGTTAATAATGAGGAGTAGTCTAAATCTTCCCCCACACATAAAATAAGCTTAGAATTTGGAAAATACTGAGAAGTACTCTAGGCATGATTTAGAAGCAAAACAAAAAGCCATTTTTATTTGAATTCACAATGTATTTGCATAATTATTTGTGGGAGTCCTTCCTAGGGTGGAATAATGTGCATAGTTCAGAATGTGTCACTGTTTAGCACCCCTCTACCCATAACCTGTCTTCTGGTACTTTCTTCAAAGACCTGAAACTTTACACTCACTGCAGTTGTCTAGATTTCTAATTTTTGATGGCTCATTTATGATTATTATTAGTTACACTCACCAAAGGTCTTTTTTCCCAGTTTTCTTAGTGAAAATACTCAGAGTATTGACCATATTACTTTCACCTTGTTTGTTACTGATAACAAAGTACCTGTATTTATAAAGCCTTCCTATTAAAATGTTTATAGAAACTAATGCATTTAAATTTTAACATCCTGAAAAATGTTTTGGAAATACATTCTTTTATCAATTGCTAACTTGCACAGATTTGCTTTTAATATTTGTTGCTTTGATTTGATCATTGAAATGAGACTGTCATATGTTTCTTTGTGGGTTCTTTTCTTTTCTTTCTTTTTTTTTTTTTTTAACAAAGTTCAGGGGGAAATAAGCCTAAGAAAGAGTTAGTTGTTCATTATGTTTTGTTTCCAGTTAATTTATTAGCATTTAAACTTCCTATTCTGTTGCTTTTGTTTTCTACCAATTTAAGGAAAGTTGTGTTAGTGTGTAAGAAGCATCATCCTATGTCGGCTCCTTAGTGATAAAAAGTTAAAAACTTAGGACAGATTTTACCCCAATTGATCAGGAAACTAAAGAGTTTTAGCACTATTGTAGGTACAACACTTCCAATTTCTTGGAAAAGTCAGTTAACCTCATCTGTAAAATGGTGGCAGTAGTTCTGCCTCCTCATCTGTAAAATGGTGGCAGTAGTTCTGCCTCCTGGGATAGTTGTGAAGATTAAGAGTCAAAATGTAATGTGTTATCTATCATGTCTGGTGTATAGTGTTTGTTACCACTATTATTATATTAATTTTAAGACCTGTATTAGTAATTCCCTACAGTTTCCAGATTTCTTCCAGAATTCATTGTGCTAGGAAGAGTAGGTCCATGATCCCTTCCTTTAACTCCATCAACATTATTACTAAAGAGGTGAGAGGACTCTCCTAATTCTTCCATTTCCAAGGATGTAAGGGTCTGCTGTCCCCTTAAATGTGAGACCTGAATTTTAGTTCCTCTTAGAGGACTATGTTTTAGCCTTTGGATGTTTTTGTCTTCCTATTCAAAAACCACTGGATGGGTTACTGTTGTTTGTGGTTTTTAGTCTTCTCAAATAATCAAAAGATCCATGTAATAATTTATGTGGTAGATAATACGGTTTTAAATAATTCAGCTTATCTCAAAAATAGATGCTTAGACTTTCTCTGTATGTACCACTTGATTTTAAAATATAGTTATCATTCACTTGTCTGGTTAATGTTACTTAACATTTAGCTTGCCATGCCCAGTTTGTCCATTATCAAGGGTAGGAAGCAAAATACTGGAAGGGAGTATGATCAATTTCTAGACCACTCTTCATTGCAGTCTACCAAGATTTCACTCCACCCATGCTGTTTCTAGTATATAAGTATTCTGGTTATGTATAAGCTCCCTAGAACTTCAGATCCATTTATAGATACTTGCAAATCTGTAGTTAATAACAATCTAATTCTTGAATTGGATTCCAGACACCCTCAGTGAATGTCTTTTCAAACAAAAAAGTCTTCTTTTTAAATAATAAATAGCTCACAAGTCAAGTCATACAAATCTGGGGTTGTTTGATGTTATGATTTTTTTTTTTTTTTTTTTAGATTTTGTTTATTTGTCAGAGAGAGTACACACAAGCAGGCAGAGAGGCAGGCAGAGAGAGAGGAGGAAGCAGGCTCCCCGGTGAGCAGAGAGCCTGATGTGGGACTCGATCCCAGGACTCCAGGATCATGACCTGAGCCAAAGGCAGCGGCTTAACCAACTGAGCCACCCAGGCATCCCTGATGTTATGAATTTAACCCTAGTGCAAATTCTGTGTTAACCAAGGTAATAGCCAACCCAAATTATAACACAATTATATTTACTTACTATGTGTGGTTTAACAAACAAATTATGTTTGCAAATTAGCTGCAAATATATCTTTGAATGCATATGTACAAGAAAAATAAACTTGTCTTATTTCTGATATTAGAGTGGAAATACATAAAACATTCTGGGAAAAGATGGTTAACATGCTTACCGACTTGCACAGAATGTCAGTTAAATCCCTTTACATACCTCAGTTATTCCAGAATCTTGTTGGGATTCAAACCAAATGCATTTGTTAGGTATCTCACTAAACACTGAAAAATAAAAAACTCAAAATAGGAATTTTCTTCATAATTAGTTAACTTAGGTAGTTTGGGGTTGTTACACCCCTGAGTCACATTTTAAACCTGTAATTCTGATGTAATAACTGATCTAGGCTGCCTTTCTTTTGGGATGAAGGCCCCATGAGTTCTTCTGTCCAACTAGAGAGTTTCTGTTCACTGGTTAGAAGTTAAAATTATTCATATTCATTTAAGATACCTTGATCTCTTTACCTCTTCATTCAATAGACCATTGAGATGTTGTTCGGAGTGTTGAGCCCAGGGGTTTTATTATGAATAGTCAAAGTTATTTTGAGTGCCACATGAGAGCCTCCCCACCAGAAGAATGAGGGAGCTCAGTCTCCACAACTGACTTGCTTCTTTCCCTTTGTCTTCTGTGGCAGCTGTCGGTAATCAGAATGTTGTTTATTGCTGGCTTGTGGTAGCAATTTAGTTGGATTTTACACAGCAATTGGGGAAGTTCCTTTTATACTTTGATAACCTGTGCTACAATAAAGTGGAAATAAGAAATTTAAAGCAGTACCATTCAGGATATTCAAATACCTTCATGGTTACAGAAAATTAAGTATATTATCAGCAGATTATCCCCCTCAGAAACTTTTAGGTTGTGGAAATCTAATGCTGTAGAGACCTGTTTTCCCATAGGTCTTGTAAAAGAAATCACTCTGGTGTTTTGGATGCTGTTGTACCATATATTCTTTGTATCTTGAAGGGCTTATTTTTGGTATAGTTATGGAGGATGATTTTTTTGTTTGTTTTTTGAGTAGTCCCAACATTTGGGAATTTTATCACCTATGTTATTATTCTGAAAATAATAATAAGGAAGTGACTACAGAAATGCCAGATTCCTGCCTTTCCTTAACAGTCTTCCTTTGGTATAACTGTCTTTCTTCCCCAGCGGAGAGGAGTGAAATGAGCCCTGTCCAAATATATGTTATAATAAGTTCAGCCCACACACACTAAGACTTCTTAGTGGAAAGGTGGGAAGGTGAACTGCCACATAACCAGCTCTTTCCTTAATAGAATCATTGACTTTTTTGTTCATTGTTAATAGCTTCTGCCTCCTGTCCCCTAAGCTTGCTCAGTTCCTGCCTCTGGGGATGGCCTCTTGCTGCACCTTTTAGATTGACAGTCAAGATTAGAGCCACACCTCCAGGAGTGGTGATAGGCAGTTCTCCTGATTCAGAGCAGGAGGGGCTCATCCAGGAGTACTGAGTATTCCTCTAAATCAGATAAGCAAACAGGAAAAAATATTCTTAACTACCTACAACTGGTAAGTAAGCTTTCCTGAAGTCTCCCTCCTAACATTAAGGCATTGTTGATCTAAATACAATGACAGTATCTGGATGGGTTTAAAAATTCTCTCTTCCAAAATTTCCAAACAAGCTAATCCATAAAATTTTACCTAGGAATCCCATTTGGGGCTTTGTAAAGGTCTTTCATGTTTCCTATTCCCTTTTACATTCATCAGAGGTACAAAGATTAATTGCATGAGGTTCCCTCCATTTTTATTTTGTAATTCTATACTTCTGGCCCTTCCCCTCCCAAAAGGCTACTTCATATATCCAGCAAAATGTTGTAAGATGTCTGCCCTCCTCCACCCAAGACAGAGTCGATCATCTTTGACACCTGCTTAGTCTCCTGAATCTGCTACTGAGTGTAATTCCCCTTATTGGCAACACCACTCATCAGGTCAGCTCTACAGATTCTTTTTAGCCTAATTCAGTCCATTTTTTCCCCCAATAAATGTGTATTTAAAGAGAACTACATCACTATTTGTTTGCAATTTAATAAGCTTCTGTTCAAAAAACATTCTTGAGCAAAGAAAGCTCAATTTTTTTAGTTGTGAGAGACTGGTTTCAGGTTAGTATTTATTATGGGCATGAAAGCTTACATATCTAGCTCTTGTTATATGTTTTAAGTGTCAATTTTAGAAATGGGGGTTTCATTCTACTCTGGGAATTGAATCCCCTTACTGTTGATATCTATTTTTCTTAGACTAATTTTTTAAAAATTTATCTTCTTAATAGATTATTCACTTCATTTAAAACTAACATAAAAAAGGTATGCAGTGTATGGTCTCCTTCCCATCCTCATCTCCCAGCTGTCCATTCCCACACTATCCTCTTGAATAGGTAACCACTGTTCTTAGTTTGTAATGTATCCTTCCAGAAATTTGTTACGTAATTGCTAGCAAAAATATATATATATATATATATTATTTTCCTTTTTTACACAAAAAAGATACCATTTGTACACTCTGCAGCATTCCTTTTCACCTAATATATCTTTGATATTTTTCAATATCACTATGTAGGGAGCTTCCCACTCCTTTTTTAAGAACTACCAAATATTCCATTGTATGGAAGTATCAGAGTTTCTGTAACTATTCCCTCACTGAGGGCTATTTTAAAAATTTTTCCTATTATAAATAATGCTGTAATAAATAACCTTGTATAAACAGTTTGTGCAATCATATCTCTAAGATGAGTTCTGAAAATTTTAGTTTGGGATCCAATAATCTGAGAATGATGATTTCAAGATTATACAAAGTACTAGTCTACAGAAGGAAAGGAATACCAGTTTGTGCTTTGCTCCTCAGTCTTTTTGTCCATATTCTTTTTTTTTTTTTCAGACTTTCAGACTTCTAATTTCTACTGCCCTGTTTTTGTACCAGGTTTGTCTTTTCTTGACTCTAAGATCATTTTCAGCAACCTCAAAACTAATTCTTGGCTGCTTTCAGTTCTTCTTTCCCAAAATCTTAGGGTAGTTGACCTAAGGATAAGAATTTGATTAAAAATTGAGTGAAAAAAAATTTTTTTTCAAACCCCCTACCATGGAAGGCATTAACTGAATGTAACTAAAGGGCAGTAAATTTTGTAAGATATCAGTGATAATGTTATTTTTGTAAAAACTCACCATTTCCTTCACTTGGTATTACAAAGCACTTGTTTCAAGATTTCATATTATATAGCAGTACAATGCAGTCCTCTCTGCTTGAGACTCGAAATTTAATACACACATATCCTGTCCAACCCCTTTTTTCTTGTTTCTTGGTTTTTTTGTTTGTTTGTTTTTATATTTTTGGTGGGAAAGGTGAAGCTATAGTTTCAGCCCAGCTTCAATGAGTCAGAAATTTCCTATGGAAAGGAGGGGTTTTTATTGCTCTGTGAAATTCATCAAATTAAATTAAAAGCCTCTGGATTTTATTTGATTTTACTCATAACAAATTTTTGACACCTCCTTTTCCCCTCTCCTCAATATTTGAGATTTTTTTCTATTGTGCATGATAGAGGAATGCTGCTAAGCTTGCAAGTAATTAACTTAAAATTGTTTTGAGTAATTCTGCTTTTTTGGCTTTTTGTACCTAATCAGAATTGATGTGACTGAAGTGCAAATCTTCATAATAATCATGCATTTGCTGGCAGTGATTGGAGGACCACCTTTTTGGCAATCTATGGTAACTTTGTTCACATTGTGTATCCCATGTAATGCATGTTGTCTTTCGCTTGTGTTTTCCAGTATAGGATAATCCAGTTAAAGGGTGATATGTAAAATTATTTTATTCTTTATGAAAATGAAAAACCACAGCAATGGTAGGACACAAACTTCTCTTTAGGGCATGGTGAATTTTATTACTTGGAGTTAGGTGGTACATTAGGTCCATTCCAGGGCTATTGTTTTTGAAGGGTATTTCAATTATTATTTGTTGTCCCGTTTTACATCTGAGGAAATAGCAGGTGGTATAACAACTTAACCAAAGACAAGGTGAGAGTTTTTTCTCTCTTTCTGAGCAATATGAGTCTACTTGTTTTTCTGTCATATGCTTAAAGCTGAATAACAAATTTGGGGTAGTAGATAAACTAGCCCCAAAACAGAACAAATGCTTACTGAAATTATGCCATAGAATTGTTTCAATAAGCCAGGACTTTGATTTTCAACCTGACCTATATACACAAATTTTTTTTCCACAAATTTCTGAAAGAGGGAACATAATATATATAATATGTGGGCCAAGACTTAGGAACCAGACTGCCTGAGTTCGATCAGGCCCTGCTGCCTGTTATGTGAATACCATCTGTTATTCAACTCTCTGTGGCTGAGTTTCCTCCTCTGTAAAATGAGGACAATCACAGTACTTATTTCAAAGTGTTATTCTTTTTTGTTAAATGAGTAATGCATGTAAAGCCTTTAGAACAGTGTGTATCTAGAATCAGTGAAAGCCGTTCTTACGGTTGCAACTTTTCCTTCCAGATTTGAGTCACAGTCGTTTGTAAGCCCTGGTCTAGGTAATTGCTGATTAGTACCAACACCACTTCAGAATTTACAGTTCATTTGGTGTCATCTCACCAAAAGATGTACTACTCCCAAACAATTCTTAAAAAAAAAAAAAAAAAAATCAGATTGATTTTAGGGTATAAGGGAATTGACTGAACAAGATCTTTCCCACACTTGATTCACTTTATGATGGTAAATTAGCTACCTGAGGAGGTGTAGTTGACATACTTCCCTGTATATTCATCACCAGAAATTGTTTAATGCCTTTTGTTGGTAGGATAGGGTTGTGAGGAGGGAGGAGATAAAGGAATAAAAATAATCCATAGTTAACCAGGAAAATTCTGAAACTATCCAGTTATGTATATAATATCATTCAAATTCACATCTTTCCTACACATTAGTCTCAAAAGTCAGTAGGGTCTTCAGTGAAATCTAAGATATATTCTAGTGAAATCTGAGGTCTGTGGATAGAATATGGACATAGATACATAGAGATAAATAGATACAGAGAATTTTATTACTTTTACTCTCTACAGTTGACCCTGAACAACACAGGTTTGAACTATGAGGGTCCATTTATAAGGGAAAAAAAAAATTTTTTTTTTAAGGTTTTATTTATTTGTCAGAGAGAGAGAGCGAGCAAAGGCAGGCAGAGTGGCAGGCAGAGGCAGAAGGAGAAGCAGGCTCCCTGTCAAGCAAAGAGCCAGCTGTGGGACTTCATCCCAGGACACTGGGATCATGACCGGAGCCGAAGGCAGCCACTTAATCAACTGAGCCACCCAGGCATCCCACAAAAAAAAAAAAAAAAAAAAAAAATTTTTATACAGTACAGTAAATGTATTTTCCTTATGATTTTCTTAATATCATTTTCTTTTCTCTAACACCCTTTACTGTAAGAATATAGTATATAATACATATACAAAATACATGTTAATTTATTATGTTATCAGTAAGGCTTCTGGTCGGTAGTATGCTATTAGTAGTTCAGTTTTGAGGGGAGTCAAAAGTTATATGCAGATTTTCAACTGCATGGAGCTGGGGTGGGGTTTGAGCACTCCTAACCCTCGTGTTATTTGAGGATCAGTTGTATGTTGACTTAAATTTTTTGTATCTCTTGACCATGTTGATTATTATGTTCATAGGCTTTGTGCTTTATACCAAAATCTCCCCTCTTCCAAAAATTTTTAAATATCTTATCTTAAACATGTATAAATTACCTGTAGAGTTTTGTCATACCAGTAACCAAAAAACTGATTTCTTGCTTGATCATTGGAAAACACGTCAGTGTTGGTTATATACACCTGATTATCCTTATCAGTATGGAAATACATAAAGCATTGCAAATGAAGTTACAGGCTATACACACATCCTTTTTTTTTTTTAAGACAGAAAAGGTGTAAGATGGGGGAGGGGCAGAGGGAGAGAGGATCTTTTTTTTTTTAGAGTGTGTGAGGAGAAAGAGAGAGAGTGCACTATTGTTGTGGGGGGACAGATGGACAGAGAGAATCCCAAGCAGGCTCTACGCCCAGCAGCCAGCTCAACTCAGGGCTTGATCTCACTACCCTGATATTATGACCTGAGCCAAAATTAAGAATCAGACACTTAACTGACTGAGGCCCTATATATCCCTATTTCTTTAGGTGGTGTCTGGCAGTGAATTTGCTTCAAGTGCACTTGTTACCTTTTTTACTAGGATTTATATCAATGTACTTAACAGAATGATTTTTTTTCTTTCAAAAGGATCAAATATTTTGTCCTATCTTTACTGATAATTAAATAATATAATCATCCTTTTTTATTATATATTTTAAAAAGTAACCTTAGTTACTGTCAGATCCAAGACTGAAAATCCCCAGGCCCAGCAACCCAGTTCCAGTAGTAGTGAGGTTAGGTTGCAGTAGGGAGACAGATTCCCTTTGTCTTAGTGTAACTGGCCCTACTTTTACCATCATTAAGCTGGAAGGGAAGGGCCTGATTTCTCTGGTGATGTTTGGAGGCTCAGAGAAATATTGTGTACTTTGAGCTGTTACCAGTACAGATTCCCATAATTGGCCTCAGACCACTGTATTTTTTTCTTTTTACGTAGCCCATAATTCATCATTGAATGTGGTGTTTCAAATGGCATTATGTTAGTTTAGGAAGGATTACATGTAATACTCTGACTTATTTGTGTTCCAGAATGGAGGAAAGATACCAGTTTAGGGCCCAGATGTGAAATCTTCATCTCCTTTGAAGTTGAAGGCATAAAATGGAAATTGGTTTCCAAATCATCATTAAAAGTCTTCTACTGATAGTTAGGAAGCAGATTTTTGGTAACAAACAAAAACAGTACAAATGTTTCATATAGCTGATTCCAAAAGGTCAGCTGTTTTGCAAAGATAAGTGATTTATATCTGCTGTTTATGAATTACCCATTTTTTGCTGCTGCTTTTTTTTTTTTTTTTCCCAGAGAAGGTGCGTTTTTACCAAAGTCTGTAATTAGTTCTGTTGGTTTTGGTTGGTTATTTTTTGTGGGTTTTTTTTTTTTTGAAGGAAAAATTATTTTCATGCACAAAAGTCAGTGCACAGGTTAACACATTGCAAGACACAGAACAACAGTCCATAATATGTGGATTTTCTGTATTGCTTTCCTGAAAGAGTATATATTCTTTTGGAATGTCTTGAAACTATCTTTTATCATATCACTCTTTTTTTTTTTTTTTTTTAAAGGAGAATCTCATCACTTTGAAAGGGACCCACATGTAATCCCCTCATGGTTACTTTCACTGAGTTTGATTCTTTTAAATGTAGTAGTTTATTAAATGTTTACTAAACCGTGAGATACCTTCTGGAATCCAGTTAAGGCAAGTCATGAAAGACTTCAGGTGAAGTTTCAGAATTCTTTAGGTAGAACTAAAGACTTACTATGTAGTGTAATTTATTTGTGTCTCATTCTTAAATTAAAAGACTGACAAAGTGCCCTTACACTTAAATAATTCAGACATGGTGATTTCTCTTAAACACTTGGTAGACACTGTAATCATTGTTCTATTAAATTTTGATGGAAATCACTTATATTAAAAGTATTTACAGTCATTGCCACATTGTTTTGAAGACAGCTAATAGTATCTAATCTCAAAGTGATACATTATATTTCTGCTGAAATTTGCAAAGCTTATAAGAACATTTTATTATGCCCCTAAGAAAACTTGTCTTAACAAATTAATAATTGATATTCTGTATTAATCCTGCTTTTCCATCTCTAACCTTGTTTAAGATGAATTAGATTGGATGATACTATTTAAACGCATAATGTGGTAGCATGAATCCAGAGGCTTTTCCCCTGGCTATAGAGCAGACACCATGACTCAAGGTCCCAGAGCTCTGATAAAGGTGTTTTCAATGTAGCTTTCTTGCTATTTCTGTAGAGTAAATGCCCATGGGTTGCTTTAGATGAGTTTCAAGAGGAGGAAGACAGAAAAGGAAAGATTGAGATAGAATGTGCCCACCCTCCTCGATCTTGGGTGGGAGGTGAAAATGGCAACAATTTTAGAGCTTTTTATAAATGGTTCAGTTGGTGCTGAGTTTTAAGGGATTGCCTGGTGAGCCTTGGGATTCCTCGCATTCTAGCTTTCCCTTCACTTTGCCTTAGATTTTCTCGTAGCTAACATCCTTTTTCTTCTTAATATGAGGGTAAGATCTGTCTTCATATTCTCCCATAACAGTAAGACTGCATAGAGAGTAAGAGAAAGGGAGATCTTAATCTTCATTCAACAGGTGTATATTGAGCACTTATAATAAGCATGGCTGTAGAGAGAATATAAAAATCAGTACAAACAAAATCCTATACTCAGGAGCTTATGGTTTGGTATATATAGCTATCCTATATGAAGGAAGTGGAGAGGGTCCTAAGAATGCTTATGATACCTTCCTCCTAAATCTGTAGCTTGCTTATGTTGTGGCTCAAGCCATTTAGTAATTTGCCTGGCTTCTTTAATATTTCTATGTATTCTTTCTTCTTTCAACAGGCAAGAGTTTCCATTTACCTAAAAGCATTTTCACCAAATTTTAATTATAGTTGTAGTAGTATTATGGCACAGATTACTGCTACACCAGGGTTGGCACTCATGTGATATCCTGGCCCTAACACAGGCATACCTCTGTAATGGATTAATGCTTTGCTTCTTTTGAAATCTGAGGGAGTATAGTATTTCCCCCTTTGCCATACAGGTCCTTTGACTCTGGAGGGAAAAGGAAACTAGCCAGGGTATTAAATTTAAGCCAGGTGCATCAGATTAAGATTGCAGTATCCCTAGTTTTCTGAACTAGAGCAGAAAAATCTCTTGGAGCTCAAAGGATCCCTGGTGTTGATTTTCTCCTTTACTGTAAACAAGTTTTGTTTTGGGCTGTTGGGTTTAGAAATGAATTAGGGAAGGAAGAAGACCATTTAGGATACTCCTTAAAGTTCTGGGCTTAATTTTTAATTTGACCTACTTCATTTTAGAAAACTAAACACTGCCATAGTACAGCTTGAAATTTGAACAGTTGATTACAGTTTTTTTTTAAGAGCTGCAGTTTTGCAAGAGGTCATAGAGCTGTGTAAACAAACTGAGTTCTTCAGAGTTTTGAAGAAATGGAGCATCTAAAGATAAAGATTTATGTCTACCAATTTTACTTGGGTTTTATATGTACCAAAACAAGTAGGAAATGTGACATTTCCTATTTGGTTTTGAAATGGTATCCATAAAAAGTATAAATAGCCCTAATTAAAATGTTTTCATTATAAGAACCCATTGCCTATTAAACCCTGTGGGCTTTTGGAATTTTATACCTGTGCTCATTTGTTTCTGTTAATAGAATATATCACTTTATGTTGCTTTATTTTCAACCCATATTGGACAAAATGTGAGCCTTCTTAAAAGCGGAATGAGAGGTGCAAAAAAGAAGAAAATCTTAAATGATTTTCAAAAATTAGTACAAATGTATTTCATTTGAAATGGTGGATATTGTGTTTGCAAGATTGAATACATTATCCCAATGCCCCCAGCAACCCGCCCCCCCCCTTACTTTAGGTAAATCAATCCTTGTTTTCAGTATACTACAAAGATACATTATTTGCCTATTCTGAAAAGGAAACTTAACACGTTAAAATTTTGGATACACAATTGTACCTGCTTTGATGTGCTTGACGTCTTTTTTGCCCTGTATATGAATGTCTCTTGGCTGCCCTCTGCATTTTCAAGCTGCTTGTATCCTAACAGTTGGGAGTTGGGAACTCTTCCGAGTACAACCTTCGTCTTCCATTCCCTAGTTTGCAGATTTTTTATGAGACTGAGCACTACCTACTGTGCTAATGAGGCACCTAAGTTTGCAGATTTTTTTAAAATCTAGTTGCAATTATTACTAGTCTTTTATGCTCCACACTTTCTCTCCCATAACAATTTATAACAAACTTCAGATTTGAATTCAGAGTTCCAAAAATGTACAGAGAGAAAGGCAAAGTACACTTCATTTATACAAAGTCCAGAAGACAGCCTGTTCCACTGTTGCCAGACTTCTGGGATTTAGTTGAGCTCTGCTTAGCTTGTGGCACAGATTAATGAAGTTGAATCAGTAATTTTTAAAAGTTGGTATCAGAAGTGAGATTAATTTCTATATAACCTCTTCTCTTGGTTATATCGTTTATAATGGAAAGAGGGAAATGTTCGTTAATTTAAATATTTGCTAAACTGGAGGGAATGGAGGATATTTGGCATTACGAATCAAACATCTGTTGTATTTTTCTTATTTTTACTTGTATAGATTTTAATTGTTCTCTCTCTCTACCCATTAAAGATTCCAGTGCTGAATATTCAAATGAAAATTTTTCCTGCACTTTGTACTGTAGCAGGGACAATATTTTCCTGTACAAATTACTTCCGTGTAATCTTCACAGGTGGTGTTGGAAAAAATGGATCAACAATAGCAGTGAGTACATCTTAAGATTTCCAGCAATTGTTTATACCAGGACTTGGTTTTGTAATTGCTTTTTCATTTGAATTGTATGAAATACTAGTTAATTTAGAGTTTCTGCTTAGTTTTAAATAAAAGTGATATCCAGAACTTCTCAGTTTTATCTGTACATGCGTATGTTTATACACTTACATGCATTTCTTTGTGCATGCATACACAGACACATGTGCATTTATACACATACATATGTTTAAAAGTATGATTGGGGGCACCTGGGTGGCTCAGTCGATTGAGCCCCTGGCTCTTAGTTTCAGCTCAGGTCATGATCTGGGGGTCCTGGGGTCGAGTCCTGTATCAGGTTCCACACTCGGCATGGAGTCTGCTTGATATTTCTCTCTCTGTCTCCCTCTGCCGCTTCCCCACTTGTGCTCTCTCAAAATAAATTTAAAAGTAAAGAGAACTATGATTTGCTTTGTAAAATAAACCTGGTTGTGTAAGTAAAATCCTCAGTTTGGGCCTTACCAGCCCTGCTGCTGCTTTCTTCATTAGCTGGTCTGGTACTCAGTTACAGATACTGCTGGCTGGCAGGCACCGTGAGGTTCTTAAAAATTTGAGCTGATCTGCCTTAAGCAGATCCAAGTAGTATCTGACAGTATTGCGTGTTGTTAATCCCTCTCCTCTCTTTACTCTGCACAGGGAACAAGCGTCCTCTCTCCTTTTCTCCATATTGGATCAGTGATTACGCTAGCTGCAATGATCTATAAGAAATCGGCAGTTCAGCTTTTTGAAAAGCATCCCTGTCTTTATATACTTACATTCGGTTTTGTATCTGCTAAAATCACTAATAAGCTTGTGGTAAGCACCAGAGTTTTTATTTGTTTTGTTTTTAACATTCATCTTGGTTTGGTTTTATGGCCCTAGTTTTTATTCCATAGCTTTCCAGTCAGTTCTAGAGTTTGCACTCCTCCATCAACATGGGAGCCATTTTTCTCTTTGAAGCTACAGCTTGACATTACCAGAAGCTCCGTGGACCTCCGCCTGGACCTCTGCATGGACCTCTGCAGCACTTCTTTCTACTGCAGCTTAATTTGGTGCTTTAGTTTATGTGCCTTCTCCAGTCTTAGTCTGTACACTCAAGGCTCTTTATGAAACGCATCTTTTAGGGGGCTTTGCTACATGGGCTGTCCCTTAGATGTATAGCTCTTACCCATGCTTCTTGTCAGTTTTATAGTTTTGGAAATGCAACTTTTTATTAAGTATTGCTAAATAATCCTTGAAACTTGCGATTTGAGCACAAACCTGATTTACTGTGTAGCACACAGTAGCTCTAGCATGAAAGCACCTGCATCATGGTTTCTCTTTCATTTGCAGGTGGCTCACATGACTAAAAGTGAAATGCATTTGCTCGACACAGCTTTCATAGGCCCAGCACTTTTGTTTCTGGACCAGTATTTCAACAGCTTTATTGATGAATATATTGTACTTTGGATTGCCCTGGTAAGTATTGTACTGTGTCCTATTTCATGATTTGGAAGCCACTTGTTTTCTTGTTTCTGTCGGCCAGTCCTCAAAGATAGATCATATAATTATCATGATTTGGTATGCCAGAAAGAACACAATTAGGGGACTTGGCAAGAGTGCCTTGTGGCTTCGTCTTTGAGCCATTTTTTTCATTATTCTTATTAGTCCTGCCTTTGTCAGGGCTCAGAAACTCCAGATTTCTGACTAAAGTAGGAACTGACAAATTACGTCTTGTGGGCCAGTGACCTGTTTCTGTAAATAAAGTTTTATTGGAACACAGCCATGGCCATTCATTTCTGTATTGTCTGTGGCTGCTTTCGTGCTAGCATGGCAAAGTTGAGCAGTTGAAATGAAGACAGAGCCTAAAATATTTACTGTCTCTCTGAAAAAGAGTTTAATGATCCTTAGTGTAAAGGAAAAACCCTTGAGGAAATGAAGTTATTAAATCATATGGAGTTGAAGTCAAATCTGAAAAGAAGGGAAGAAAGTCAGAGAAGCCCATCCTTTTTACTTTCAGGAAGCTTAGGGATGGCCTAAGAAGGTCCTGAGAATCTAACAGTGTCTCTTCTTTCCAGGTCTTCTCTTTCTTTGATTTGATCCGCTACTGTGTCAGTGTTTGCAATCAGATTGCATCTCACCTGCACATACATGTCTTCAGAATCAAGGTCTCTGCAGCTCATTCTAATCATCATTAATGATGTTAACTCGGTGTTATATAGGAACCTTGTGTTTTCTGCAGGAAAGAATCCAAACATATTGAGGAGAATGGGGTGGATAAGAACAAATATAATTTATAATAATCAATGTTGTATAACTTTTCGTTATCAGTAACACTCCTTAACTATCCTGTGTGAGAATGGGAATTTCAAGTTCCATCCTGTAATTGTACATGTTGTCATACAGGGTTTGGCCCAAGGAAGCATGCAGGAAAATTTGCCATGTGTTTGTAATTATCCTGGATTCAGAATAAAATTGTCCTGGGGAGCAGATCCCCAGTGGTGGAGATTTCTAATGTAGAATATTTGCAGGCCAAAAGATGGTTGCTTTATAATTTTAACAAATCATCATCTTTTAGTGACGTCCTTGTTTCGTGTCTTCTCAGGCTTTCTTTAACTAAGGAGCTCAGCTTATGGCACATATCCCACGAGATTGTGAGATGGAATTAGTGATAAAGACCTTGAATTTGGATTGAAAGGTTTCCTATCTTTACATTGTTGAGGAAGTCATTATTTTATTGCTCAAGAAATGGTATCTCTCATGGGCTTGGGAAATCCTGTTAGCATGCAGAATAATGTGGTAACTTTGTTGATCCATTTTATTTTTTTAAATAAATATATGACCTGAAAGCCAGCCTTTTTCTCAATTTTATTCAGTGGAAAGATAACTAAGTTTTGATGTCATTTTTTAAAATTCAAGCAAAATTTATTTCTCTTCTTTAATAAATAAGGAAATTCGGTCAGCTGCTTTGTCATTATGTGTCCTGCGATCTTTCTATTCTGTTGAAGTTGTTTAACTCAAAACCTAGGAGAACTAAAAAACAGAAAACAAAAAAATGAAACATAGGAGAACTGTGTTCATTTTCCCTCTCAATAAGTTTTGTTGTTGTACTTGTCACCCTTTAGATTATGGCTTTTTTTTTAAAGGCTGTATCATTAATTTTTATGTATTTATTTTTAAAGATTTATTTATTTGTTTGTTTGTTTGTTTAAAAGAGAGAGCACAAGCAAGGGGAACAGAAGAGGGAGAGGCAGAAGCAGGCTTCCTGCTGAGCAGGGAGCCCAACTCGAGACTTGATCCCAGGACCCAAGGATCATGACCTGAGCTGAAGGCAGATGCTTAACCAACTGAGCCACCTAGGCACCCTAAGATTATGTCTTTTAGGAATCTCAGGCCTTTCTCCCAAATTTTCAAGAAGAGAGGCTTAGGCCTCTCTGGGCAGTTATTGAAAAGTTGTACTCCTGTTCTGGCTCCTCAGTATACTATAGTTTGAAATGAGAACCAGATATCTTCATTAACTATAATCCAGATCTGTTTCCATGGTATGTAGATAGTACAGTTGCTTGACAGCAGAAAAGAAACTATTGACTAAAACAAGATATCTTCTTACTGCTATTTGTTTATACTGTTTCCATGATCCTGGGTGAACAGTAGCTGTACTGCCTCAGCTGGTAGGCAGAACTCTGCTTTCTTGCACTTTTCATGTTTCCATTAATCCCATGTAATCTTGAGTAGCAGTGACAGTGAAACCTTCAATTTCTTGGCTATACTGTTGAAGTAAAGAGAAATCTCTCTATTTTTGCTCACTAGCAACTTCTCCAGCATCTGGGATAGAGAAGTGCATGCAGGAAAATGCCAGGGCACATACGCACATTACAAAGATGAAAATTCTGGGGCGCCTGGGTGGCTCAGTGAGTTAAAGCCTCTGCCTTTGGCTCAGGTCATGATCCCAGGGTCCTGAGATCGAGCCCTGCATCAGGCTCTCTACTCAGCGGGGAGCCTGCTTCCTCCTCTTTCTCTGCCTGCTTCTCTGCCTACTTGTGGTTTCCGTCTGTCAAATAAATAAATAAATAATCTAAAAAAATAAAAAAATGAAAGTTCTGAAAGACAAGAGGTTTCTAAAAGTTTCCCATCCCTCACGGTATTGAAACAGAAGCTGTCATTAGAAGTATAGAGGGAAGGGCACCTGGGTGGCTCATTCAGTTAAGCCATTGACTCTTGATTTCAGCTCATGTCATGATCTTCAGAATCATGGGATTGAGCCCCACATCAGGCTCTGTGCTCAGTGCCAAATCTGCTTGTCCCACTCCCTGCCATGCTCACTCGCTCTCTCAAATAAAATCTTAAAAAGGAAAAAGTATGGAGGGAAGATGGTTGAGGTGACCACTAAACTCCCTTGGACTCTTAAGATTATAATACTCTTCTTTGGAAGGAGAAAAATGGCAGAGAAACAATCCCTCTACCTTCAGCTGAAGAGTTGAACCAGGCTTCTCAAAATAACCAGGTAGGAAGCTGGATGTCTACAACTGAAGGCTCCAAACCGGAAGTGATGGGCAGACCTATCTATGGAGGCAGCGTAGAGCTCTTCCCTGGCTTCTGGAAGCTGAAATGTCTTACCCTTAAGTTGCCCTAGACCACAGATGCTTCCCTGGCCAGCAGCCTTTCCTCCCAGGTTCTGGAAGGCACACCTGACTGGAACAAAGAACTGTTGCCCCGTCCCAGTGCTGTAGCTATTTCTACCAGTGTCCCCCACCTTCCTATTAGAAGCTCAGCTGCTGACCCCCTAGTTCGCCCACTCCACACACAGCCCCAGAGTTCTGGGCCACTATGCCTAGGTCCCCCACTCCCAGTCCAGTTGACTCTCACATCTGCAGCCTCATACTCCTGGTTCTCCACACCCCCCAGAGGGGAAGCCAAAGATAACACGTAAACAACAAGGAGATTGTCATCTTTATTCTTAGCTTCACATGCCCACAGACTTCTTTTTTATGTGGAGAGACTGAGCCTTTGGGCCACAACTGCTCTCCGTGTTGAGGGTTTAGTATAGTGGTTCCTGGAGGAGGACCGTCACAGCAACTTCGGAGGCTCCCCAACGCCTGTGCTACTACCGTCTGCTGCTCTGCGTCTCCCATGCAGGACGTGCCCCTTGGAGCCCAGCCCTGTGAGCACAGAGCTTGGAGCCTTCCAGAGTCCAGAGAAACTGATTCCAGGGATCCCAAACCCAAGACGCCAGCTCAAAACAAGACCTGGTTACCAGGACTCAGAAGAAGGCTGTGGATTCTGGAGGCGGCGCGCTTCGCCAGTCCCGCCGTGCTGGCAGGCGCCAAAGTCCAAAACTGGCCTGTGAGTCCAGTCCCTCCTGTTGACCACAGCTCTTATTTCACAGTCTTTTCCCTTGATTTCTTGTGTTTCTTCTGTTCCTCATATTCAAGTATCTTCCGTTGGAAGTACCCTGCAGGTTCAGATACAGGTGTTAAAGGCATGTCGCCTGGCCACGTGGACGATGATAAATTCAGGAGTAAGAATCCGAAATAACCTCTCTGCTCCCCGCGCTCCCCTGCTGCACCTACATTCCTGTCAGGATCCCCATGTCCTCATGGGCCCCTGGAGAGCTGGGTATTCAGTTTGGCCCAAAACTGGGGCTACAAAAAGGATTTTTTTTTTTTTCCAAATAGAATAATTAATAGCAGTTGGCTCCAGATTAAAACAAAGAGCAACTTCCACAAAATGGCATCCCAGAGGCACTTTCTGAGGCTTTAGGTTATTTCAGTCCCACCCTACCGACAAGACTCTTACCCTGTAGGCCTCCAGAGCCAGGGCCACACCTGACCTAGACCCTCCTTGGGCTTTGAATGCGAGGGACCCGTCACCGTATACCTGCAGGAGGAGTCCGGCTCTTCTCCGCTTCCTGGATGAAAAGGGAGAAGAGCTGTGTCTTCACAAACTTCTTCACAAATCGGCGGTTGGCCTTGGAGTTCAGAGCCTTATAGAAGGCCCGTTCTTGGAAGTGGCCTTGCCCGTTTGCCTCCCGCTTGATGTAGGAAGCATAGTGTCCCACCGTCTTGACAAAGAACTGCACAAACGGGCCCGAAACATGCTCATTGAGCTGTTCTGAAGCTGCGGGACACACAGAGGCCGTCTCAGAAGAACCACCCACTCCTGCCTCCGGGGTGGCTTCCAAGGCAGGCCGAAAGTTCCCGGGGAGGCAGCTGGGGTCAAAATGGGAGACTGGGTACAGGTTCTCCACCATTGCTTGGGAAGGATAAAATCTCACACTCATACTTGCCCTAGAATCTAGGCCCCTGGGACCAGTCCAGGACTGCTGAGTGAGTCCATTTTTGTTCTGGCTGGGATGGTTGGGAATCCCGCCCTCAGGTTCTGTGGAGAAACCCAGAATAAGGGGGACCCAGGACTTACTCCATGGCTCATTGGTCGTCTGACCAAGGGAGTCCAAAATGTCATCCTGAAGCTTAGGTGGAAGGATCTCTTTTTCGTCACCAACCTAGGAGAGAAGAGCTCAGAAGTCAAGCAGACTGGGAGGAGGTGCAGTGTTTGTACAAGCCTGAGGGGGGCATGGAACTTACACCCCAACTCCACCCCCAAGTTGGCCACATGGGTGAGAAGCAACAGAAGCTGCTGCTTGCCTTTCCATCAGACTGTAAACATTAGCGAGTCTCCCCTGCATCCCTATGGCACAGGGTTTACATCCCTGATCTAGAAGCACCAAAACCAATTGCCTGGTAGTGGAGCCGTCTTTGCCAAGCACTCCTCAAGAGAGGTCTCACCCAGGAAAAGCATTTCAAGTTTGTGCGAGTAGGTGGAGCACGGGAGGGACTAGAGCGATGGAGTTAGGGGTGGGCCTGCAGGGTGCCGGAGCCCAGATACTTACCGACATTAAGAAGGTTCCTTCACAAAGATTCACCAACAGGACCTGAAATAAACACAGAACGAATGGCTTTCTCTCTCCCCATCAGAGACCCCAGGAGCACTTAGCAGCTGCATTTTTGCCTGTGGCTGCACCTGTCAGCCCAGGTGGCAACAAGATCAGCAATTCTCCCTTCCTGCCTGATACCCTCCTTTCTCACCATCCTTGGAAACCCCCGGTTGCCTTCCTGGGAAAAGGTAGGAGGGTGTAGGAACAGGGAGGAGGAGTGCTACGGTAGGAGGGAATACAACTGGGGAAACCACAGCCAGTCACTCCCTTAATGAAACACTGATCCTAGGAATGGCTTCTATATATGGCACGGTTAGCACATGGCACACACGATAGGCTTTGCACATCTTCTCTCGTTCAATCCTCCCCACAGTCCTGTGGAGGGAAACACTATCCCCATTTTGCAGATGAGGCAAAGAAGTCGCCCAAGGTCCTACAAATAGTAGAACCGGTTTCCAAGCGTAGATGGAGCTGTTCTAGATACCGCATCCCTGTCCTCCCCATGCCTTCAGCTCCCTGCTGGTCAGATTTCGGCCAGCACCGGACACCTTTTGATTTTGGGGTTTTTTTTTAATGCTTGCAACAACTTGATGTACAATTGCCTGGGAGTCCAACTTTAAAAACTCCCTGGGATCTTTGGGCCTTCCCGCAGGAAATAGGAAGAGAAAGAAATGTGCCAAGGGCAACAGGAACAGGGAAGGAAAGGCAGTGAGGAGACCATGTGTCTGCAGGCTGTGCGAAAGGCAAACACAGGGCTGGCCTTTGAGTTCATCACTGCCGAGGGGCCCTCCGTCTAGACCGGACACTATAAATTGGCATCCTGCTGGTTAGATTCCAACCTGCTGATCTATTTCTCGGAGCCTCAGAGTACTATTAAATAATCGGAGTTGGTTTCCAATATTTAAATTGGAAAATTTCACATCAAGTTCGCTTTGGGTGCTTCTAAAAAGTCAGTGGCTCTAAAGCTGGTTGGTCGACGACGTTTCTAAAGGACGGCGTTCGGATGGAACAGAGGGTAGCTGCCTCCCTTAGGCAAGGTCTGTGCTCCACAGTTTACCAGGAACCCCCAAAGCCTGGGCTGGCCATTTAAATGCCTGCTGGGCCTGTCTTTTCCTTTAGACTCTGGTCTTGTCGGTACGGTGAACGCTCCTTCTATGCTCCCTTCTTCCAAATAAAGGAAAAGAGCAACCGGAAAGTGTGCCAAAACAGAGCGCAGGCAGTGTAATCATTCATCATCAGGGGAGAAAAGCTCAACTAGTTCAGGCCTGAGGCCACTTGAATACACAGGCTCGGATGCCTTTCTTTAATCAGGGAAGCCTGTTCATTTCAGGGAGCTAAGAATGTGCAAGTTCCCCCAAATCTTTCTAGTATTTGCCGTATTACTGTCTGTCGAGCAATCCCTTCCAGAGCTTTGGTGGGCAGAGAATCCCCCCACAGCCACAGTGGGCCCTGGCCCTCCCCCATTCCTCATCCCCTGCCCATTTCACAGAGTGGCTGCTGAGGACTAAAATGGGCCAAGGCTCTTGGATAGCAGGAGCTGCAGTCTGGCTGGCCTTGGGGTGTCTTCCTGCCTGGCTGTCGGGGGAGGAGCTAGAACTGCATCGTCAGCAAGTTTCATAATTCCTAGAGTTGGGACATTTTAAGTCATTGCCAAACATGGGGCTGATACTCTGACCCAGTTAGTCACATGGCAAAGACTCCCTCAAAGGGCCCGTCTACTCAGCACTTCTGAGGAGGGCTGGGAAGGCCAAGGAAGCAGGAAGGGAAACAGCCTGCTTCTTTACTTCCCAGCAACACTTTGTGTAATAAGGGCTTTGGTTCTGCCTGGGATGCTAGGTTCCTTCATAGCCTGTGGGGCCTAGAATATGTCAACTGAGTTCTCTGGACCTCCCTTATTTCATATGGAAGTGGAAGGGGTCCTCCCACCAGGGCTGGTTCCTGCCTCTTCAGTAGCTTAAGACGAGATCCCACCTCTTCCTTTAGTCAGCCCTTCGCACAGGTTAGCCAATGCAGACAGACCTAAGGAATCCTCTAGTAAGTTGATCTTCGGAAAGTGGCTACTGACAACTCAAACCAGAGTGCACGTTTTGAGTTGTCTTTCCAACACTGGAGATAGCTTTATGCTACCAATGCCCATTTTCACAACTGACACTTCTGGTGTGTCTGGGGCATTGCAAAGAAATAAGATGACAAAATCAAGTGGGATCTGGACCTATATTCTCATTGGCTGAGTGAACTCTGAGGTAGTCAGAAAGATAACCTGGGTTACCTGGGTGGCACAGCCTGTTAAGCATCTGACTTGATTTCAGCTCAGATCATGCTCAGGTTCATGAGATCAAGCCCCACATGGGGCTACACACTCCGCTTAAGATTTTCTCCCTCTCCCTCTGTGCATCCCCTGCCCCACCAACACTTGCGTGCACACACACCCCTTCTAAAATAAATTAAAATTAAAATTAAAAAAAGATAACTCTTGCTACACAAATCTGCATTTTTCAAGACTCATAGTTTATAGGAGGGCTACATTAGCTCACTTGCAAGGAATGCGAATGAATTCTAATGGGCTGTGTGTTGTATAGACCAGCTGTGTCTGTCCATTCAGATGAGAGACGGGACAGCCCAGAGCCTGCCCTTTGGCACTAACTGACCTAGAACAGCTGGATGACCCCTGCATGAGCTGCCCCTTACACCCAAAAGGAAATCGTTCAGCAGGAGGAAGCAGCCACTTACTGAGCATCAATTATGTTAGGCTCCAAGCTATGAGCTTTCCATAGGTTATTTCCCCTCCAATCCCTAGCTAGCTCTTGAAAACCACTGTCCCCATTTCTCAGATAAGCAGCTCAGGCTTAAAGAGGTGAAGCAACTTACTCTGAGTGACACCGCCCTTAGCCGCAGAGAGCCCAGGTCCGACTCCAGCGGTCCTGGCTCCGAGTTACACCCCCTCCTTCCCACACCGTACCTCTTCCATGGGGCTCTCCATGACCTGCTGCTGGAAGCGCATTTGGACTCCGACCATGAAGGGGGTGGGGCAGCACACAGTGTCCAGGAGTCTCTCAGGGACAACGGGGATGTAGGTGTGTGCCCAGCTGAAGGGGTAGAGTAGCGCGGCAGCAGCATGGATGCACTGAGACAGGGTGCTAGGGACAGGGCACAGAGAACACGAGTCACAGAGGCCTCCCCGCACCTCCACCCCTGCGCAGCGCCCACGGCCCCTTCCCCACGGACCGGACCGTAGAAGCGAGTCTGGGAGCTGTGCAGGTTGCTGTGTAGCTGGGAGGGGAGGGACGGAAACCAGGAGAGGCTGAGGCTCCTCTCATCAAAGACAGGGCTTCTCTCTCTCTGAACTTTCTTTTCCCCATTAGTCTTCTCTCTCACCCCCGCACAAAACTAGTGGCCCCAAAGAGGAGGAAAGAGGAAATGCCTTCACTCGGGCAGATCACTGGGTGAGCCCATCTATAGGCTCGCCTGGCGCTAAGGATGTGGATACCAGGAAGTCCAAGGCACTGACCCGGCTTGACAATCTCACAGCGTAGTTAAGGAGACAAACATGTAAACAGTGGAGCAGAGCAGAGAGGCCAAGCCCCATTTCCTCCTCGCGGCTCTCCACCCTCACCCCCAGCCTTTAGGTCTCACAGCTCCCTCTGGCCCCTCGAGGTTATTTCAAGTGAACAGGTCGATGCCTGAGCTAGTCTGGGAAATTCCTAGATTCCAGGAACCTTTGCCCCGCGACTGCCAGTCGGAAAGTCCCAGAGAGGTGAGCCCTCCACCCTTCCAGTAAAGCATTCCCTGTGCGATTACGGCCTCAGTGGTGGCTCAGGCGGACTCCTCACCCCGCCCTCCAGCACACACACCCAGCCTCGCTCTCTGTCCTCTCCACAGCCTCTTCATGACTCTTAGTTCCTCCAAACAAGCCTCAAACCAAGGCCAATAAAAATACGGATGCCGAAACCCTGTTTCAGTTCTTGGTATGGAGCTCATACTTCCTGAGTTAGAAAGATTGGGCTTCTGAGGGTCCAGCCAAGGCTGAGGCTGCCTGGAAGTCCCCTCCCTGCCTGGGCTTCGGGGCCCTGACAAACGCAGTATGGGAAGGAACTGGGGAGTCTCGGGATCTCCCTGGAGAAAGTGAGCACCTGAGAGGCAAATCCAGCTTCTGCCTGGATCCAGATCAGCTAGGACCTGGAATCACCTTCACTTCTTGAACACTCATCTCAGGGGAAAGGCAGGAACCCCAGCTCTAGCCACAACAGAACCTTCTCATTTTTCTACAGGGTTGAAAGTGGAAGCACTGTTTCCAGAGCAAAAGATTACACCACTTCCCTTAAGGATTTGGCTCACAACTAGTGCCTTTTTGCTTATCACTGATTTTGCAAAAGGTTCAACCCACAGCCCTTACTCCCTGCCCAGACTTCCTTTCCTCTAAAACCCATGATATCCACCTGACCCTCTGGCCTAACTTTTGAGTACCTAACATCCTTTTCTTCTTCTTCCCTAAAAGATAGAACCAGGGATGTCAGCCCAATCTCATTGGCTTTCTCCTTCCCACACAGCCACAGAAGGTCAGCCTCCCACTCTTTTCATGCAATTTTCTCCACCATTCTGTCACATGTCTCCCAAGGTTTCTCACACTTGAAGCCCCTAAGAGGCAGAGACCAAGACATGACAGTATCCTTCTTTGACTATGCCCAGAGATATAGTCAACAGAGAACTTAATATTAAGGGTATCAGCTAGCTTTTGCACAGCAAAGGAAACCGTCAATAAAATGAAAAGGCAGCCTACTGAATGGGAGAACATGTGCAGATGATCTAATCTGATAAAGGGTTCATATCCACAATATATGAACTCCTACCACTCAGCACCAAGAATCATCACCATCAGGTGATTAAGTAATGGGCAGAGTACAGTGTGGAGATTCCTTAAGAAATTAAAAATAGAGCTACCCTATGACCCTGCATTTGCACTACTGGGTATTTACCCCAAAGATACAGATGTAGTGAAAAGAAGGGCCTTATGCACCCCAATGTTCATAGCAGCAATGGCCACAGTTGCCAAACTGTGGAAAGAACCAAGATGCCCTTCAACAGACGAATGGATAAAGAAGATATGGTCCATATACACAATGGAATATTACGCCTCCATCAGAAAGGATGAATACCCAACTTTTGTATCAACATGGACGGGACTGGAAGAGATTATGCTGAGTGAAATAAGTCAAGCAGAGAGAGTCAATTATCATATGATTTCACTTACTTGTGGAGCATACGGAATAATATGGAGGACATTAGGAGAAGGAAAGGAAAAGTGAATTGCGGGAAATCGGAGGGGGAGACGAACCAGGAGAGGCTGTGGACTCTGAGAAACAAACTGAGGGTTTGGTGGGGGAGGCGGGCTGGGGGTTGGGTGAGGCTGGTGGTGGGTATTAAGGTCACGTATTGCATGGAGCACTGGGTGTGGTGCATAAACAACGAATCTTGGAACACTGAAAAATAAAATAAAAATAAAATAAAATAAAATAAAAATAAAAAGTGTTCGTGTAGTAATCCTAAGTTCCAGAAAAAAAATGGGCAGAGGACCTAAGTAGGCATTTTTCTAAAGAAGACATGCAGATGGCCTAACACGAAAAGATGACCCACACCACAGATTGTCAGGGAAATGCAAATTAAAACCACAATGAGATATCACTTCACTCCAGTCAGAATGGCTAGTCTCAAAAAGACAAGACATAACAAGTGTTGGCGAGGATGTGGAGGAAAGGAACCCTCATGCACTGTTGGTGGGAATGCAAACTGGTGCAGCCACTGTGGAAAACAGTATGGAGGTTCCTCAAAAAAATTACAAATTGAAATACCATACAACCCAGTAATTCTGCTGGGTGTTTACCTGAAGAAAACAAAAAAACTACTTGGAAAAGCTATATGTACACCTATGTTCATGACAGCACTATTCACAATAGCCAAAATACGATAACAACCTAAGTGCGACTGACTGATGAATGGATAAAGAAGAGGTACGTACAGTGACTATTATACATTATGTGAAATAATGAGATCTTGCCATTCATACCGACATGGATGGACCTCCAGGATATCACGCCAAGTGAAATAAGTCAGACAGAGAAAGACAAATGCCATGTGATTTCACTTCTATGTGGAATTTAAAAAACAAAACAAGACAAACAAAAGGAGAAACCGACTCATACATACAGGGAACAAACTGGTGGTTGCCAGAAAGGAGGTGTAAAGAAGGACAGGCAAAATACGTGATGGACATTAAGAGATACAGACTTCTAGTTATGAAACAAAGAAGTCATGGAGATGAAAAGTATAGCATGGGAAATAGAGTCAATAATATTATAATAATATTGTATGGTGACAGGTGCTGACTACACTTATCTTGGTAAGCATTGCATAATGTCTAGAATTGCTTTTTTTACAAGATTTTATTTATTTATTTGATAGAGGGATCACAAGTAGGCTGAGAGGCAGGTGGGGGCAGAAGGGAAGCAGGCTCCCCACTAAGCAGAGAACCCAATGCAGGGCTGGATCCCAGGACCCTGAGATCATGACCTGAGCCGAAGGCAGAGGCCCAACCCACTGAGCCACCCAGGTGCCCCAATGTATAGAATTGTTGAATCAATATGCTATACACCTGAAATTAATATAACACTGGATGTCAACTATACTTAATAGAAAGTAATTAAAAAATAAAAATACATGAAACAAGTAAAAATAAAGAACCCCACCTCCCAAAAAAATCCCAGCTAGCTCTTATCAGTATGTGTGTGCCTGCTAGAGTGGTAGGTACCTGATGTGTGCCCTATTTCATTTAACCCTCGACACAGCCTTATGAGGAAGGTACAATCGTGATCTTGATTTTACAGATGTGATCATGACTTCAAGAAGTGAAGAAACTGACCTAAGGGGAAGCACATAGCTAAGGTAGAAGAATATATTGGATTGGAACCCTGTTCTGCTGATTTCAACACCTCTGTTTTCAACCACTATAGAATACTACATACCCTAAGGTCAAAGACCAGGTCTAGTTTGTCTGCATCTCCCTGATGTTTGGCATCTGTCAGACAGTTGACACACAATAAATGTTTGTTGAATGAGTGAATAATGGATGGATGAGATGTGTTTGCCCTTAAGTATAACGGGCTTGACCTCCATACCAATATAAGCCTTCTCACCCTGTCCTATGCCCGCGCGCCCCCCGCCCCCCAAGCCATCACATCTGCACCTGCTCTGACTGGTCTCTGCCTCAGCTGTCCCAGGAATACTTTAGGCCCTGCTCAGAGATAAATCTGGAACTTTTTTCAGGCACAGGAAGCAATCAAGTTTGGAGGCAGAAGCAGGGGAATTGCAACAGGTGTTTCTCTACAAGGCTTAGTACAAAATCAGACCTGGAGGCAGGAGGGTGAGCCCACAGGTCCTACAGACTGATTCCCTCAGAGAGCCCTCCGGCCTGTCCCCTGAACCCAGGGATGCCAGGCAGCCCAGGAGAGCTGCTCGGCAGCTGGACCCACCTGAGACCTTCTGCCAGAAAGATGATTCTTCTCTCCAACACCGCAGATGCAAAGATCTGAAGGATCTGCTCAACACTGAGACACTTTAGCAGAGAACTAAAATCCACGTGTTCTAGGTGGGAGTCCAGGGGCCGAGTCAGAGAGATGAACTGCAGGGGAATTGGAGAGAGGAGGCATCACCACGCTGAACAGTTGCAAGGTCCTGAGTTCTGGGTCTCCACCAGCCTCTGCTCCTTTCTCCCCACCTGCCTACATCGGATCCTGCCCCTCCCCTCCTTTCCCTCAAGCTCGGGGCTATGCTGACCCATCCCCAGCCTGGCCCACAGGCTGGGAACCCCCCTCCATTGCACACAATTTCTGCTTGAGGGCCTTCCCAGCTTAGGCCCCCCTGGGTCACTCTTCTTGTCTCCCCCTCCCTCTGTCTCAGAGGCCCCCCCCCAATTCGATGTGTGTTTCCCATCATGTACCCAGGCAGCATCCCGTTTCTTCCCTTTCATCACTGTCACACCTTTATAAATTCTGTACTTCATTTGTGTGTTTAACATTTAACATCTGTCTCCCCCACTAGACTTTCAGCTCCAGGAGGTCAGGAATCGCATCCATTGTACTCACCACTTTCCATCCAGAAAATAGTACAGCTTGGAGCATGGCAAGCATTCTATGCTTATTTTTGGAGAAAGGGAAAAGCCTCGCCCCTTATTTTTATGTGGGGGAGCCAAAGTTCAGAGGGACACACCGATCTTCCACAGTCCCCAGGGTCAGGCCTGGGATGCTTACAACAATGTCCTACTTGCGACCTCAGTGGGCTTAGTGCCTGCAACGGTAGCATCGCCATGAGGCATGGGTGGGGACACAGGGATGGGGATGGATGACAAGAAGACAGATGGAGGCCATCAGATAGAGACACTGGACAGACACAGGAAGATAGAGGGGAATGGGAACAAGTGGCAATTTAGGGGCTGCGGGCAGCATCCATTCTAGCACCAGGAAACTCAGCTTACATGTGTCGCTATAAATACAAATCTTGGTGACTTGAACAGTAAGGAGGTGCTTGGGAGGATCCGAAACCATGGGTTTGATTTTCAGCTCTGTCAACAAGTCCCGTCGGGCCCCTGTCCCCGCCTGGCTGTCCCCAGTCTGTCTGTGCTAACCGGGTGGACGGCAGGACTAAAAGAGCAGCACCTCCCAGAGGCTGCCCTCTCCAGCCAGGGAGGGGCTCACACCCTCAGTAACCCACCTCCGTGCCCGAGTCGGGGATGAAGCTCTTGAGAGTGACGGTCTTCCCAGGAGCAGGGAAGGCCGCCTCTCGGAGGCCCTGCATGAAGGGGTAAATCACCGCAACAGAGATCTGGTCCCTCTTCTCCACCTCATCCAGGATCTGCAAGGTACGGGACCTCAGGAGGCAAGGCTCAAAGGCAGCCCCTGGGAGGTGGCAGAGGCCTCCCCCACTCCACTACCCCACCAACCCCACCCCTGCCTTGGTCCAGCCAATCCTTGAGGACCTTCCAGGCCCCTCCGCCAACTGCTCCCCTCTCCTCCCTGGCAGAACCCAGGCTGCTGTTGATCTGCTGCAAGAGACCTGCCACCTTCTTCCTCTTATCCTCTTCACCGGTCCCCATTCCTCCTAGCGCCCCATGTAAACTGCCTTCCCCCCAGGAGTCCTCCCAGGGTAAGCCATCATCCACGATGGCACCATGTCCAGTCAAGCTGGATGCAGTGGGAGCCTGGAAACCTGGGCAGACTCCATCCCTCAGAATCCTGTGCGGAGGAACACTCCAGCAAGCAAAGGCCAACAGTGTCCCACCCTCATCCTCCCAAGGGCCTGCTGGAGATAAAGCACACTGAAGCTCTTTTGTGGCCACCAAGACACGCCCTGTCCCTTCTAAGGACCTACTCAGGTGTCTTGGCACTCCAGTTACTCCGGCAGGAGAAGCCCTAGAGACCTCTGCCCTTGGAGGAGTCAGAGGGAGTCTCAGAAAAGCATGTTATGACTCTGTATAGTGATTGTCTTCATATTTGCTCAGTGTTCCGCATTTCTCCTATCACTTCATTCGAGTCTCACGTCAGACCACGAGTCAGGGAAGTGAGGGATGTCACACGCCTTTGCCGGATGAGGAACAGGAAACTCCTGCCTCCTAACCTGGGGCTCTCCCTGCTGTCCCACTCCAGCTGCTTTCTTCCCTGACCCGAGGCAGGGCCTGGGCTCTCTGCAGGGCAGGGGAGACAGTCCCCTGGGTTCAGTGCCCACTTTTCTCCAAAATCAAGTCGAGCCCAAGCTCCTCTTTGCCTTGGTTTGTCCACCAGTGCTGAGAGCAGAGCTCTGCTTGGGGCCCAGGGAGCACAGACAGGTCAGGCAGCCAGGCAGACCCGGGAGCTGAACAGGCCCAGCAGGCCCCGGGGAATCCCGCTGCACCTGTACCTTGGAGAACAGGCCGAAGCAGCCAATGCAGCTGATGATGCAGTACACCTTTGGGAGGCGAGGGCCACGGCCGGTGGGCTGGAGAGGGACAGAGAGGCTCCCTCAGGGCCACTGCCTTCCCCAGGGCTTCTCCTTACTGGGGATGATGGAGCGCAAGGCCAGAGGTGGGGACTGCGGGACTCAGAGGGGTAAGAGGGGTCAGAGGGAGAAAAGCGTGGCCGGGCAGAGGTTCTGTACAAGGCGTGGGCAGCAGGGAGGCCAGAGCAGCCCCCAAAGTCAAAAGCAGATGGCTTGGAAGGGGCCAAACACTGCCGCCATCAGTGCCAGCACCATCTGGGGTCTGCAGAGAGAGGGAGCAAGCGTGCTGTGGAGATGAGGGACAGGCTAGAGGCAACAGCACTGTACAAGTGACTTGGAGAAGCCTCTGGAGACCCAAGAATCATTGAATTCCAGTCCCTGCTCCAGGAGGCTCAAGGGGCCAAGGCAGCTAGGCCTGGGTACGGAGGCTAGAGGGAGGATCTGGTGGGAACCTCTCACAAGATGAGCTGTTGGAAGCCTGGGGACAGCAGAGACCACAGCCGGGCCAGCAAAGGTCCCCTGGGTTGGCAAGGAGGGGCTTGCGTCCCTGTACTGCAGGGGTACAAAGGGCGCTAACATGGCAGCAGGGGATGGACCGGGCTCTCCAGGCAACCACCACTGCCAGGGAGCCATGGCTTTTGCAGCTGAAGCTCGAGCACGCCCAGCTGTGGAGTGCAGTGGGCTGCAGAGAGGAGGCGGCAGTTCTGAGTGGCACAGACCAAGAGGCGCCTGCAGTAGCCGATCTTCCTGCTCCCATCCACGTTGGTCAGGACGAAGGAGAAGGTCTCCCTGAGGAAGAGAAGACACGTGGTTTGCATTTACTAACCAGATCCTAAGAGAGGAAGGCGGTTGGCCTCAGACAGCTGCTGAGGGGGGTCAGGAGGGCAACGGAAGCTGCTGATGAATCATGAGAGTAATAATCACATCAGTAATTTATTAAGTGCTTATCGGTAGCTGGCTCTAAACATGCCCCCTCATTTCATTCCCAAAACAACCCATCGAGGTGGATTCAATTGTTATCCCCACTTTAAGGACAAAGGCATTGAGGCTGAGAAGATCGTTCTTATCCAAAGTCATTCGACTCAAATATTTTGAGGCAAAATCCAAACTCAGGCAGCCAAATCCCAGGCTGATGGGGAGGGGGACTTTGCCACACCACCTTCTCAGAAGCCAAAGGCCTTCCATAAAGTCCAGCTTTGGCCAGAAGCAGTCAACCATGGCAACCGTCATTCCCAGGACAGGTGAGACATTCTTGCCCTTCTCTGGACACAGGTGACTGGCGGGTCAACGTGGTTGGCCCAGGTCGTTGGCCCTGGGGGACTCCAGGCAAAATGTTTATAAGTGAGTCGACTCCAGTCCCTCCCCTTCAGGAGGGAAGTTGGTTAGAAACTGGTGTATACAGTGAGGGAGGGAGCCACAGGGCCCAGGGAGCTCGCACCTGTCTCTTCTCCCCCTGTCCCAGATTCCTCAGTCCTAAGCCTGAGCAGTTACCTGGGATACTCCGTGAGTGAGGCCCACTCATTGCCATCTGGGAAGCAGAACAAGGGGATGGCCCCGAGTAGCCGCTCCTCCTCTTCCTGTTGTCCCCGAAGCAGGTTCTCCCTCTAGAAGGAAGAGCAAGAGACCAGGCAATTGTGGAGGTCATGGCCGGAGGGCAGAGAGGGCCTCACGGTTGGCAGGCTTCTTTTGTGGCTCTAGGGCAGTTTGAGGATAAGCCTTCCTGCTGGCATGGTGGCTCAGAGTGTGCCTCTAACCATCCCTCCCCACAGAAACTTCATTCTGGCGCTGGATGAATCCCAAGGCTGAAACAGCCCCTCCTAGGCCAAATCTACATGAGCCCAAGTTAGACATCAGAACCCTAAGGACCTACATAGGCAGGAAGGGAGCCAGGGCTTCACTGAACACAGAAAGGCCCAGAGGCTGCCTGGCCTCCTAGGAGGGCCACGTGGGAGAGCTACCACAGCAGAGCAGAGTAGTGACCCGTTCAGCTGTCGAACCGTCGGGGTACACAAGAAGGACGCCCTATCCCCACCCTTGACCCTACCCCCAGAGCAGACTAGAAGGAGCCTGGCATTTGGGCTGCAGCCGCAGACTGAGCCTGCCCACCAGCGGAGAGCTGGCCCCACCCTCTCCTTCCCACCCACCCCAGAGAGGGGACACAGGCCAGGAGGTCTGGCAGAAGGCAGGCCTCTCTACAGAGAAGGGTGGCTGAGGACAGAATTTGGAAGAATGAGGAGGCCCCCCAAAAGGGGCAGAAGAACCAGACTCGTTTCTCTGCCAGGGAGCCCAGGTCAGTTCCTCACAAAGAAGCCAGACCTAGATTCTGTGGGTGATAACAGGAAACATGGCTGGGCCTGAAGAAAACGGGAGCACCGAGCACAGGGCGGCTCCAGACTCAAGCCCTGGCAGGGTGGAGTAGGGAAGAGGGCATCCCTCCCCGCACTGCCTCTCAAACACCCAGATCCTGTCTCACACTGCCTCCCCCCTTCCATCCTTACCTTGGGAAACTGGTAGGTGATGGTGGGCTCATAGTCAGGCCCCGAACTCTTTTTTTTGAGGGAAACCACGAGGAGGTATTCAAAGAAGTGTTGCCCTCCAGCGAAGGCGGGCAGACAGTGCTCCTGGGGCCTTTCTGTCTCCTTTACAGGGTCCCTTGGATTATCCTGAAGAGATCCTGAAACCAAGACACCAAGGCCCACTTGGTATTTCAGTGGCCTGTGCCCCAAGGGGTCTGTGTGGCTCCAGACAGCATTGCCCCTCAAGGCCACCACGCCGACGCCGAGATCCTGGGAGCCTGCCCAGTGACTTAGCGCCCGGAGCACGGGGAGAGCCACCCGGATGGTTTTCATGCCTGCGCTGGGAGATTTCTGAAAGCACAGGGAGCCAAGAGGAGAACAGAAACCGCTGATTTGGAAGCCAAGGAAATGTACTGGGGAGCCACTCTGGAGGCAGAGACTGGGCCCATTCAAAGGCGCCCAGGGCAAGACCCGAAGGAGGAAAGACTGGGTAGAGATGGACCTGAATCAGAGCAGGTCCCAGGGTCATGTGTCTGTGGCCACACTGGCCCCCATGGCTGGCATGACCGGCTCTGCAATCTAATACGGGAAGCATCCTGGCCTACGCACACGGGGGACCAAGTGGAAGTCAGGCTATAGCGACTCTATGTGGAAGAGAAGGAAGAAGCATTTCAAGGAGGAAACAGCCCCATGGGAGAGGGTCACCCTAGAAAACAGGAAGTGGGCAGTCCAGTCCAGACCTGCTCGGAGTCGAGGCAGCCAGCTGTGGAAGAGCCTGAGCTTCCCGCCTACCACTTGTCCTTCCATCTCCTCCAGCCTGTGGGGGGCGTGGAGCGTCTCCCCTTCCTCGGACACAGCCTGGCTACAGAAAGTCTAAGGAGTGGCTGCCGCTTCCGTCTCCAGCCACAACTCCATGAAGCCACGCCAGGCGCTACCTTTCAGAGAGGGGAGAGCAGCTTCCATGCTGAGCACCCAATGATTGAGCAAGAAGGATGTGACGGGACCCAGGAAGGCAGCTGAACGCCCGCGTTGACAGAGGCAGCATCCTGGCACTGCCGCTCTGACCTCAGCTCCTCCCAAGAGCCCCGGGGTGTGGCAAGAAAAAAGGTCATGAGCAAACACCTCTAAGGCCCAGCTGTTTCTGGGCTAAGGGCTTTGAATCCTGTGCTGTGGACTGTGCCCTGGGTTTATGGACAACCTCGGGACAGCGAGGAATGCGCAGCAGCGGCAGACTGGGCACTGGAACCTCACCAGCCCCAGGACAGGGATTTTTGTATTCCCGTAACTTTGATTCCTGACCTTTCACATCTCAACTTGATTCACTATGGCCAAAAAACCCAGCGAGGCCCCCCTGCTGCACATGGAAGCTTCCAGAACTTCAGGACTGCAAGCAAGCGCACGGTACCAAACCTTCCCCACAGCCAGCATGCCACTGCCTCCCCTGATTAAGATAAATAGACTCGGCTCATTAATTCCCTACATGGAAAATTTTTTCTAGCAAGTTGTGGAAATCGATCCAAACCTTAAAACCCTCCTCTCCCGGACGTAAAAAAGAGAGCAAATCCATCTCTGAGCCGGTGAGTTCCTGGTATGTCAGAATGATCTACCATGGTGCATCTCTTACCACCTATGATATATCTTTTTCTTTTTCTTTTTTTTTTAAGATTTTATTTATTTGACAGAGAGCACAATCAGGGGGAATGGCAGAGGGAGAAGGAGAAGCAGGCTCCCCACTGAAGGACTCCATCTCAGGATCCTGGGATCATGCCCTGAGCTGAAGGCAGATGCTTAACCCTCTGAGTCCCCCAGGCGTCCCCCTGCAATATATCCTAAGACTGACTTCTCTCACGGGACCCACTCCAGGGCTCCAGCAAAGAATCCCTCCTCCCAGATAGGAAGCACTGAGTCAGGACATTCCCCCCGTGGCCCACAGTAGGGGACTGGTTGTCATCAGCAGCCTGAGGCTCACTCCGTGACAGTGGAAAGCTACGAGGTGATCCTGGCCCCACCCCCAGTCCTGCTCAGTCTTTTTTCCCTGTGGGGTCAGGTCAATAGTTCTGCCCAAGCTAAGAGCAGAGCAGCTGGCCCCTTGAGCTCTAGTGGTATCTCGACGCTGTGTCTGGAGGCTGGGGAAAAGAGAAAAATAGCACTAAGTCACCTAGGAGTCTCACATAAACTTCCGAATGAGTAAATTTGTGGGCTAAGAGCCAGGAGGCAAAAGGGTTTGGTGGCCATGTCTGTGCTTCAGCAAAGAATTAGCAGACTTCTGGCAGAAAGTGGGTTGCTGGAATATGGGGAGATGGCTGCCTTGTTCTTAAGAGCTCCAGACCAGGCTTTTGTGGGACTAGTAAGAGCCAATACTCGGGGATCCAGACATGACTCCTGGGGAGAACCCTAATCACAGTAAATAAGGATGTCACAAAAGCTGTAATGGTGAGGACAATGACCCAGAACACTCAGAATTGTCACTACGTCTTACTCAAAACGTGCAGACTTGTTCACAATCCTCACGACCTGTCTGAGGAACAAGTATTGTCCTGATACAGATGGGGAAACTGAGGCACAGAATAATTCAGGGGCTATTTAGGGACTATTAACAGAGTCTGTTTGGAGTAGGAATTATGAGAGTTCCGTGTCTATGCTCCCACCTTCTGGCTGTAGTACACACCAAACATCCCACCAATGTGGGGCGCCTCCTGTTTGCAAAAGTCTTTGAGAACCCAAATCTTTTCACTGATCGTTCCAGAACCTCAGGAAATTATTCCTTTCCCTAAACCCTTTGGGTTGCATTTTCAGCCCATTTCCTCCTGCATTATCAGGAGAGCCTGGAGAACAGCAAAACTCACAAAATCAAACAAAAGAAGTTATTAGACTTTTGGGCTGCAACCCAAGAAATCCAGAAAAGGATTGCTTTCTTCTTCCTTTCAAAGAGGTTTATCAACACAAGAGAAAAGCAGAAAAGAAAACACTCTACCCTATTAATATAGGCCATCTCATTTAATCCCCAGGGCCCTGGAATGAAATTACTATCCTGACTTTTTCAGTTGAGGAGGGAGCCACCCTTTCCAGGGAAGTCAGGAGTCTGGTTACACTTGTTCCTGCACCAGGAAACTCCTCCCACAGGCACCCGAGTAAAGTTACAGAACCAGCTAGAATATAGGTGAGGGAACTTTCTGGAACTTTGATTTGGAAAGCTGGCTCTTCCTTTTCTAGCTCAGCAGCTCCCAACTCAGGATCACCCCCACTGCCACGTCTTCCCCCCAGGATGACTTACACATGCATGTACACACACACACACACACACACACAACCTCTTATCACACAATTGCCCTGAGGACAAAAGGGCAAAAGAAGACGGGGAACTCCTTAGAAAGGTGGAGGATGGTATGGAAGATGAAAAGGGCACACTCTCCTGGCCTGACAGGTGGCTGACCTCAGAACAGGTAATACAGGCTGCTCGTCTCACAGCTACTCCCATGCCCAGGTAGCTGCTTCAGCTGCAATCATCAGCCCAGTTTGGGGGCTGGAGTGAGTGGAAACAACTGGAATATCTCTTCTTGGCTGCAAAAAGCAGAACTCTTCCATTCACATGGATTTCTGAGAGTTAAGGGAGCCCAGTAAAGACCAGGCCAGTAAGTCTCCAGAGAAAAGAGGACAGTAGGGCTGCCAGAGTGGATGAACTCTGTTCTAATCATTGTAGTCTGGACCCTGTCCCCACTCTGGTCTCTGACCTCTTTGCCTTGAAAGGACCAGATACTGGAAGCCTGTGTTTAGGGTGAACAGCAAGGTCTGTGGGGGTGGGGCGGTGGGGGGGTTGCAGGAGTGATGGTAGAAGGGGCACTGATCTCATTCCCAGATTTCCCCGTTTCCCAGGCCTGGAGTAGGAAGGGGTCTCACTCAACTTTTTGACTGCCAATGTTAGACAGCTTGGAATGGCCCCAATTTACTCTCTAGTTGGCTACTTTCTCCTCAGTCGGTGGGACCTCTGGGCAAGTATCTAAGGGTTACTGCTGCCCAGCCACAAGACTGGCTACTAGCAAATCGAAATGTATGTTTGTTGAATGAATGAAAAACATGAATGAACAACTAATGGCGTCTGGCAAAGCCCAGTGCCCCTGCTAAGAAGAAAGGGATCGAAGAGTGACTTCTAACTGAAACCCCACAACCCTGTAATTATTTTCCCCTCACCTGGGGGGGAGCCAAAAGGGGGTGGTGGCGGGTGTCAGGAGCCATGGGAGGTGTGCCCTTTCTGGTTAACACACTCTAAGGCAGCAGCAAAGCACGTCTGTCCCCGGTCTGCTGGGGGCCACGCTCTCCCCGGCCCCGCCGCCACCCGCAGGTGGGGGTGGTCACGTCGGGTAGCCGAGTTCCTGTCTAGCTCAGCGGCGGGGCGGGGCAGGACTGAGGCGGGGGCTCCCGGAGGGCGCCTCGAGCACACTGCGGTTGCACCACAAGCTTCCTGGCTGGAAGGACACGTGGCCCCGGGGCCCCACAAAGGCTTCCTTTGACCCGCCACCTCCCCCTCGCCCCCAAGGGCCCGGCCGCTCTTCAGACCTCCGACCCCGCGGCCACCTGGCCGCGTCCCCTGCACCTGCGTCCCTCCTCCCGCTCACCTGGCGCCAAGCCTGCGCTCCTAGTGGCCCTCGGACTGCCGGCGGAGCCGCCCTCCCCGCGCCGAGCTCCCCCCGCCCCCAGAGCCCTGCCAGCCTAGTGGCCGGGCCTCCGACGTCCGTGCCGCCCCCGCGCCCCGGCCCGGCACTAACCCCCGCGGCCGCGCTTCAGTCTCAGGCTGGCTCGGAGGCGGCGACCGAGCCCGTCCATGGCCCGGCGAGTGCCCGGCGCCGGTCCCGGGTCCGCGCCGGCCCCGCCCCCAAAGCTCGCCCTTCGCGGGCCCCGCACTTTCGCTTTCACGCGGGGGGAGGCCGAGGGCACAGGCCCGGGACGAAGCGGCGCACCTTCCGGACTGCGGGCCAACCCCCGGCGCACCTGGGCGGGCCGGCTCTGCCCTCGGCCCCCCGGCGGGGTGGCGTGGGTGACAGAGGGCGCTCGACGCGCGTCCGCGAGGGGGCGGCGCCACCGCGCTCCCACCCTCCGTGGGGCACCCGGGGAAGTTCGACTTGCCGGAGCCCGCAGTCCCCAAACGCGCGGGTGCGACGCGGTCGCGCCCTACCTCCGCGGAAGGGCTGGCAGTGCCCACTGGGCACCCCTCTGGGCACCCGTGCCTCTTCCAGGTGGCTCCGGACTTAAGACGCACAGAATTCTCGGAGTCAGCACACGTTTCCACCTTTCATCTCTCCCCACCCCGCAGCCGCTTGAGCCTCTGACCATTTCCAGATCTTTTGCGTTCTGTGTCCTTGCACCCGCAGGGCACGCGTCCTTCCCTCTTTTCCCTGTTTCACTTCCGTAAGAAGCAGCGAGCCATCGAGCCAACGGCTGCCCTTTGGGCTCCCAAGGAGGGACGGGAGAGGCGCTTCGCCAGTTCTGACCCTGCCTTCCCTCCAGAGCGTTCTCTGGCAAATCAGCAAAGTGGGGGTAATTCCTGCCCTGCGGCCCCCACAGAGATGTGAAAGCTGAGGAACAGAAAGTTCTTTGTAGACTCTTCTGTGATAGGAATGTAACGGATGATGATGGTGGTGGTGGTGACCATGATGATGATGGATGATAATGATGATGTCAGTTGCAGCTGTCTGCACTCGGGGTCTAATCCCAAATCCCATACAGCCTTTCAGTTCCTCCTCCACCCTTCTTATATTCATTGGCTTCCAAACACACAGAGACTCCAGGCTTTAGTGGTCAGACATGAAAATTTGCATCTGATAAGACCCACTGGCTTGTGGGCCATCTGCCAGCTCCCTTCTCCCTCCCAGATGGGCCTCTGTAGGGTGGGAAGGGTAGGATGTATGCAAAGTCCATCTGAGGTGTCTCCATTCACACAGGTTTTAGTCTCAGTTTTAGTGTGGGAGGCAAAGGGCAGAAGACATAGCCAGAAATATGTCTGGGATCTATAGAAATGACCCTCAGACTTACAGCTCCTTTCCCTCTCCCATGAATGGCCTCCAGGTACCTCTTCTGTCACAGACAGGGTGGGTGAGCAGGAGTGGAGAATCCAGCCCTGGTATTAAACTGTCTAGTCTTTGCCAGGAGGTTCTAAAAGTTGTCTGTACTCTGGGCCTATGCAATTTTGTACTGAATTACATGGTCAGTTTCTGTTCCCTATTCTCTGTATGTTACACCCTCGTGCAAGGACACATCTCTTCCCTAAATATCTTCTCTTGGCTTCCCTGGTATCCTATGCTTCTCTGTGTAAGTATTGTGATTGTTCATGATCAACTGGTCCAGTTGGTTGAATATTATTGTGCCTTAATTTCCCCAACCTATTTTACAGCGGTGCTAACCAAACTACTTCCTTCCTTTAAAAACAGAGGAAGAAATGTGGACACGTTCACACTAAAAAGGCATGCATGGATGTTCATAGAAATCTGATCTGAAATAGCCTCAAATCGGAAATAATCTCGAATGTCCCTAAAGAGTGAAATGGATGGACTGTGGAATAGACTTACAATGGAGTACTATACAGCAGTGAAAATGTAAATAAAACCCCTGCTGCCTGCAACATGGTCACATCACACACCCGTGATGTTGAGCCAGAGGACCAGACACAGAACAGCACATAATGTAAGGTTCCATCTACATGAAGTTAAAAACAAGCAAAACAAATTCATGGTATGAGAAGCCAGGATGATGGTAGATTTATGAAGGAAGGAGGAAGGAATAATTGGAAGAACACCATAGGGCTTCTGGGGTGCTGGGAATGTCCGTGCCTCTTCCAGGTGGCAGATACACAGATGTGTTCACTATGTGATCATTCTTTGCATTGTACATGTTTATGTGTTTTTCTATACGCATATGAGTTTAATTTTATTCATTTTTAAAAAAGATTTTATTTATTTATTTGAGAGAGAGAGAGAGAGAGAGAGTGTGTGTGTGTGTGTGTGTGTGTGTGTCTGAGCTGGAGGGAGAGGGAGAGAGGATCTGAACCAGACTGTACTGAGTGAAGAACTCAATGTGGGGCAGGATCCCATGACCTCAAGATCATGACCTGAGCCGAAACCAGGAGCTGGCTACTCAACAGACCGAGCCACCCAGGCGCCCCTATATGAGTATAATTTTAAAGGATTCTTAAAATACTCATGAGGACCTAGGGTGACATAAATGAAGGGATAAGCCAGGTGAGAATGAGGAAGTACAGACAACACTAGGAAAGTTAATTGAAATGTTGGGTTAAAATGGAAAAGATAAGAAGGTGTTTATAAGCCTAGGGATGGGAACAAACAGGAACAGGAAGTAAAGTAAAGAGAGTGGCAGGTGGATCAAAGTCTAAGAGGAGGGGAGACGGCCTCGGTACAAGATTGGCTTCAAAAGGGAAAAGAGAACTTTATTTGAAGGGGAAAGCAGGATATGAGAATGGGTATGGATGCTGACTGCTTTGTAGATAAGAAAGTGAGAAGTTAGAACAAGACACCTCAGTTTCTGCTAAAAGTTTTTTTCTTCTTTTCTTCCTGTAGCTGCCATTTCCCACATTATTCCACAGGTTACTCGCCCAGAGTCTGGTGGTGGAGCAGAAAGAAAATGACATGGTGAACCTGGGTGGCTCAGTGGGTTTAAAGCCTCTGCCTTCAGCTCAGGTTATGGTCCCAGGGTCCTGGGATTGAGCCCGGCATTCAGCTCTCTGCTCAGCAGGGAGCCTGCCTCCCCCACTCTCCCTGCCTGCCTCTCTGCCTACTTGTGATGTCTGTCTGTCAAATAAATAAATAAAATCTTAAAAAAAAAAAAAAAGAAAGAAAATGACATGAGCCTTTCTTGAAAGTCTTGAAAGGAAGTTCCCAAGGGAGTTTTATTCAGGGAGGTAGCATGGCAGAATGGACTGACATTGGACTCAGCCCTACCTGTCTCTTACTTGCCCCAAAGCCTGAGGCTGGCATTTCCCTGAGCCTCACTCTCCTCTGAGATAATAAAATCACCTTGCAGTGGGGGTTGCGAGCACTAGAAAGAATACGTTGTAATCCAAATGTCCAAACCTCATGCTCCAAATCACCATAGCCTCCACTCTGTCTCCTTTCATTGCAGAAGTACTTACTATCTTTTACCAGGCTCCTGTTTCCAGGGAGTCCTGAGAAACCCTTAAGAAGTATTTACATGTTCTACAGACCAATTCTGGTAGCTGCTTGTCATCGTCATAGGGATCCAAACTACTGCCGTCTCCTTCCACAGTTATGCCCATTTTCCTCTGTGCCCCCCTGTGCCATTTTGCCCAACCTGGAGATTGATCCTACCTCCAGTTCCATACAGTGATTGTTAAGATCGGGAAAGAGGTTTTGTTAAGACTTTGCTGAAGGCTTAGTTATGTGAGAAGGATATTGCCAAAGAGGGAACTTAGAAGCCACGTATCACTGCTCTTGGGGTCTATACCAGGGTCCTCTCCTGGATACTTCTCTGCCTGCCCTCACCGCCACCCGCCCCTCCCCATGCTCCAGAGGCCAGATGACCTGAGTGCAATGGGAATGCTCTGGAGTCCAGCCCTGCCTCCATACTCATGTGTTCTAGAATGACCGACAATGACAATGTTTATTACCTTCAGGGGAGAATGCAGACCCATACACAGGACGTGATCGATCTTGCCCCTTGGCACAAAGACACCAGAACAAAAACAAAATAAAAGACCCCTCCAAAGGATGGGCTGATACAGAATAACATTATCGATAGTTCTGTACAATTCCTCTTCATAGCTTGAGGTGAACAGAAGCTCAGCCATCTAGCCTTCAGACCATCTTGGAGTTTGGGCTTCTGATCTCCTGTGATAAATGACTTGGACAATAACCGATACATCTACCACGAAAAAGCCATGGTGGCCAGGATTTGTAAAGGACATCTGAATAATGGAAACAAAGATGACCTTTTATATTACAGCAAAGAGCTTCTAGAGCTAAAGTTCTCAATCTCTCTCTTTCAGACAAGAGCCTGTGCTCTTCATTTGCATAACTTGACCAAACCTTGACCCTCCCGCATGTAAATCAGATCCTATTACAGCCTCAGTTCACACCATTGCCTTTGTTTTGGCACAAGCACTTGTAACAATTTGTAGTTACACATATATTTCTGAGATTATTCAACTATTCTCTCCTTTTCTAAAGTTTTCCCCAAGAAGCATCAATTGTGTCTCTTTTGCTTAACTCCATGTCCCAGGTGCACACGAGGTAATCAGTAAATATTTGAGGGAATAAATGAATGGATGCATCAAAGGATAGTCTGCCCTTAACTTCCATCTCTAAAGAGACAGGAAATTACTTGAAATATTTTTGTTCTTCTGGGTTCTACTCAGGGCAAACACTTAGGTTGCTTAACATCCATTCTGCCTTTTATCTTTGCTGGCAGAGTTGTATCACGTGGGCGGAATCTGATCAAAGAAGTCCCAGTCTCCTTTCTCGGGCTTCATTTATAGTGGGCAAGCAGCTCAGCTCTGACCAATAAGGAGACATCTATTCTGGTCAGGGGGCAATCTGCTGGGGACGTCTGGGACAGGTTTCTCTAGAAGGGATGGTGTTTTTCTGCTTCTAGACATCAGTAGGTTGGACATGACAGGAGCAGCTGAGATGAAGCCAGCGCCTGCGCAGAACGAGGCCAACATGCTCTCTGAGTAAGGGGGCAGGTGCCTGGTGCAGCTGGCGGGAGCCTGCAGGTGCTTCAGCTCTGGGCTTCTTGTTACCCAAAGGAACAGTTCTCCTCACAGATTACAGCAGTGAGCTTTCTAAATGCATCTAACATGGCATCCAACACAAAGACACATGCATGTAATTTGCAAAAATTATAAAACATTCACAGGACAATACCACTCCTACTCAGCGCAAGGTGTTTCTTCTTTTTTTCTTCCATTCTATTATTGCATTTTTAAAAGGACGTAATTGAGTGGGGCTCCTGGGTGGTTTGGTTGGCTAAGGGTCCAGCTCTTGATTTCTGCTCAGGTCATGATCTCAGGGTCATGGGGTCATCAAGCCCCTTGTCAGTCTCCTTACTCAGTGGGAAATCTGCTTCAAATTCTGTCTCTCCCTCTACCTGCCCCCACCTTGTTTCTCTCTCTAAAATAGATAAATTTTTAAAAATTAGAAGACATAATTGAGGCACCCTAAAATGATTATACAGCCCAAAAATGTGTGTGACCTACTGTGTAAAAAAATTGGGGAATTTTCTGGTATTTCCTGCAAATTCTGGAGTCAGACTACCTAGGGTGGTATCTCAGCTCTGCCAGTGACTAGCTTTGTTAAATTGGACATGTTTCTTAACCTCTCTGTGATTAGGTTTTCTCTTATCTTGTGGGAATAAGAATTGCACCTACTTCCTAGGGTTGTTTTAAAGATTTAACAAGTCAATACATGTAAAGCACTTGGAATGGGGAGCCATTAGGAGGTCTGAACAGAAAACTGACACGATCTCATAAAGATGAATAAAGCATGGTCCCTGTCCTTACAGAATTTCCATTCCTATGGGAAAGGTATATTAATGCAGAGGTACTGGGATTAAGAGAAACACACAGCTATCTTAGGGACATGAGGGAGAAACATACATTCCAGCCAGAGAAATAAAGTCTAACCTTCAGGAGGTAGGACTGGGAGATAAAATGAAATCAGAAATTTCTATTTACTTAAAAAATAGACACATTTTTAAATGTCAGGTATATGAAAATTGAAAGAAAAGTACAGGGCAGAGAATTCCTGTATATTGCCTCACCTTCACCTTCACACAATTTTCCCTATTGTTAACATCTTGCCTTTGTGTGCTACATTTGTTACAATTGGTAAGCCAGTATCCATACACCATTGTTAAGTGAAGTCCATAGTTTACTTTGGAATTCACTGTTAGTCCCATACATTCTGTGGACAGTATCAGGTGGAATGTTTTCATTGCCTAAACATCCCCTGTGCCCTACCTACTCATTCCTCCTTCCCTCCCTTGAAATCCTTGGCTGCCACTGATCCTTTTACTGTCTCCATAGTTTTGCCTTTTCCAGAGTTTCATAGAATTGGAATCATACAGTATGTAGACTTTTCAGATTGGCTTCTTTCACTTCGCAATAGAATTTGAAAGTATCTTTCTGGCACTATTCAGGTCTCTGAGCAACCGATAGGCAGAACCAATTTTCTTACAAGCAACTGCACAATAGTATTTGCTGAACAAATATGAATAAATTTCCAGCTGTTGGAATAAAAATTCCAACAATTCCAATAAATTGTTGTATGACTACAACATTAACACACACAACACACATTTGTTGAACTGAGCTATAATGTTAACCACTTGATTACACTTAGGAACTTCTCAGTTCTCCCTGGCCATTCATTCAACAGGAACAGACAACTCTTGTGGACGGAACTCTTCCTATGTGCAGGCACTACGCTAAGCATTTTATAAACATTACTTCAAATCAGCTTTACTAATAATCCTTTGAGCTAGGTATTATTATCCTTGCTTTATTTATTTGTTTGTTTGTTTGTTTGTTTATTTACTATCCCTGCTTTATAGATGAAGAAACAGGCTCAGAGATGTTAAGAAACTTGCCCAAAGTCACAAAGCAGGGAGAGTGCACCTTCCTTTCACATTCAGATGAGAATCTTATCTCTAGGTTCTTAGGGGCAGAGGAGGGGTGGGGGGGCTCTGCCGTGAGTATATCAGCAGTTGCTGTGGAATCTTCTGTGAAAGTCCAGTACTCAAAGTCTTCTACAATGCTCTCAATCAGATACCCTGTGTGATTATAGTCAGGCTAGTCTGCTCACTGCTCCCAAAGTGCCCTGTCTTCCACTCTGACGGATTCCCCCATACTATTTGAGGAGGGTTTTGGTGTGGTTTTTTGTTTTGTTTTGTTTTGTCGTTGTTGTTTTCTACATGGGACAGAGGCTCATCATAAGGTGTCACAGCTGCTGGAAGTCCCGATATATACATGATACCTCCAGAGATAAAGCAGACAGATAGCTCTGTAAAGCTGGGGAAATGAGTCTACCACCCACCACTGTAGAAGGAAAGAAGGGGACTCAGAGATCGGGGAGGGCTTGTAATTCATCAAAGATCATTAGACATTTCCACCTACAATTAGAAATGAGAAATACCTGATGTTCTCCAATGCTTCCAAAATTCTGGCCCAATAAACACAATCTTTCCAAGCAGGTGGACAAGTCTTAGAAATCAAACATATCAGCCTGCTAAATGTGGTAGCAGACAGAGCACAACCAAAGCGGCATCGCAAAGACAAATTACCTGAATGACCACAATTTATGAAGGTACTGATCCTGTATTCATTTCTTTATTGTCTCCCTGCTTCTTTGTACAATTTTCCAGAGCTACATTTTTTTTCTCATCTGACTAAAAAACCACCTCAGTGTCACGGACAGTAACTGACATTTCAGAGTCAGGGTTTGGTTTGAGACTCTGGGTGGGGAAACAAGGCTTGCACAATAATTCCAAGATCCTTCTAGAAGAACCCTACCCTAATAAGCTGAACCCTTCTTAGAGTCATAAAGTCTTCTCAATCCTATGCCTGTTTCAGAATATAGTGCATCTCCTATCACTGTTTTGATTTCTTGAATGGTAACCTTTTATAACACTTTTACCAAGTTTTCCACATGAATTTTAATAGACTAATTTGAATCCAAACTCTTCTTGTCTGAATTGCAGTGAAATATTTCTACTGCCAGCTTGAATTCCATACCCTCCCTGTCCCCCTGCATCTCACTTGTCTCATTAACCACCATATTCTGGTCATTTATTGGCAAAAGAAGCCTAGAATTGTAGAATGTTGGGAGGGACTGTATCTCAGGCATTCCTATGCTCCAGGCTGTCCCTGTCTTGTGCTGGACCCTCAGTGGGCATAGTCGAGACAATAGGAAAATCCCTGCCTTGAGAAAATGAGAGTCTGCCCATCCCTGGCCTTCTTGGCAGGGGCAGGGGGTGGGGTGGAGGGGTATGTGTGGCGGGGGTAGGTGTGGTGGGGAAATCTTGTCACCACACGATTAGTTAGCGGCTGTTGGGATCAGAACCTGAGATGGCTTTATCCAAGTCTGTCTTCAATTTAATGAATAACTATCTTCTATTTTTTTCCTTTTATTTCACTTAATAAGCAAAGGCAACAGAGAGCAGTGAGCACTTAGTACAACCCTAGGACATGGAAATCAGTAAATATCGTTTCCTTAACTTATTAACGACATCAATACCCAGCCGTCCACGTTCACTCTAATTACAAAGCCCAGGAAGTTATGACCTCTGTGCCCCCACAATTCCCCTCCCCTGCTCCTGCCCAGCCCAGGAAGGAGCTGTGCTGAAAAACCGTGACTGTGGTCTCTGTGGGAGAAGCTAAGGAAATGATGAAAGGCTTTGTACGACAAGCATGTGAAGAAAGGGGGAAGGGAGGGGGAAAGTCACAGTGGGCAGGTCTTGGAGGGAAGAGAGAAAGCTGGTTGGGTAGAGGGACTAGGGGCAGGACCAGCATCACCGTCACAACCGTCACAACCGTGAATCCCCACCTGGGTCTCAGAGACTGCTCTCTTCTCCCCTTTTGCTCCTGTAGAGAATATCATCTCATCTTACGTCTTGGTCATAGTTAAAGAGATGAGGCACATAGACGTGTGTATGGACTGATAGACACACTCACGTAGGTGCCCACGGGTCTGTTTAACTACAGGCACCAAGTTCACGCATGTTTGGGAACCAGACTCTACTGAATACAGCCACTCAATCTCGGGGCCCTTGGGAGCTTGTGCTCTTGAAATTAGACGCCGACTCAAAAGTCAGGGTCAGCCTTAGCATCGACAGGTGTCCTTACCAGACCCGATGAGAGCTGAGAAGGGCCAAGCCCATGTCACCATTTCTCCTCTTCTCAGTTCGCTTTGCCTGTCAGTCTAACACCTCTCCCTGCAGACGTCCTTTGCTGAGCATCCCCTGTATCCCGAGCATGCTGCCCAGGGTTGCAGACCTGAACTTGGCTCCAAGGAGGCACCATCTCAGCTCTGAGAGTTTTCACACCCAACATAACCTGTGGGCTTCTTGCAAAGCCCAGGGGAGACTTGAGTTGTGAAAATGTTTCGAACAAGTAGATTATCTCAGTAATGTTATGCCGTGTACTTTGGTGGGGTGTGTAATGGGGCTCACTAGCGAGGTTGCCGCTGAGAGGAAGTGAACATTGCAGACCTTAGCCCCCACTGGACCACAAGAGAGGTGGGAGGTCTGAGCGGCAATCAAGATGTGAATATGTGGGAGACCATGAGCATCAGGTGACCAGGGTGAATAGGGCTATGAAATTAAAGCTGCTTTGGTTTGCTTTATCATTTTTTTTTCTTTTTGTGATATATAAGAAAAACAAAAACAAAAACAACAAAGGAAACCAAATTTAGATTGGTACTTATTTTATGGGGGCTCAGATACCAGTCCTTGGCTTATCCGGAAATTGAAAGTATCAGTTGCCCTAGTGACAGAGGCCTAGAGATCTGGGGGTGGAAGGTGGGGCCAAGGTTGTTTACCAGCTTGCTCTGGGGAAGAAGGTGAAACCGTCACCCACAGCACTAACCAGAGGAAACTGCCTGTTCCCCCAAGGTTGTCGTAGAGCTTCCTGCCAGAGCATCTTACCCCGGAGTTCACGACTGAGCTGGGCCTTTGCCACAAAGCCTTTCCATAGATGGAGACACTTGAGGGTTTGTGAATGACCAGCCAACTGCCTCCAGCTCAGACCCGAGCTCCTTCAGGCTGACTAGGGCGGGGCTGCAGGTAGAGAAAGAAACAGGCTTTTGTTTGATTCTGTGGTTGTTGTTGTTGTTGTTTTTAGGCTTTTGAATTTCTGTGTGGAAACCCTGGCTCTACCACGTGAAAGCTACAGGACTCCTTCCCTGTAAAATGGGGACAGGGTATGATGCCTGCTGGCTGAGGGTCATGGAACTTTCTCTCCCATCCATCTCATTTTCCCCTTCCCTTTTCGATCCCCAGGATCCCTCCACCCTCCTCTTCTGTGGCCACCCAAAACTCAAAACTCTTCAATATGTGGCAAAGCAACTTTGCTTTCTTTGTGTCATGTGCTGCTCTCTAAGCCAGATCCTGGAACCTAACTTTTCAGAATTGAGCTCTAGTTAAGAGCATTGTTGATGATAACAGCAGAAGTTTTCTAAAAGGGATTCTGCCTCCAGTGTTAAGAGAACATTCATGTCCCCCCTAGTTCTACACTACACTACACTAGTTCTGCACTCTGCACTTCCCGTGTTTCCCAAGAGAACCTACAATGAATGAGATGAACAAACTGACAGCCAAATGGGCCTACCCTCTTCTACTTCACAGATCTCCCAATCTCCGGTGCATTGCTCCTCTCACAGGTTTGTTTTTTTAACAATCCGAGACCAATCACACCCATCCTGTCCCCCTACACGTCTCTCTCGTCTTTCTTTCAAGCAGCTTATTTGTGAAGTCTTTCAAAGTCACTACGCCATCATGCCGAAATACATGGTAGCCATGTATGTTTATCATACACGCTTGCCAAACACAGGAAGGGGGAAAAGTTGTTTTGTAACAAAATTGCAAAAAGCAATCCATCAATGATAAAAATTGTCAGTCACTAATCTAACATTCTTCGTGAAGTGTGTCCCTTTCACTCTAACAGAACCTCATGTGTTTAGCTATCAGCGGCAATCTTTTGACTCTAGGGAAAGAAGACCTCCTGCTCTGGCCATAAAGAATGAGTTGCAGTTGGCCTAGACCACAAATAGAATCTCATTCTCCAAAGTTTGGCCTCATGACCCAATGAAATAAAAGGGGAAGTTTGCTGGATGTGGCTTCCAGGAACGCTTTTGCTTTCTTGGGTTAAAAAGAGACCAACTCCACTGGCAGTGTCCCTTTTGTCCCTTTGTCATTTCTTCTTTCCTGGAATACTGATACTATGCCTGGAAGTACAGCAGTCACCTTGGAACCATGAGGCACAAGAACAAGGGCAAAGATACAATCTGTCAAAATATGGTTTCATATCATTCACAGAAAGATAGCAAGAGCCTGAGATATTGATGGTAACCTTGAGTAGTGGACCAACATTGGTCTAACAAGTCATGTAAAATGAATACACCTTCATTTGTTTATGTCATTGGGATTTGTGTTATACATACCTAAATGTAATCCTAAATTATACATGGTTCTTGCTCTTAAGAAATGGTTAGTGGCTCAGTGTATACAAGTTGACATCACTCTTCTTTCTATATCCAGTGCATGATGGGGTAGCCCGGTGATCGGTATTAAGGAGGGCACATGTTGTGATGAGCACTGCGTGTTATATGTAACTAATGAATCATTGAACACTACATCAAAAACTGATGGTGTACTATACAGTGGCTAACTGAACATAATAGAAAAAAATAAAAAATAAAATAAAATGAAATAAATTCAGTACATGAAAAAATCCTGTCTGCTCTACCATCAAAATATATCCCCGGGGTACCTGGCTGGCTCAGTCGGTAGAGCATGGGACACTTGATCTTGGGGTCATGAGTTGGATGCTCCACAAGGGGCATACAGCTTACTTAAAAAAACAAAACAAAACCGACAAAACATATCCCAGATTTCAACCATTTCTCATTGCACTGATATTAACCTGGATTAAACCGCCATCATTTCTCACTCGGAATATCACTAGCATTCACTCAATAGGCCATGGCCTGAGTCTAACCTTCCCCTCTGCAGTCTGTTCTCCACACAGCAGCAGAGAGATCCCATTCAAAAGCAAATCAGATGGTATCACTTCCATCATCACAACTGTCCAGTGGTGTCTGGGTTACCCAAAGGAGAAGCCAAAATCCCGAAAGTGACCTGCAGGGTACCTGTGTGATCTGGCTCCTTTTTTTTTTTTTTTTTTTTTTGTCATTTTGTTTAGTTTCCATCATTCTGCTTTGAAGTTCTACTGCTGTTTTTTTCTTCAGCATCTCATCTACTTCTATGCCCATCCAGTGAGTTTTTCACTTTGAGTATTTCATTTGTCAACTCCTGAGCTTCCGTTTTTATTGGGTTTCTCTCTTCATCGTACTCATGTTTCCCTTTACATCTCTGAACGTAGTTATAATAGCGGCTGCATGGTCCTTGTGTGGTAATCTCTGTCACTTCTGGGCCTGTTTCTAGACAGAATTTTTCCCCTTGGTTCTGAGTCACATTTCCTGTTTTTTTGGCATATCTAATAATCAACATTGGATGCCGAGCACTGTTATGTTGTCAATTGTTCACTGTGTGTGTGGACAGACGGTTCATTCACTTACTGATTGACTCAAGCATTTTGCGGCTCTTGTTTAAGTTTGTCGGGGAAGAGCTAGAGTTTTCTTTACGGGCCAATGTGTCCTTTACTAAGCATTGCACCTTCTGAGATCCCGATTGAATTTCCTAGCCGCTCAACCAACGCTCTCCACCTGTGAACTCGCTCGGAATTCACAGTCTGGCGCTAGGTGTTGCCTAAATCTGAAAACACGGTTTCATAGATTGAATCTAGATTTCTAGTTGACGGCATGAGCATTACTCAGTCGTAACTGGAAGTGGCCAAAAACACTTCATTTTTTTAACGAATTCTTCATTTTTAATTTCATTTTGTCATTTTTGCCATCAGATGAAATGATTAATAATGATGCTGAAGATGGAGATGAAGCTGGCAACAGCTCTTTGGGAGATGGATGGAGCTCAAGTGAATTAAAAAATTATGAAGAGCAGAGAGACCCAGCGTACCAGAGTGGGGTCCCCAGGTCCTTCCTGTGCAGCAACCCCCAAAAGCAAGTATGTGTTCAGTCTGTGTAAGAGACAGAATATCTCATGTTTTGTTTCTTCAAGTTTTTACTTAAATTCTAGTTAGTTAGCATGATATGCTAACATTGGTTTCAGGAGTAGGATTTAGGGATTCCTCACTTCCATATCACACCTGATGCTCATCACAAGTGCCCTCCTTAATCCCTATCCCCCATTTAGCCCATCCCCCACCCACCTACCTCCATCAATCCTAAATTTGCTTTCTGTAGTTAAGAGTCTCTTATGGTTTGCTTCCCTCATTCTTTTTTTTCCCCCTTCCCCTATGTTCTTCTGGTTTGTTTCTTAAATTCCACATATACGTGGAATTGTATGGTATTTGTCTTTCTCTGACTGACTTATTTCCCATAGCATAATACTCTCTAGCTCCGTCCCCGTCATTGCAAATGGCAAGATTTCATTCTTTCTGATGACTAATATTCCACTATATATATACACCACATCTTCTCTATTTATCAGTCGACGCACACTTGGGCTCTTTCCATCGTTTGGCTATTGTTGATAATCCCGCTATAAATATAAACATCAGGGTGCATGTATCCCTCGAAATTTGTATTTTTGTGTCCTTTGGGTAAATACCTAGTAGAACAATTGCTGGGTTGTAGGGTAGTTCTATTTTTAACTCTTTGAGGAACTTCCATATGACCACAAAAACTTCTTAAGTGTGCATTAAACGAATATTTCGGCCTCTGTGCTAGTTTCTAGGATACCAAGTTGAGTGTGAGTCCATGGGCATGTTGGAGAGGAAGTGAAACTCAGAGTGGGGAAATAATTTGCCTAAAGACAAAGCTGTTGCGGGAGCTAGGAGTAGGGCCCAGGTGTTTTGTGCTCTTAGACTGACCTTTATGCTCAAACCATATCACCTTTTCCCGGCTTAGCTCCTCTGAGCACCCTTTCCCCCGCAATTCCTGTGTTCTAACATTTGCTATACTGACTCCCCTCCAACACATTCTCCTACCTTCTTTCAGACTAGCTGGGAAAGGTCTTTCAAGCTCACCGCATCAGACCATTTAGAAAGACCGAGACCCACTCCATCTCGAGCCAGTGGGATGAGCTTTCTGATTCTCCTCACTTTGACATCTGCCTCAGATTTCTCCCCAAGGCCCCTCTTACCAGCTTGCAACAAGATGAGACCATGTCTGTGAAATTGTGTTGTGACCAGCAACACTTAAGCAAATAGGATTCATCAAAAAATAATTAGAGTAGAAGACATCTGCTTCTGTGTGTCAGGCGATGAGGGGATAAGGGTCACAAAAGGCCTTTTTTCTCCAGAAGGACTTGTTCCAGGGACTTGCTGCCCAGCTGCAGAGGTGTCTTGGCTGCTGGTTTCCTCAGGATCCTCTCTGAGGCAGATATCCTTTTTCCAAAGGTCATGCACTTACTAGAGGACTGAATGAGGTGGACGTATAAGCCTCGGGCATTTTAGTCTGAAGCAGGACCACTCTGATGGGCAGTGCTTGTTCCAGAGCTCCTGGCCAGATAGGCCAAATCTTTGTCAGGGCTACATCGTGACTCAGCTTCTCCCTCTGCCCACTTCTGCCCCCTCCCCAGCCTTTCCCAGGTGACAATTCCAGGTGAATGATCTGTGCCCAAGTTCTGGCTCCACATGTGTTTCCAGAGAACCCAACCCATGACTCCAGGAGCCATCGGTGTGCCATACAGTCCACGTTTCCTGCAGCCACGGCCTCAAGGTTAGGCAATGGGTGGTAACACTCTAAGACCTTCACCCTGATTCAACAGGTGTGGGCTCCTTATAACTTTCCACCTTCCTTCTTTACGAATGTGATGGAAAATTGAAGTGAACCTCCAGAATGTATTGGAAAAAAATATCAGATATTTATTGAGTGTACATTCTGAGGCAAGACACTATGCTGCCCACATGTGATCACATTTGATCTCCACAAACGATCCCACAGAAAAGGCAACCCTATCATCCCCACTCTGTAAAGAACTTCCCTAGCCTCTGTCTGTGAGGTGTTGGGGCTGGTGTGTGGGTAGGTGATGAGCAAAAATCTCAGGGTCCTTCCAGGGTCCTGGCCCCTTTTTCCACAGCATAAGCCCCTGACAGTGGTTTCCTTCTCATCTCTAGCTGCTGCTTACATCCACCCTTTCCTCCTTCCTCCCCCAGCTCTCAGTTCTGCCCATCTGGCAGCCCCTGCACTGGCCCCACTGGCAAAGCAGCAGCACTTTCAGTGCCCAACCCCCACGCTTGAAAGTAGGAACATGAGAAAGTCTCAGCCCACATCCTGTATCTGAGTGAAGTTCTCACAGGTGGTTCAACCCAGACAAGACTTTATGCAACATCTTTCAGCTTACCGCCAATCTGGCAACCACCAAATCTGGGCTCCCAAGAGGTCACTCATTCATTTATCCATTCATCAACAATGAACTACCAGCAGTGATGGCCCTACTGGGTCCAGGGGACAGCTGGCTGGAAGAGCACAGATGAAGCACCTATTCATTTGTTCATATACTTGTTTATTTAACAATGACCTACTGAGATCCTATTTTGTCTGCAGCACACGTCCTGACAAAATGGTGGGTGCAAGAAGCAGCCTTGACCTTGAAATCCTTGGGAAGGCAGAAAGGTTATGGTCCATTATTCAACTACTTTACTGTATAGCTCATTCCCACACATAGTGTCCAGAAGGACGTACAAGAGGTTTTTAGTTCAGGTGGGACAGTGACTTCTTACACAGAAGGGGTTCTCAGACAAAGTGAGCATCTCCTTTGGTTGGTTCCTCCATAGTTCTTTTTGGGTGGGGTCTTTTCAGTTGGGCTATCTGGGTGCCTCGAAAGTCCATTCTTCTCACCAAGGAACAAATACTTGTTTCAGAAGCTGCTCTCTCCTCTCTTCCCTCCCAGTACTCTGTCTTGTAGACCAGCCTTTCTCAGCATGCTTCCCATATGTTTCCAAGGCTGACATATGCTGGAAAAGCCCATCCCTTCCTCTGCCTAGAGGCACATAAACAAAATGCCCCTTTCTGTTATACCAAATTTAGGCCTGAAACAGGTCCCAGGAAGCAACACGGGGAGGTGCCAAGCCTTAGGAATGCATGCGTGTTGGGTCAAGCAAGGAAAACCCATCTTGCCATATTTAGAACAGGGTGTTCCTTCCTCTTTTTTCTGCATTTTCCCCTTCAACTTTTCCTGTTGTTCTTCCCCTACGTCCTCCTTCTTTTGGGTACATATTTCCGCAGTGAGCCAGGTAATAGAGTCATTCCTCTCTCCCTACTAATCCTTCCAACCTTTCGGAGACAATCCCTGTCCCAAGAAAAGACTGAGAGGCTGGGGGCGACAGTACCCTCCCAGGAGCCCACCTGGTGTTGAGCGCCTGCCAGCCACCACTAGAGGGCGATGCTTCCCCTGGCCTCTGGTCGGGGAGACTGTCTCCCAGTTCTGGCAGGGGTTGGTTCTCAGGGTGGGGGGTAGAGGTGGGGGGGGTCCCTCCAGCCAGGTTTCTGTCTGGACAGTGGAAGTGCCTCTGTTGCCTCACTGACTAATAAACCGCCATATTCCATTTTTAGTCGCTGCTTTGGCAGAACAACCTTCTGAATTTCCTCCTCAAGCAAATCACTAAAGCATATGATTTCTGACCAAATCTTGGGTTAATAAGTAAATTTTCCCCCACTTTTAGGGATCCAAGTCTTCCCTGGGGTTTCAGAACTAGGTCTTGCCTTCTGAGGCCCCTGTAAATCAAGGTGACCCAGAACTGGCATTTAAATCTGACCTTATTAACAAAAAATGGATGTCCTCACATTTCTGGCCATCTGATATTTCTCAGTTGCTGTGATGCCCCTAAAGGCCCGTTGGCCACTCTTGCTCCCCGTGTCTGCCCAGGGAGACCATTCCCGCCCCCAAGACTTCACAGATGGCTGAATGCTGAGTATGTTTCTAACTTTTCTTCTCCACCCTGGCAATGCCCAGACCCTCTTTCCATTCCTATCTCAAAGCTTGCTTGCTTGCTTTTTTTTTTTTTTAAGTTTTAATTAAAATTCCAGTTAGTGAACATAGAGTGTATGATTAATTTCAGGGGAACAATATAGTGATTCGACACTTCCATACAATATTCCTTAGTGCCCATCACCTGTTTCACCCAGCCCCTCACCCATGTCCCCTCTGGTAACCACAGTTTGTTCTCTATAGTTAAGTCTGTTTCTTGGTTTGCC
>NW_022631069.1:8255056-8291707 GCF_010015895.1 Lontra canadensis | reverse complement strand
GGGGGGGGGGGGGGGTGGTGAAACAGGTGATGAGGACTAAGGAATGTACTTGTGATGAGCACCAGGTGTTGTATGGAAGTGTCGAATCACTATATTGTTCCCCTGAAATTAATCATACACTGTATGTTCACTAACTGGAATTTTAATTAAAACTTCAAAAAAAGAAAGAAAGAAAGAAAGAAAGAAAGAAAGAAAGAAAGAAAGAAAGAAAGAAAGAAAGCTTTGAGATAGGAATGGAAAGAGAGTCTGGGCATTGCCAGGGTGCAGAAGAAAAGTTAGAACCATACTCAGCACTCAGCCATCTGTGAAGTCTGAGATCATGACCTGAGCCGAAGGCAGATGATTAACCACTTAAGCCACCCAGGCGCCCCCTTTCCTCCTGCATCTTGCATGGCTCCTGCCCCTGTCCTTTCCAGGTTCCATCAGAAGTCATACATGAAGACTGACAGTTTGGACTTGATAAAAATATTTTTGTTACTGCACAAACACAATATAAACAAAATATGAAGGAAAAAAAACATGGGAAAAAGTGAAAGAAACATGAGAGAGAAAGATCAATACATGTAATACAGAGAGAATTCCTAAAAAGTAATACAAAAAAGATGGACAATCTGATAGGAATGGGCAGGCCACTGAGAGTAGCAATAGTATTGGCCAAAAATACACAATTTAATTGCTCAAACTTGAGTTTTAATATGTTAAACTTTAATTTTAATATAAGTTAAAATAACTTGCTCAACCTTTAATTTTAATGTACGTTAAAATAAGAAGGCATCATTGTTTGATATAAAAAGTATAAAAGATTGAGAATACCATTATTTGTTAGAATGGGGGTATTAGGCATGCTCTATACACTGGTGGAGGGAATACAAACCCAACCACATTTTGAAGAGTAGTATAGAAATAATAAGTGCAGGTTCTTTTTTACAGACTCATTGCAGTACTGCTTGTTGTTGTGGAATTTAGAAACAACTAAAATCAGTGGGAGATTGTAGCCATTAAAAGGGCATTAACTTGATATATCTAGATTGATGACATGTAAAGCTGCTTTATCTTAATTGTCGAAAATGTGTGCATAGAGATAGACAGAGACAGAGACAGAAAGAAGAAAGGTATGATATATACTAAACCATTAACAGTGGGGTTTTTTTTTTAAGAGAATGAATGGTTACTTTCATTTTCTGCCTTACATACTTTCATATTCTTTAGAGTTTTTTGCAATGAACATTTGCTACAATTATATTTTTTTTTTCAAATTTCTAGTATGGGGGAAAAGGGAACAATTTGTTTATGTATTTGTCTCTCCTCCTAAGGACATAAGTTATTAGAAAGCTGGAACCAAATCATATTTATATTTATAAAGTAGCTGGCATGAATACTCCACATATATATATATACACATATATATATACAAAATACTCCATATGAATATTCATATATAAATATATATTGTTAGATTAACATATATAACAATGTATATTATATATATATACATTAAAATATATGTGTGTATATATATATATATATATATATTTTAGAGAGGCATGTACACAAGCTGGCAAGGGGGTTGAGAGGGAGGGAGAAAGGGGCAGGGAGAGACGGAGACAGGCTCCATGTTCAGCACAGAGCCTGATGAGGGGCTTGATCTCACAACCCTGATTTCATGATCTGAGCCTAAATCAAGAGTCAGATGCTTAACCGACTGAGCTACCCAGGCGCCCCATCCATTTATATATTTTGAGTTGATTTTCTTGTACACACTTTAAGACTGATACTCTATTTAAGCATATACTTCATTCCCTACAGTATTATATTTAGTTGTATTTTCATATTTGCCTCCTAAGTAGAGTCAAGTTCCTTGATGCAGATCAGATGCAACCCTTATAAGCTCTTAGCAGCTCATTGCCAAGTGTGGACTTCCCATAACGTTTGCTGTACTTATTGGATACTGAGTAATCTAAAAGTCTTACGCCCTTTCTAGACACCAACCACCCCCCCCGCCCCGCCCAGCCATATTCTCTTCCTCCTCTCCAGTGGAACTTTGAGTTTAGAACCGATGACTGTCTGGGTGATTCGGAAAGAGCTGAAGTCGGGGAAGGAATGTCTCCAGTTCAGGCTTTAAGTTGGGATAGGCAATGCAACAATCAAGAAGAAGACCTTACTTGGGACAGAGTCCGTAACTTGAACCTGGAATGCAAACCGTTGTCATGATCTTGAAGGTAACACAACGCTGGCCAGGCTGGGAGGTGGGCAGAGAGCTGGGCAGAGTGGGACGCGGCAGCCTTGGGGAGATCACCTTCACATATTTAGGCTGATCCAGTCTTAGTTCCTTTGCAACCATCTGCCTTGTTTTCTTATTGATTACTCTGGTTTGGATGGGTTTCCCATAGACCTTTAAAATAATAACTGTAGTAATTTTGACTACCATTTATTGAGTGCAGTCTGAGTTAAGGGCTTTTATTCACATGTGTAGTAGGGTAATCATGGAGTCCGCCACAATCCTTCATGACAAAAAGCATCAGTTCTAATTTTCTAAATCGGAATAAATCTGATCCTATGCCCTTAACTTGCTGGACTGATGAGAAATCCAACCTCAATCATTAGTAACACTCATTCCCCCCACCAACAGCTGATCGGACTTTAGCTCACATATTCAGGAGTTCCCACCATCATTGTTGCTATGTTCCTGCCCAAGCCTACCTATTGTCCTCGAGGCAGGTGCTTTGGCTGACCCTGTCGTCCCTGAGTCGTGGGTATCCCATGGCCTCTTGGGCAGATAGGAGCCGTTGATGACTCACCAGTCAGGCTAAGATGGTCAGAGTGGAGGAGCAAAGAGCTGGGGCTCCCTGCAGACAGACACCTGGAGAGGACTGGCCATGCTATCCTGGAGTAGGACCCAGAGCAGTTTGGAATCTTCTAGACTAGGCGCCTGGGCAGCCACTTTCCAGGTCTGAGCATCTATGTTTTAGTTATCAGTTCAGGCCTCACGTTACTAATAACTTGGGCTTTGAAATATTTGTTTGTTTGTTTCCAAGCTTAACTTACATCAGAGCAGGCAAGGTGACTTCACTGTGTGCTTCCTCTCCAAGAATTCTTGTGTGGGATTCCTGGAGGCTATATGAGGCCTTCCAAATCTCCCCCTCCCAGCTTTCCCTTGACTTCCTCTCAGACTTTGGACTTGGCTTTGTTCTCCAGCAGCTGCTGACTTGTTCCCTGAGGCATGTGAGCTCACACACAAATCATTTTGCTCCAGCAAGTGTGGCCTCATTTGTGCAATCTTGACCCTGTGGTGTAAGGCTGTCCTGTTTCTACTATTTGTGGGACCCAGGGCAAGGGTACAAGTAGAGGTCTGCATTTCGTATGTTTAAATATTTCAAAGAGCTAACTGTTAAAATATGATTTATACTTCTGTGTTAACAACAGGATTTCACAACAACCAAGAAGATCAGGTTTGAATTTAGCATTATCAGACTCCTGGGAATTCTGTTTGAGCCTGTGTCCGGCACTCAGCCCCCGGGCAGCACCCCCTCTTCTCCCTTGCAGCTTCTCACCAAGCTGGGGCTTCTGTCTCTCTCTCTCTCTCTCTCTCACAACACACACACACACACACACACACACACACACACACACAAGATCCTTTGGGACAAGTATGGGCACACCAGCCTTGGGGTCCATACTCAGGATGACGGGACCAAGGCAAAGTCCTGTTCAGCCCTGACAGTGGGCACCAGGCTGTTTGGACAGGAATCCTGAGACATGGTTTAGAAGAGGAGAGATGTGAGTTCCAGGTGGCTATGCCCTTAGCCCTGGAGTCTCATCTCACGGCGACGGTGCAGCTGGAGGAGGACCAGAGCAGAACCACCAAAGCAGGGGCAGCCAACTATGGCCCATAGGTCAAATCCAGCCCATTGCCTGTTTTTGTAATACAATTTTGGGGGGGACCACAGCTATGCCCTGTTTTTTGCCTATGGCTGCTTTCTCTCTACAGTTGCAGGGTTGGGAAGTAACAACAGATACAGTATGGCCTGGAAAGACTACACCATTCCTTGATAGAGCTAAGTTTGCAATTCTTCCTCCAAAGCGTGGTGCCCTGAGCAGTCACTAAGGCTAGTAGGGTGTAAGGCTGTTCCTGGGTCCAGACACCTTCAGTTCACCACCAATTCCCCTGATTCTCCCACTTCTCTTCCCTTCCTTTTCCTTCTAGAAAAATGATTTTTTTTAAGGTTTTATTTATTTATTTGACAGAGAGAGGGAGAGAGTTCACAAATAGGCAGAGAGGCAGATAGAGAAAGAGGGGGAAACGGGCTCCCTGCTGAGCAGAGAGCCCAATGCGGGGCTCGATCCCAGGACCCTGAGACCCTGACCTGAGCCAAAGGCAGAGGCTTTAACCCACTGAGCCACCCAGGTGCCCCCAAATGATTTTTTTTAACCTACACTTTGAACCCCACTTTCATGAGTCTATTTAATTCTCACAGGTTATGAAGGCGGTCACACAGGCCCGATTTGCAGTTGAGGTGAGTGGGGCTCAGGGAACATCAGGCCCAGAATTTCACAGAGGAGCCGCGGGGGATGGCTATGTGATCCAAAGGGGAGTGAGAGCCAGGCGCTCGGGGATTTACTTCTGAGGGGCTTAGAATATTCCCTCATGACTGAGAAAACACCAGACGTATGCACCACAGAATAGGGGTGGCAAGCGGTGGTGGAACAGGGAAACTCAGTCCTCAAACCCCGCTAACACTGCCTCAGTGCTCAGATTTTCTTATGATAATGTAGGCATTCCCCGGCACACGTGTCTGATCTTCTGTTTTAGTGGTTTCCTCGGGTCATTGTGTTCCCAAGAGGCAGAAAGGCAGAATAATCAAGAGCACAAGTTGGAGTCAGACTGCCTGGATTCACGTCATGTCTTTGTTGCTAGCTTTCTGGCTGTGCAGCCTTGGGCCAGTTGTTTACCTTCTCTGTGCCCCAGTTTTCTCACCAGTCAAACGGGGGTAATAAGAGGACTTACCTCCCAGAACAGCCGAGCTCTCGGCTCTCGGGACAGGCAGTTGCTGTCATTTTTCTGGATTATTTTTTCCCCAAATCCTTGGCACTGTATTCCACATGTCCCAGGAGGTATTACCCACAAGACACTCATTGTGGATACCGTGCCCTGGAGTCTGCCACATGCAGCACAGCCTCCCAGCCACCTCGGAGCTAGCAACCGACATACCTGAAGGGACCTTGCGCCCGTTAAACACTTAGCACATTGACCGAGGACAACCGTGTGCCAAGCATTACGTGGGATGCTTTTCATTTATTATTTATATAACCCTCACAACAAATAGCACGAATCAGGAATATTAAAGTTTTAAAAAAACATTTTTAAAGTTGGGGAAAATGGTGGCCTGGGTGGCTCAGTTGGTTGAGCATCTGCCTTTGGCTCAGGTCATGATCTCAAGATCCTGGGATCGAGCCCTGTGTCAGGCTCCCCGCGCAGTGGGGAGCCTGCTTCTTCCTCTCTTCCCTGCTCCTGCTCTATCTCGCTATCTCTGTCTCTCTGTCTCTCTTCAATAAATAAATCTTAAAAAAAAAATAAAGTTGAGGAGATTGAACCACAGAGAGGTTAAAAGGTTTCCCTAGACCACAGACTGGTGAGAGGCAGAACCCAGGAATGCCTGATCAGATAGGTTATTGACACTTTGGTCCAGGTGGGAATCCAGTGGGCAGGTTGTAAGGTCAAGCTCTCAGGACCTGGGTGCATGCTGGACGACATCACCGACAACAGAAATTTGGTCCGCTTCCTGACTCTGCCACCTCACTAGTTAGGTCATCTTAGACAAATGGCTTAACTTCTTTGAATATCACTTAAAGGTCAAATGACATTATGGTTTCCTGCCAGTGACCTCTTCACTGTGCCCTGGACTGGAAGCAAAGCAGGGGAGCTGGGGTGAAAATGGAACCATGAACTCTTATTTCCAGCAAGGATAGGTGTGGTGCAGAGAAAAGAAAGGGAGGGACAAGGGAAAGGTGGCCCCAGCAGAGCAGGGCACATCTGAGTCAAGACTCTTCCTCCGGCACCTACCCCAGGTCTGCTCCTTCCTCCTGAAAGGAGCCACCAAGGTGTGGAACAACCACTAAAAGATACCCTATGCCTAGAAGTGGGACCAGTGGACTGTGTATATCCACCTTAAGAGTATCACCCTCAAGTCAAGGCCCTCCACAAGGCTCCTTTGGCTCAGTTGGGAGAGCTAGAGCGCCCCCATCAGGGCATTTGGTGAATTACAATCCCAGAAACACCTGAGAGAGGTAAGCCAAGGTGAAGCAAGACGAAGGGAGGCCCTAAGTTTCTTTCTTTTTAAAAGAAAATATTTTATCTATTTATTTGAGAGGGAGAGAGACACAATGAAAGAGAGAGAACATGAGAGGAGAGAGGTCAGCAGGAGAAGCAAACTCCCTGCTGAGCAGGGAGCCCTATGTGGGACTCGATCCTGGGACTCCAGGATCATGACCTGAGGTGAAGGCAGTCGCTTAACCAACTGAGCCACCCAGGTACCCAGGCCCTAAGTTTCAAGGAGAACTGATGACCCAGCTGCAGAGTCTGGCAGTTGGAGGAGCCCCTCTGGGCAACTGTAGTTGACTTCCTTCCTTCCCGCAGCTACTGCACCTTCCCATCCCCCCAACCCCTGGACACTCCCTTTTGGTCTCCTCTCCTGCTCTGCTCTGGTCCTGATCCAGCTCAAGGACCAGTGCCAATCAGAGTTTCTTCCCCTTCCTTGCTCCTATCCTGCTTATGGCAAATATACACAGGAGGCGGGAGATCGTTGAGGCCATTAGGCTTCTGCCCCTGGTCTTTGCATGCTCAGGTGTGGGTGGTAACTGCTGACCAATATGGGGTCTTTCTCCCTGTACCTCCCCATCTGGAGCCCTATCTCTTTGTCCAGACACCTGCTGTGTGAAGGGCCCTAAGTCTCTTATGACACAATAACCCACCCAACCTCCAACTTAGATAAGCCTTCTCAGAAGATGGTTGGTAGTAACAGAAGGCAGGGGGAAAGGGATGCTTGGAGTCCAAGACTCATTCTCTCTGACTTGGAAGTCCTAAAATCTTTCCTTGGAAACATACAAGTCACTGTGAGTCCCTCCAAGTCACTGTGAGAAAGCCACTCTCCCATTCCCTCGTTCCCGTGATTAGATCATCCCCTCCCACCATCCTCCTGGATTCATATTCATAATAATAATTCTAAGAAATAGTGTTATTATCCCATCATTAAATGGAGGAACTAAGGCACAGAGAAGTTAGGGATTTGTTCATGGTCACACAGCTCGAGGCAGAGCTGGGCTATGAACTTGGGTAGCAGATTCTGGCCCAGAGCACTTAATCTCTGGTTCAGGTAGGATGTTCCCTCATTGAGTGGAACCTCCAGTGACCTTATGGACATGACACTCATCCTGGGAAAGGAGTCCACCTCTGAACTCACAGGGGCCACTTGCTTTCTCTTCAGGTTGCTGAGCACCCATCTCTACCAGGGTACCAGCTCAACCCCTATCATCACTGTGGCTCCTGGGGTTGGAGTGAGGGTGATAGAGGATTCTGTGCCAGGAGGTCCAAGAGTCTCTGTCCCAGCACCCCCATCACGTCTACGTGGATGGGCACACCTATGAGGAGGCTTGTCAGACAGGCCTGGTCTTTGAGCCAGCTGCTCTTCCTGTCATTTGTCTTAAGCCATTTACCTGTTGGGTCCACTGGGGACTATAAGATGGAAGGATAATTAGATGGCGGTTTTGCTTCAGAATGCCAGCTGTGTCTTTGGATTTATAAATCTGCACATTTCTGCCCTGCATGTAAAGGAGAAGCCCACCTACCTTCTCTCCAGAGGTTGGGGCTGGAAGGAAGGCAGAGCAGTGGCTGGGACCTCTCTGAGCATCTCTGTGGCCCATCCTGAGGACAAGGGGAAAGGAAATGGGAGACTCTGGGAGACAAGAGAGATCAAGTCCTGCTTCCTTCCCACAAATATGCCTCCAAAGGGTCTTAAAGAAGGACCGAGAAGAGTAGCTGGACTCAGGATACTTAATTTACTGCCTCACCTCCTTCAAGAACTCTTCCTTTCCCAAGTTTGTATCTCCCAACTCCAGGGCTCAAACCCCACGCAGCCGTACTGGTAGACTGAGGACAGAGCATGATGTCGGGGAATCCGAGCACTCCACTTCCGCACCTGCAAGGTTAGGAGCAAAGATTCTCAGCACTGATTCCAAAATTACTTTTAAATCACCTCCTTATCATCTTTATTGCCACACCATACCCAAATATACCTTTCAGTTCCCTCAGGGAAGGCACCAAGAAAATAAGAAGACAAGACACGTCACAGCAGGGGTGGGAGGTCTCCTTCCTACCGTGTTCAGGACAGCTTGGCTTCTGCCCATCCGCAGACCAGTGTCCAAGCTGAAGAAGCGGAGGAAGAATGCTGCTCACCAAGCAGGGAGGTGCTCCCACACTAACCAGTCCCCCAGGGGCGGAGGTGGAGGGTCCTGCCGCTTATGCTCGCTAGACAAAAGCAAACAGTAAGGGGAGTTTTTCTCTTTCCCCTCTCCTCAGCTGGGGTACAAGCAGGATGCATAGCCATCTTGGTTTGCTGAGGGTGGTCCCGGCTGTTCACTGAGGTTCCAGCATCCCATTCACTTAGCGATTTGGCTGGTTTTTCAATTGTATTATAAAATGTTTTTGTTACTAGTTGGATCAAAATGATCTGGAATGGATTCGATAGACTTCCACTTATTACTTTCACTTTCTGCTGTGTTTCATACACAGAGCTCTTCCTTTAACATGGGGTTGCATCTAAATGTTCCCGAAGGATAACCAATTTTCCCTTTCCTGGCCCTTTTGGACAAACCTAAATTATAGTGTCTTGCAGTGACCACTGGCAGGGGGCTTGCTGATCAACAGACATTTGCTCGAGTGGAGGTGACTGGGAACAGCTAACTGTCTGCTCTCCAGGACTGGCTAGGGAGGTTCTGGTGACCAGTTCACCTGTGCCAAGGCCCCAACCATGCATAGGCTGCGAGGTGCACAGAGACCTCCTGCCATCAGTGATGGGATCCATGGGAAATGTGGGAAATTACAGGTTGGGGGGATGTGGATGACGAACAGGGACACAGGCCAAATTAATGTTTCCTTTTTTCGTTCTTGTTGTGTATGTGTTTGTACAGGTATAAAAGTGAAGCTCGATTTACAGAAAAAATTCACAAGGTTTTAAGTAATACCTCATTTATATCCAAATCGTCAGATGCTTCAAATAGAAAAGAAGATAAATTCATTGTAACAATGGGTGAAATTTTTTCACCCAGTTCATGACGTTAAAGGAAGGCTTTTGGTGGTTCATTTTGTCAAAGATAAAAACATCAGATGTTATTATAAATACTATTGTAAAGTCAGTGAAAAAACTCAACATTGAAAATATTTTTGGTGATAATAGTAAAGTCAAATATTTGGGGTGCCTGGGTGGCTCAGTGGGTCAAGCCTCTGCCTTTGGCTCAGGTCAAGGTCTCAGAGTCCTGGGATCAAGCCTGGCATTGGGATCTCTGCTCAGCAGGGAGCCTGCTTCCTCCCTCTCTCTCTGCTTGCTGCTCTGCCTACTTGTGATCTCTCTCTGTCAAATAAATAAATAAAATCTTTAAAAAAAAGTCAAATATTAGTGGAGTATAACATTATGTGAAAACAATATTTTTTTCTAAATTAAAAAAACACACAAAGAAGAAATGCCCAGGGGATTGGGTGGAGGCCACAAATCACTCACTGATGTGTCCAAAACAAACTGTGACATTCTGTTGTGCAAAATAAAAATTGTCAAATTTTCAAATATTTTTAGATACACTGAGTAACTGATTGATAGCTTTAAAGAGGTAATTGGTAAAATGAGGTCATTAGGGCTGGCCCTAGTCCAGGATGACTGGTGTCCTTACAAGAAGAGGAGATTAGGACCGAGACACACACACACAGGGGACCATGTGAAGACACAGGGAGAAGGTGGTCATCTACAAGCCAAGGAGAGAGGCCTCAGAAGATCACCTCAGAAGATCAATCCAGCGGACACCTTGATCTCGGACTTTTAGCCTCCACAACTGTGAGAATAAAACAATAAAATTCTGTTGTTTAAGCTACCCAGTCCGTGGTATTTTGAGCCACTGGTGAATGAACATAGAAGGTATCAGCATTTTCAAAATAATTAAGTATGAAGAGCGACTTTGGCGATTTCAAGAAATATTATGAAAAAAATTAAAAATAATAAAACCATATTGAAAAATCCTTCAGAAAATGCCAGTGATACTGAACTAGGAATATGGATAAGAAAGTGATCGGTTTGTCATTATACAGCAAGAATAATTACTCAGATTTTTGTTGTTGTTGTTGCTTTAATCATTTTATTTTATTTCCATCATAAGTGTACTCTTTAATTCCCCATCTCCTACGCTACCCATCCCCCTAGGCCCTCCCCCCATCCCCACCGTAACCTTCAGTTTGTTCTCTGTAGTTACGAGTCCATTTCTTGGTTTGTCTCTCTATGTCTCTCTTTTCCTTTGCTCATCTGTTATGTTTCTGAAATTCCATATATGAATGAAATCATATGGTATTTGTCTTTCTCTGATTGACTTATTTCACTTAGCATTATACTCTAGCTCCATCCATGTTCTTGAAAATGGCAAGATTTCATTCTCTTTTACGGCTGAATAATATTCTGTTGGATATACATCACATCTTCTTTATCCATTCATCAATTCATGGACACTTGAACTGCTTCCATATTTAGGCTATTGAAAATAATGTTGTTATAAATATAGGGGTGCATGTACCCCATTTGAATTAGTGTTTTTGTATTTTGGGGAGTACATGCCCAGTAGTGTGATTACTGGTTTGTAGGGTAATTTGTATTAAAATTTTTTTTAATTTTTTTAAAGATTTTATTTATTTATGTGAGAGAGAGAGAGTGAGAGTGAGAGCATGAGAGGGGAGAAGGTCAGAGGCAGAAGCACACTCCCCATGGAGCTGGGATCCCAATGTGGGACTTGGTCCTGGGACTCCAGGATCATAACCTGAGCCAAAGGCAGTCACTTAACCAACTGAGCCACCCAGGTGCCCTATTTTTAAGGGTTTTTAAAAATTTATTTTTTTATTTTTAAGTTTTTGAGGAACTGCCATAATGTTTTCCACAGTGGCTGCAATATATAACAAGAATAATCACTCAGATTTTAAAATTTTGATTTACTATGCAGATATGTATTATTTTTTAGAAAAAAACATTTTTTGAAAATAGTTTTAATGGAAATATTTGATGTTTATTTGTATAACAACACAATCCAAATTAACTTTTTTAAAAATGACAAAATTCTAATGTCCCTTTCACTCTCTAAACTGGCTTTGGATGATGGATTATGTGAAGAGATTCAGAATATTGGTCAGACATTCCATTAGACACTGAATGTTCTTTTACTTCCGCAGAATAGAAAACACCAGATTTGCACCAAGTGCTGACCCAGCCATTTTGTAAGTGAATTACAAAAGGAAAACTTGAACATATTGTGAGGCCCAGGATCTTTGGCCCAGGGTTTCCCCAGATGGCCCCATGATCCTGTGATCGCTGTGGCTTGCCCTTTAGCCGCCTGTACATGCGTCTGGATTGCTGTTTTCCTGCTGAGGGTCCACGCACCAAGATGGCTCCTTATCTCATTGCCCGGCTATGCGGGCAGGAAGTCACACTTGGTATTCCCCAACCCATGGCTCCAAGGCCCTTCTTGCTGCCTTATTTAACCAACACTTACAGAGCACTCTATACGCAGGCCCTGTCCTCTGCACTCAAGAAATATCAACTTCTTGGGCCACTGGGTGGCTCAGTCGTTAAGCGTCTGCCTGACTCGGGTCATGATCCTGGGGTTCTAGGATCAAGCCCCACATCAGGGTCCCTGCTCAGCGGGAATCCTGCTTTTCCTCTCCTACTCCCCCTGCTTGTGTTCCCTCTCTCGCTGTCTCTGTCTCTCTCTGTATCAAATAAATATATAAAATCTTAAAAAAAGAAAGAAAGAAAAAGAAAAGAAAAGAAACATCAACTTCTAGAATCTTCACAAGGACCCCCTGAGGTAGTCGTGGTGATTATTTCCACTTTACAGAGAGGAAACTTAGCCCAGGAAGGCCGAAAGCCTTGCCTAAAGTCATACAGCGGGAAAATGCCTGTCAAAGCCGGCAGTGTGGCTCACGTGCATGACCTTGCCCCACACTGCGCTTTCCTTTGGCCCAAGTACACCCCGAGACCCACCCTCACTCCCAGGCCCGGCTCCTGTCTCTGAATCTTACTCAGAACGAGGGAGAAAGCAGAGTGGAGCAGGTCAGGGGGCGCCATTCAGTATTTTAGGAGCCCCCCTTGTCCTCTGACTACAGTACACCCCACCCAGATCCTGGAGCCCCAAGACTGACCGCCTGTCTAGTTGGCCTCCTCGTGGGGGCATGGACCCCGCAGGCGGCGCGGGGACAATCGAGCATCGCCCGCGAGTGACGAGCCCCTCGCGGTGCCATCCCGCTGGGAGCCAGCCCTACGCTCCCGCCCCGCCTGCGCTGGGTGACCCGCCCGGAGCTGGGCCGCGACGGCGATGGTCCCCAACCTCAACGTCCTTTCCCCTCGGGACCAGGGCCCAGACAGAGCGACCCCTAGCGGCGTTCCGGGAGAGCGCAGTTGCTGGCACTCCGCGCTTCCTACTATCCCCTCCCTGCCTCATTCACCCTTCATCCCCGCAGGTGACAGGGTCCCGCCACCCCACATCCCCTCGAGCTGAGCTGAAGGGATGGCCGTGGCGCCGAAATCTCTGCTTACAGAGATGGAAGTGGCCCCAGGAAGCCGCCCTGCTTGCAAGGCGGGATGGCATAGAACGCGACAGGGTTGGGGTGTGCCCGACGAGGAAATCCCCATCGCTGTCCCCGAAGGAGGCGATTCACGATTAACCGTAAAGTGACACTCAGCGCATTGGAGGTGTCGGTGATCAAGGCCTCTTGCACCTCCTAGTTCTCGCAGCTACCTGCGCCCTACACCCACCCATTGGCTGGGTGATCTATTGCTGGGTGATCTATTGCCAAAGGTTGTCAGGAGTTTTTCAAATCCTCTGTAGGAGCATCCAACATCGCTGAGGCGGCTTGAGCCTTCGAGCAAGACAGATGTTGGCCAGAATCCAAGGGAAATACTGCGCTTCCAGCCGGCTGGTTGGACCATCAGTTCCTGCTCAGGAAACTCACCAGGGAAGTAGGGACCCTCGCTCGCACCCACTGCCTGCCGTCTGCGGTTCTAAGGACTAAGGTTCTTAGGTTCGTGGGCCACCACGGTGTAGCCAGGGGCAGTCACCACCATCCCCAGCAACGTGGGGCAAGTGGGCGATGCCCTGGGTTTTTAAAACCTCCTGGTGCAAAGTTCCACGTGCCCAGATCTGAGGCAGGCAAGTATGTGGGACTAGGTGCCCAGATTTTGCGCCACTTTTCCACCTCACTGATACTTGCTCCACTTCAGCTTCCACTCCTTTTTTTTTTTTTTTCTTCTTTTACCGAGTTATTTGGATCTGACAGGTGGCTGGTCCGTCAGCTGAGGCATTTCACAAAATGGGTTCTAAATAACACTAGGGTTTTGCAAGCTGGTAATAGACTAAACACATTTGGGGAAATGTTATCCTGTATTCTTGTTATGTGTGGGCCACAAATTTGATTCTGTATTTCTCGTAGCTAATGAAAGATAGGAAATGAGTTACACAATTTATAATGTCCAGAAAGAAAAAAGAAATAAACAACCAACAAGACAATTAAAAAAAAACTATTTTAGATTCTAGGAGAAAAAATATACTTCCCCCCAGGGTTTGTAAAGAGAATGCTGTATAATGTTAGGATGAACACTCTTAAAGTAAACACAAGGCCTATTTTATATATGGATGGTCCCTATGGCTTCTCTCAGAAGAAAGAGAGGGCCTAAGTTGAAACCGTAACCAATTACAGCAAACTTATGGGAAGCCTGTAACAGAAAAGCCATGTCTGAGCTCTCTGCTGGGTTCTCAAGAGCAGGGCTGTCCAATCCCATAGCTACTAGTCACGGATGGTTACTGAACACTTGAAATTTGTCTAGTCTAAACTGAGATGTGTATGTATATAAGTATGAAATACACCCCAAATTTTGAAGACTCACTAAGGGGAAAACAAAAGTAAAACATCTCAATGACTTACATATAAATTACATAAATGAGTAGAGCAGTCCCATGATGAAATAATAATATAGATAAGTTAGATTGAATAGAACATATTAAATTAATTCCACCAGTTTCTTTTTACTTTTCTAAAGGTGGCTATTAAAAAATTTAGAGTTACAGTCTTTTCAACACCTCTAGAAAGGCCAACACCTGAGACCATGTGCACATGTGTCTCGGAAGGCCTGCTGAGGTGTATTATTACACTAGAACGGGGGTGGCAAACTGTGCACCGTAAGTCAAACTGGATCCACTGGCTATCTTCATAAATAAAGTTTTATTGGAATAAAAAAAATTTAGAGTTACATATATGGCTCCCAGTATATTTCTATGGAACAGAGCTGCAACATTTCTTAAACCACATATGCTAAGATATCAATAAATATGCATGACCAAAGGATGCCATAGTTTAACAATTTGGGAAACACTGTCTAAAGTTAGCCTTTTCTTATGCAGTCCTGAGAGGAAAATATATAGCGGTACAAGCCTTTCTCAAGAAACAAGAAAGGTCTCAAGTACACAACCTAACCCTACACCTAAAGGAGATGGAGAAAGAACAAGAAAGAAACCTTAAACCCAGCAGGAGAAGAGAAATCATAAAGATCAGAGCAGAAATCAATGAAATAGAAACCAAAAAAAAAAACAATAGAGCAAATCAACGAAACTAGGAGCTGGTTCTTTGAAAGAATTAATAAGATTGACAAACCCCTGGCCAGACTTATCAAAAAGAAAACAGAAAGGACTCAAATAAATAAAATCATGAATGAAAGAGGTGAGATCACAACCAACACCAAAGAAATACAAACAATTATAAGAACATACTATGAGCAACTCTACGCAAACAAATTTGACAATCTGGAAGAAATGGATGCATTCCTAGAGACATATAAACTACCACAACTGAACCAGGAAGAAATAGAAAACCTGAACAGACCCATAACCAGTAAGGATATTGAAATAGTCATCAAAAATCTCCAAACAAACAAAAACCCAGGGCCAGACAGCTTCCCAGGGGAATTCTACCAAACATTTAAAGAAGAACTAATTCCTATTCTTCTGAAACTGTTCCAAAAAATAGAAATGGAAGGAAAGCTTCCAAACTCATTTTATGAGGCCAGCATCACCTTGATCCCAAAACCAGACAAGGATCCCATCAAAAAAGAGAACTACAGACCAATATCCTTGAGGAACACAGATGCAAAAATCCTCACCAAAATACTAGCCATAGGATTCAATAGTACATTAAAAGGATTATTCACCACAACCAAGTGGGATTTATTCCAGGGCTGCAAGGTTGGTTCAACATCCGCAAATCAATCAATGTGATACAACACATTAATAAAAGAAAGAACAAGAACCATATGATACTCTCCATAGATGCTGAAAAAGCATTTGACAAAGTACAGCATCCCTTCCTGATCAAAACTCTTCAAAGTGTAGGGATAGAGGGCACATACCTCAATATTATCAAAGCCATCTATGAAAAACCCACCTCAAATATCATTCTCAATGGAGAAAAACTGAAAACTTTTCCGCTAAGGTCAGGAACACAGCAGGGATGTCCATTATCACCACTGCTATTCAACATAGTACTAGAAGTCCTAGCCTCAGCAATCAGACAACAAAAGGAAATTAAAGGCATCCAATAGGCAAAGAAGAAGTCAAACTATCACTGTTCGCAGATGATAAGATACTATATGTGGAAAACCCAAAAGACTCCACTCCAAAACTGCTAGAAATTGTACAGGAATTCAGTAAAGTGTCAGGATATAAAATCAATGCACAGAAATCAGTTGCATTTCTCTACACCAACAACAAGACAGAAGAAAGAGAAATTAAGGAGTCAATCCCATTTACAAATGCACCCAAAACTATAAGATACCTAGGAATAAACCTAACCAACGAGGCTAAGAATCTATACTCAGAAAACTATAAAGTACTCATGAAAGAAATAGAGAAAGACACAAAGAAATGGAAAAATGTTCCATGCTCCTGGATTGGAAGAACAAATATTGTGAAAATGTCTATGCTACCTAAAGCAATCTACACATTTAATGCAATTCCTATCAAAATACCATCCATTTTTTCAAAGAAATGGAACAAATAATCCTAAAATTTTTATGGAACCAGAAAAGGCCTCAAATAGCCAAAGGAATATTGAAAAAGAAAGCCAAAGTTGGTGGCATCACAATTCCGGACTTCAAGCTCTATTACAAAGCTGTCATCATCAAGACAGGGTGGTACTGGCACAAAAACAGACACATAGATCAGTGGAACAGAATAGAGAGCCCACTCTGCCCAGCGGTGAACCTGCTCCCCCCCCACTCTGCCTGCCTCTCTGCCTACTTGTGATCTCTCTCTGTCAAATAAATAAATAAAATCTTAAAAAAAAAAAAAAGAATAGAAAAAAAAAAAAGAATAGAGAGCCCAGAAATAGACCCTCAACTCTATGGTCAACTAATCTTCAACAAAGCAGGAAAGAATGTCCAATGGAAAAAAGACAGCCTCTTCAATAAATGGTGTTGGGAAAATTGGACAGCCACATGCAGAAAAATGAAATTGGACCATTTCCTTACACCACACGAAAATAGACTCGTAATGGATGAAGGACCTCAATGTGAGAAAGGAATCCATCAAAATCCTTGAGGAGAACACAGGCAGCAACCTCTTCGACCTCAGCCACAGCAACATCTTCCTAGGAACATCGCCAAAGGCAAGGGAAGAAAGGACAAAAATGAACTATTGGGATTTCATCAAGATCAAAAGCTTTTGCACAGCAAAGGAAACAGTTAACAAAACCAAAAGACAACTGACAGAATGGGAGAAGATATTTGCAAACAACATATCAGATAAAGGGCTAGTGTCCAAAATCTATAAAGAACTTAGCAAACTCAACACCCAAAGAACAAATAATCCAATCAAGAAATGGGCAGAAGACATGAACAGACATTTCTGCAAAGAAGACATCCAGATGGCCAACAGACACATGAAAAAGTGCTCCACATCACTCGGCATCAGGGAAATACAAATCAAAACCACAATGAGATATCACCTCACACCAGTCAGAATGGCTAAAATTAACAAGTCAGGAAACGACAGATGCTGGCAAGGATGCAGAGAAAGGGGAACCCTCCTACACTGTTGGTGGGAATGCAAGCTGGTGCAACCACTCTGGAAAACAGCATGGAGGTTCCTCAAAATGTTGAAAATAGAACTACCCTATGACCCAGCAATTGCACTACTGGGTATTTACCCAAAAGATACAAACATAGTGATCCTAAGGGGCACGTGCACCAGAATGTTTATAGCAGCAATGTCCACAATAGCCAAACTATGGAAAGAACCTAGATGTCCATCAACAAATGAATGGATAAAGAAGATGTGGTATATATACACAATGGAATACTATGCAGCCATCAAAAGAAATGAGATCTTGCCATTTGCGATGACGTGGATGGAACTAGAGGGTATCATGCTTAGTGAAATAAGTCAATCAGAGAAAGACAACTATCATATGATCTCCCTGATATGAGGAAGTGGATATGCAACATGGGGGTGTTAAGGGGGTAGGAGAAGAATAAGTGAAACAAGATGGGATTGGGAGAGAGGCAAATCATAAGTGACTCTTAATCTCACAAAACAAACTGAGGGTTGCTGGGGGGAGGGGAGGTTGGGAGAGGGGGGTGGGGTTATGGACATTGGGGAGGGTATGTGCTATGGTGAGTGCTGTGAAGTGTGTAAACCTGGTGATCCACAGACCTGTACCACTGGGGATAAAAATATATTATATGTTTATAAAAAATAAAAAAAATTTTAAAAACCCTACAAATAAATAAATATCTAAAAAAAAAGAAGAACACATGACTGTTGCAAAAGAAAGAAAGAAAGAAAGAAAGAAAGAAAGAAAGAAAGAAAGAAAGAAAGTTAGCCTTTTCTTGGTGTGTTCCGTAGGATGATAATGTAACAAACTTGAAAAAAATTCCATAAATTAACACACTTGGGAAATGCCAGAATAAGCATAGAGGCCTTCTTTGGACTCTTTACAATGATAATAGGGATTTTCCAAGAACAGCTTCTCCTATGTAGCATTTCTTCAACATAATCAAAGACCCTTTTTCATCATGAGCACAACACCCATTGATGGCATTCTGAAGGGCAGTTGAGGGAATGCTGGCCAGAAGGATAAAACTCAGAGGCCTTACCCTGGTCCCTCAGCCTCCCTGTATGGCTTGTGGTTTGGCTCTGAAATCTTTCCTTGCTTTTTACTCCAACTGACATCTAAACCGGTATTTTCACCTGATTTCAAGTCCTTAGCCCAGACTTAATGAATCCTATTCTTTGATACCATGCTTTTTATCTTAATTTTGGCTGCATGATAAGCCACCCCAAAATACAGTGCCTTAAAACAGCCACAATTTCAATGCTATGACATGGGTGAACTTTGAGGACCTTATGCTGACTGAAATAAGCCAGTTGTAATAATACAAATACTGTATGATTCCACTTACATGAGATATCTAGAATAGCCAAAAGCAGGGGCACAGAGAGTAGAATGATGGTTGCCAAGTGGGGAGAGGGGCTGGGTAGTCATCAAATGGGTAACAGAGAGTTTCAGTTTAGCAAGATGAAAAACTTCTAGAGTTCTGTGCCATGATAATGGTTGATTATAATAAATGCTACTGATCAGTGCACTTAAAAATGGTTAAGAGGGTGAATTTTGTATGTTTTTTTTTTACCACAATTAAAAAAAACAAAATTTAAATAAAAAAAAAAAAAAGCCAGCAGCAGTTCATTTCATTCACAATTCTGTGGGTCGGCAGTTTGGGCTAGGTTGAGCTAGGTCCTTTTTCTACTGGTTTTGGCTGGGCTCCCTCACCCAGCTGCAGTCAAGGAGATTGTTTCTGGGAGTTTCTGGGAATTGCCCAGCTGGGGGCTGAGGCGGAGAGCATGACGGACCACATGCTTCTCATCTTCCCTCAGGCTAGTCCCACTCACGTGACAGTCTTGGCATTCTGAGACCGTGAGAGCCAAAGCCTCATGGCCTGTTCACTATTGGGCTCAGAACTCACCAATGTCACACCAGCTGCATTCCATTAATTGAAGCAAATCACAAGGCTAGCTCAGATTCAAAGGGTGGGGTGAGCATCTCCATTGCCTGGTGAAAAGAGCTCAAAAGCCCTGTGGCCGTTTTTACAATGCTCCTTGCTTGTCCCATAATTCCATCTTCCAGAAAAATCCATCATTATCTGTCTCTTGTGTTTCCTACGTACAGAAGCATCCCCTTTTGTACCTTTCCTTCACTTTCTCAAACCCTTCTCCATCTTACCAGTATCACAGAACTACTCTATGCTTTTTGGTGGTGAATTTTCACATTATCACTTTGCAAGTCTTCCTGTGCCCCCGTCTCTCCACGTCTTTACTATATCTTTACACCAAATGTTGGATATTCTAAAAACAATGTTCTCAAAAAATGTTCTCTTGATTCTCTCCGCTTACCTCTGTCCTGCTTTTTTTTTTTTTTAATGAATCTTTAAATCCAGATGCATTGTTGCCCACTCCTCAAGCCAGACTTCTTATTTGGCTCTAATAGTTACTCCGTTCTCACTTGTCCTATAGCACTTAATTCACCAAGTCATAATTTTCCACTTACGTATCCACCTGCATTGATGATGGTGAGCCCTGTGTCTTGTTTACTCATATAGATCAGCACCCACATGGTACCTTGTAAGGGTCCCTCAGAACAACATACTGCTTAAAATATAAGCCATGAGAAATTATACTAGCCATCAAGCATGCTTAGAAGGAGCCTTAAGAAAAACATGTACTGCCAACAGGCCTCTGGGGGAGAGGACGATAGATGTCCTTGAAGCCAAGCAGCTAGGGATGCCCTAGCTTGTTGCCCTAGCTTGAAGCCCCTTGTTTGGGCTTGCTCACTGTAGGTCACATACTACATGACCAGACATATTTTGCCTTTCTTCTTACTTATCTACAAGACTCGTGGTCAATGTGTAACCTACTCCGGCTTCTTTGTTGGTTGTTACCTACTTTCCAATAAATATGAGAGTGAGGACTTGTTTGGGGCGATGGTCTTTTGTGTTTTCTACTGAGGCCCCCTGCTCCCATTCTCTTGCAGCTGACTCTTTTGTGCCTCATTCTTCTCACGTGCGCCGTGGGGAAGCGGTAGTACCTGCCACAGGGTAGGCAGGCATTAAATCATTATCAAATACATGAATGAACATTATTGAATTATCAAATAAATGAATGAACATTATTGGACATTATTGAATGAATAGTGTAATACAGGTGCATTCCCATGGTATTTATTGCAAGTACAGTATGTAACCAGAAGGTTATAGAAGATGGGAACTGCTTCTTCTCCGTTTCCTCCTTTCAATTTGTGACTCACCTTTTATTGGAAGAATGCCTTCTTTTAATACCTCCTACCTGGTTTCCCATATGTGAATTTCTATGGTAATGCTCTCAGCCTTCTGTGCACGCCCTTAAGGGTGCCACCTGCCAGAATGTGTCTCTTCAATAGATTATTTCTTCTTCGTATGTGCTTTCAGGGAGAGAGCTCTCTGGAAACAACGTCCCTGACCCCTTTAACTTCTTCATGTGCACTTGAAAAGAATGTGATTGTGCAGCTGTGGATAGATACAGTGTTTTATGGATGTCAATTAAAATTAATCATGTGCTTTGATCTAGACACTTAACATTTTCTTTGTTCTATTGCTGTGAGAGGTTCTTTAAACTCTCCTACTAAAAATGAACTTTCAGTTCTGTCAATTTTATATTATAAAGATTACCATTTCTATATCTTCTATATCTTTTTATTGGATCAACTTATTATTATCCAATGCCCTTCTTTATTTCTAGGGATGCTTCTTATCTTAAAGTCTGCTTTGTCTGATAGCAGTATAACCAACTTTCTTTGGTTAACGTTTGCATGGTACACTTTTTCCCTCCTTCTACTTTGACTTGACTCTAACTTTTTGGTATGTCTCTTAAAAGCCCCACTTAAGTATTTTTTAAACAAGAAAACAGATTGGGAATCTTTGATTTATACCTAGGATATTTAGCCTATTTACATTTTTTAACCCATTTACATTTAATGCAATTAAATCTATAATCCTTTTTTTTCTTTAAGATCCCAGGGCCATGGAGCTTGAGCAGGAGGCCACCTTTGTATTGATGGTTTTTTGGTGTGGCTTATTACATTTGACAGTGTGGGGCTACAGGCAAGGAAAACACTTGGGCAGACCATCCTGTCCAAGTTGTATTTCTGTACAGGCTCAATAATGCCATCTGAGAGGCAAAACACCAAGTTCAGGTGGATTTTTCTGGATAGTGTAGCCCGAGTATGGCTATTCTCCAGCTGTTTAGTCACAAAAATCAGATGCCACTGGCCAGGTGGGATGCCCTCCCTGTCTTGAATTTTGGCTTTGAAATTCTTGATGATGTCACTGGGCTCAGCCTCAAGGGTGTGGTCTTGTGCATCAAGGTCTCACAAAGATCTGCTGACTGACTGCCTCACTGGAGAGAAAGAGCTAAAACCTACAATGTTTTTGACCCACATGTTTTACATTCTGTTTTCTCTCCTCTTTGGAGGGGATAACAATTCAGAAAAGGAAAGCAAGGAAGGAAAATCTTCAGACTGCAGACTAGTTTTCAGGCAAATAATTTCTAGCAAATAGTACATCCGGAATTTGAGAATCTGGGCATTTATCCTATTCAAAAGAGTTAGATATTCTAGCATCAGGTAAAGGCAAAGGGAGAGAGATACAGAATGAGACTATGTTAATCTGTTTCTGGAAGGGAGCAATGAAATCATTCGCTCCAACTACATGAGATTGGAAGCCAAAGAGATTATGTGACATCCCCCTCAAGGCCTTCAGCATGTTAATGGCAGCGATCACACTAGACATTTCCTGACTGCCAAGTCTAGGACACTATCTAAGCAATTACACATTGGACTTGGGTTAAAGGATGTATCTGACTCTTCCTCTCCTCTGTCACCCTACCCCTATTACTGCTGTGATCCTGGTTCTTAGAGTTCTTTGAAGGGTTTGAACAGCACTGCACTGGAATTATAGGCTGGGTTCTGCTCTTACCATTGATAGAGAGGTCAGACAAGGGAATAGCATAGCCCTCTAGGGTTTTCCAGGAGCCCACAACAGGATGGGAAGACTTTCAAAGGAAGCAGCTCCACTACTGAACTAACACAAATGATTGTGAACTTTCTTGAACTCACATGAGAGCCATAAGATCTGGAAGGGCCAGGATTGCAATGCCATTCAACAGATTGGGAACCCAAAATAAGTCAGAGGTAGGACTGAGTCCAGACCCCCAGGCACCAGTAAAGCTCTCCATATGCTATACTGTTAGTAGTCCCTAACTCACCCATTTTACTTTTAAGGGAGAGGAACACTTTGGGAATGTTCTTAAACACAGCTAGAGAAACACAGGACAGAATAATGCTGAGATAGGAGAGCTGGAGTACAATATGGGAGAAAACACACTTGCTTTTCTTCCAGGTGTACCTGATATATGCACTGCCTCCGTGCCTCACTTTTATGGCTTCAAGTTTCACGGCAACTCCTTCTCAGACTGCAAGACTCAAGTGAAATTCATCTTGCAATTCCTAGGGCTTGCACTAAGGCAGACAGTATATCTAGACAGTTTTCTACAAGTTGTGACTTGAAAAAGATCAGAATATCCCTGCCCCAAAAAATGCTCTTGTACTAGCCTATTCTTCTATATAAAATATTCACAATAGTTACTTCTATTAAAATTAATTCATTTGCTGTCCAATGTTTATTTGGGGGGCTATTTTGCACAGGAAATAGAATTTCAGTGTGATATAAGAATCAACATTGGTTTGATTAGTGTTCTTAAGAAGAGGGGGATAAGAACATATACAGTATTTTATAATACTGTATATGTTTTTATATTTTATTTATATTACATAGTTTTATTTTTTATTTATATTATATAGTTATTTTATAATACTGTATATGTTCTTATCCCCCTCTTCTTAAGAACACTAATCAAACCAATGTTGATTCTTTTGAAGTGGTGGGGGGTGGGAGGTTGGGGGATCCAGGTGGTGGGTATTGGAGAGGGCACGGATTGCATGGACCACTGAGTGTGGTACAAAAACAATGAATACTGTTACACTGAAAATAAATTTAAAAAAATTTTTTAAGTAATTAAAAAATAAAAAAATTAAAAAAAAAAAGAATCTACACCAGGGGGCACCTGGGTGGCTCAGTGGGTTAAACCATTGCCTTCGGCTTGGGTCATGATCCCAGGGTCCTGGGATCGAGCCCCACATCAGGCTTTCTGCTCAACAGGAGCCTGCTTCCCCCTCTCTTTGCCTGCCTCTCTGCCTACTTGTGATCTCTCTCTGTCTGTCTCAAATAAATAAATAAAATATTTAAAAAAATCTACCCCCCCCAAAAAAAGAACATACAGTATTTTATAATTAAAATTAACTCCCTGATGCCGAGTGATGTGGAGCACTTTTTCATGTGTCTGTTGGTCATCTGGATATCTTCTTTGCAGAAATGTCTGTTCATGTCCTTTGCCCATTTCTTGATTGGATTATTTGTTCTTTGGGTGTTGAGTTTGCTAACCTCTTTATAGATTTTGGATATTAGCCCTTTATCTGATATGTCGTTTGCAAATATCTTCTCCCATTCTGTCAGTTGTCTTTTGGTTTTGTTAATTGTTTCCTTTGCTGTGCAAAAGCTTTTGATTTTGATGAAATCCCAATAGTTCATTTTTGCCCTTGCTTCCCTTGCCTTTGGTGATGTTCCTAGGAAGAAGTTGCTGCAAAAAAAAAAAAAAAAAAATTATCATTTGGGGGAGTGCTTATAATGCACTTGATTTTTTACATATATTTTGTTTAGTGCTTAGAACTGCATTTTAAAGTAGGCATTTGCATACTATTTTTAAAAATTAAGAAACTGAAATTAAGAAACTTTTTCAATTTCCCACACCTGTGAAATAGCAGAAAGGATTTGAACCCTAATCTGTATGGCCCTTCCACTAATTACACACTTCTTCCCTACAAATGGTCCATAAAAACAAGCAATGAGTTATCTGAGTGGTAAAACAAAATGATAGAAATGCAGAGATGGAGAATGTAATTGCTTCCAGGGGTGATGATTGGGGAAAGCGTCATGGTAGAAAGCATTTGGGAGATGGTAGTAGGAGTTGCATACAGGGCAAATATATTCTAATTTCTAGACAGAGGACATGGCTTCAGCAAAAACATGAAGATGAGACTGGTTTGAGTGGTCTAGAATGGTGTAATTTAATCTGCAAGATTTATACTAAGGACATAGGAGGAAGCAAGGCTAGAAAGGTAAGCTGAGGTTAGAGTGTGAAGAGTCTTGATGACTGATGAAGGAGAAAGGACTGTCTCTATGGGGCAATGGAGAGCCAGGGACTTGGGGTTATGTATTGACTAGATTTAAAAGGAAATGAGGATGGGGCACGTGGGTGGCTCAGTGTGTTAAGCTTCTGCCTTCAGCTCAGGTCATGATCTTGGGGTCCTGGGATCGAACCCCACATCGAGCTCTCTGATCAACGGGGATCCTGTTTCCTCCCCCCCTCTCTGCCTGCCTCTCTGCCTACTTGTGATCTCTCTCTCTCTCTGTCAAATAAATAAATAAAATCTTTAAAAAAAACCAAAAAGGAAATGAGGTAATGTGAGGTCCCAGTACACTGTCACAGATGATAAGCTCTGAGAGCAGTGGTGGTGGAAAGTGGAATGGAGGGTCCTGAGAAGAGAAGGCATTCTGGCACCAGAGGGGAAGAGCACTATAGCTCAATGAACAATGGGTTGTAGAGAGTAGAGGAAAGCAATGAGTCAAAAAGATGATCGTGGTGAAAGCCTCAGTGACCAGGAGAAATTTGGAACCACTTACAGAAATGTGAATGATGGGAAGAGTGCTGGCCTCAAGGAGATAACCACCTGGGAAGTGTTACCTGTTAGGCTCAGGGTCTGGTGGCCAGGTATGCTCTGCTGGGGGCAACCAAGACTGTAGGATGGAGCCTGAGCAGAGAGGAGCCAAACTAGGGCCGCTTCAGTGATAGAAGTCTTAGACAAAGTGGGAGGAATAGGAACAGGCAAATAAATAGGAGGAAAGTAGGTAGTGGATTTGGGGGCAAAAAGACAGAATAGGCTACACCCCTCTATGCCTTTGCTTAAGGAGGGCCCTTTCTTCTTATAATGAATGAATACAAATTTAGTCAATTCTTCTGTCTGTCAAAGAAAGCATGAAATCATCCATTAGTTGCTTCACTGTCCAAACAGATTATAGCCCACTACACAAATCATTTTGAATTATGTAAGCTACTCCATAATGGAGCTTATAGGTGTGGTTCCTGGGCTCAAGCCCAATCTTGATAGCATGGTTTCCTGGCCAATAATGGGTTCTTAAATGGGTTTGAGCTTTGTAAGCACTATCAAGATCAACATTTACTTTAGAGGCAATCACAATAAAGAAGAATCTGGTAAGTCATAAGAGAGGAGAAGGAGGCTCTAAAAGGCAAGTTGGATGAGGTAGTCTATACCACTGAGGCAAAATGGCCAACCTCATCATCCTCACTAGGAAGAACTACCACAACTCTCTGTGCCTGTGAGCCACTCTCTCCCTCTTATTTTTTTGCCCCTTTAAAACTTTCAAACAAATTTCCTGAGATGGTCACCTTTGGCAAAAGTACAGGGACATAGTCCCATCCCCAGTGATAGGGTCAACCCTGCAGTCTCCCTCCCTTCACAAGCCTCAAGGCTATGGCATCTTAATGGTCTTGTGGATAGGAGCAGAGGGGAGTGGGCTTTCAGGAAAAACCCTGAAGTTTATCAGCCTCAGTAGGTTGGGAGTCTACAGAGAGTTATTAAAAAGACTCCAAGAGGAACTCCTGGGTGGCTCAGTTGGTTAAGCGTCTGCCTTCAGCTCAGGTCATGATCCCAAGTCCTGAGATCAAGCCCCATGTCAGTCTCCCTGCTCAGTGGGGAGTCTGCTTCTCCCTCTGCCTCTTCCTCTCTCTCTCTCTCTCTCTCTGTCTGTCTCTCATTAATAAATAAATAAATAAAATCTTTTAAAAAATAGTCAAAGAACTCTTAATCTTAGGAAACAAACTGAGGGTTGGAGGAGGGGAGAGGGGGTTGGAGGGATAGGGTGGCTGGGTGATGGATATTGGGGAAGGTATGTGCTATGGTGAGTGCTGTGAATTGTGTAAGACTGATGATTCACAGACCTCTACCCCGAAACAAATAATACATTGTATGTTAATAAAAATAAAATAAAATAAAATAAAATATTAAAATAAAGAGACTCAAAGAGTAAAATAGGAAAAGTTTCTTACAAGTGAAGCATGAGTTTACAAATGCTGCTCTTCCTCTAGCTCATTATTCTCTCTGGTGTTTCAAGATCTGCTTCTTGTGCTTACCGCTGGCATAGGTATGCATTCTTGGGATGGGTTACCATATTGTTTGTTTCTGTCTTCATAATTTGGAAATTCAGCATGGCCCTTTTTCTTTCTACTTCAAACATTAAGTTTTTAAAAATATTTTATTTATTTATTTAAAAGAGAGAGAGCAAGAGAGCATGAGAAGGGAGAAGTCATGGGATGCTGGGAGCCTGATGTTGGACTCAATCCCGACACTCTGGAATCATGACCTGAGCCAAAGGCAGTTGCCCAACCAACTGAGCCACCCAGGTGCCCCCAGAAGAAAAAATTTTTTAGGGAGTTTGAATGGACCTAAAAATCCCAAAGCTTAAATGAACTGACACTGGTCTTGAAAATTAATGTTAACAATAAAAAATAAAATGGAGAAATCATGCACATGGTGTCCTTGGCTCTGTTAAAGCATTTTCAAATCTGCATCTTACTGGATCTTTGAAACAGCTCTTCTCTGAGAGGTGAACAGGAAAAGCATTCATACCTTATCTCACAGACCAGTTAACTAAGACAGAGGTGAGTTGTATGACTTGTCCTAAGAAACATAAAGAGTTCATGGCAGAATCCAAACCAGGAGCCAGGATTCTTGACTACTAGCAGATGGTTCATTTCCCTCTGGGTGAAATTATTACTCAGGTAGACAGCTTTTTTTTTTTAAGATTTCCTTTATTTATTTGAGAGAGAGAGAGCGAGCACATGAGAGGGAAGAAGGTCAGAAGGAGAAGCAGACTCCCTGAGGAGCAGGGAGCCCGATGTGGGACACGATCCTGGGACTCTCGGATCATGACCTGAGCTGAAGGCCATCCCTTAACCAACTGAGCCACCCAGACGCCCTCAGGAGACAGCTTTAAGTGCTAAATAGACTTCTACCTTTATTCTTTCTGTGTTTTAGTTTCCAAATGAATAAGATGGATGTAATAATAGGACCCACCTCATAGGGTTTTGGTGAGGATTAATGAATGAATTTAAGTAAATTACTCAGAACAATTCTTGGTATATAACAAGTGCCAAGTCAGCATTAATAATTGCTATTATTAACACGTAGAAGAGGCTAGAATACATCTAAATCAAAGCTTACTATCTGTAAGGTTTCATTCCAGGCTTAAGGCACTGATTTCTAAGGTTCTTTAATTCTCTGTTGGAGGGACAGCACTACCTCTAAGAGATATCTTCCTGAACTGCCTGCTAATTATGGGTTTGCCGCAATACACAAGGTTCTCATGCAGAATTTCTGCCTCCATTTGAGAGTTAACAGGAAAGTTATCTGGGAATCTGTGGTTTCTGAAGATACCTATGACTCTCCAGGGAGCTTTTTATTCGATAGTTTCTCACTCTTCAGATAATAGATTCTGCCTACCAGCTGACACTACTTCAACAACTGGGCCCAGTACCAGCCAGGCCTGGGCCACTTCAAGTTGGCCCACTTCAAGCATACCCCTTCACCTGAGGGTATCAACCCCTGTCCCTGTACTCCCCTGATCTAAGCCTTTGCTGAGAAGTAGGATGAGATCACTAGCTGTAAATGCAGTGTGTGACCCTACCGAGCTTTCAATGACCTGAAAACGAGTAAATAGTAAAAGGACCAAGGATCAAAATCTTTTAACCTTCAAGCACAGTTTGAGCAAAACCTTCCGGAGCAGGCTCTAGGCAGCCATCCTAAATAAGCCAGCAAGCAGCACACAGTTAAGTTCCAAGCTTTCTTATTATTTCCAGCGCAGTGGTGACTCTAACATTAAGAGGAAAGGCTGGCTCACAAGACGTGGTTGTCGATTAAAGTCCAGCTCCATTGCCAAGGAAATTAAGCAAAGTCCAAGTACTTGTGGACTCAGATGAAAACAATCTTCCACTTGGAATCCAACTAAAGCTGGCACTGATGAAGCACTCAGTGTCCTCAGTCAGGGGCTCCACTCCAAGGGGTGTAATTAGAACTGTAGAGACATTGAAACATACCAACCTCAGGCCACCTACTCCAACCACTCTCACAATTTAGGAATAAGGTTGAGAATGAAGAAAACTAGTATGAGAGGCTGCATCAGACTTCTCCCGGCTTCTCAATCCCAATAACAGCTAAAGTTGAAATGAATGATCTTTTCCATTTGTACTAACAAATCTTTGCTTTTTTTCCCCTCAGAACAGTCAGCTGCAAACTCTCCTGGCTTTTGGTGGCTAGAATTTTAGAACTCTTTTTTGAGATGACTTCCCTCACTGATTTTACGATAAGGTGTTCCGCGAACCAAGGATTCCCCTCACCCCGCCTTCTTCGGCTCTCCCTCAGCTTCACTGCCATGGTTTCCACTACTGAGAGCCACCAGACCTTCACTGCCTTAGTCATCAAATTCCTGCTTCAGTCTGAGTTTAACGGGCTGGACGACTTTGACTGGGAATACTCTTGTCCTCATGGGAATCTTCCTCAGGATAAGCATTTCTCCAGGATCCTGGTGCACCTGAGCCATGTTCCATATCATTTTGACTGGAAAGCCTACAAGTCTCCTGTGAAAAATCACTGAGGTATGCAGAAAACCTAGCTCCTTATGATCTCAGTTGGAGATGAAGGACCCTATTCTAGTGAGAATGCTGGAGAATGAAAAATGGGAAAGATTAATTTAATTCAAAGAGCTGTCATGGAAGTCAACTCCAAGTTGATATTCATAGACTTTCTTCTGCTTGTGTATAGGAAACATGTGAAGATTACGAACAGGAGGACAAGTAGATCAACAAGCCCAGGCTTATTGCTTTGGTCACAGTAATTGTTGGCATCTCCAACATCTAGTCTGGCTATGAGATCTCCCAGCTGTCCCCGTAAATGAAGACTTGTCCCCATCTCCTCTATGTGTCACTTGTTCAAGAGACACTAATCTTTAGTCTGCCTACTTTTCAGAGGCCTTGTTTAGAAGGCTTTCTTGAACTGAACCCAACAAATAAAGTTTAATATCCAAAATAAAGTTGAAATATGAACTTAAATAACTTTTAAAAACTGGAAGTTGTATTAATAGGGTTCTTAATTTTTAAAAAGCATATAACATAAAATTTACCATCTTAACCATTTTTAAGTGTATAGTTCAGTATATAGTTCATTTCAGCACTATAATCACATTATTGTGCAACAGATCTCTAGAATTTTCATCTTGAATGACTGAAAGTCTATACTCATTGAACATCCACTACCCATTTTCCCTCACCCCCAACCCCTGGCAACCACCATTCTAATTTCTGTTTCAAAGAGTTTGACTACTTTAGGTACCTTGTTTAAGTGAAATCATGCAGTATTTGTTTTGGTTTTTTTGTGACTTATTTCACTTAGCATAATGTCCTCAAGTTCCATCCATGTTGTCACAAATGGCAGGATTTCCTTCTTTCTCGTGGCTGAATAATTTTCCACTTTGTGTGTGTATGTGTGTGTGTGTATTTGTGTATATACATATAAAAATCTTCATCCATTCATCTGTTAATAGACACTTAGGTTGTTTCCCTTATCTTGGCTATTGTGAACAATGCTGCAATAACATAGGAGTGCAGATATCTTTTCAATATCTCATTTTCATTTCCTTTGGAAACAGACCCAGAAGTGGCATTGCTAGTGGTTCTAATTTTAATTCTTTGAGGAATCTCCTTATTGTTTTCCATTGTGGCTGAGCCAATTTACATTCCCACCAACAGTGCACAAGGGTTTCCTTTTCTTCTCATCCTCACCAACACTTGCTATCTTTTATCTTCTTGATGATAGCCATTCTAACAGGTTTGAGGTGATTTCTCATTACAGTTTTGATTTGCATTTCCCTGATGATTAGTGATGTTGAGCATATTTTGATGTTCCTTTTGGCCCTTTAGTTGTCATCTTTGAACAGTTTTGCCTATTTTTAGTTAAGATTGTTTGGATTTTTTTGTTATTGAGTTATAGGAGTTCTTCTTTATATATGTTGGATATTAACCCAAATTTATGGTTTGCAATTTTTTTTCTCATTCCATAGGCTGCCTTTTCATTCTGGTGACTTTTGTTTTTCTTCTCTGAAGAATTTCACTTTTTGTCTTGCCTAAAATCTCTAGCTAGAACTTCCAGTTCTATGCTGAATAGAAGTGGCAAAAGGGAGAATCCTTGCCTTATTCCTGATCTTACAGGGAAAGCTTTCAGCTTTTCACCATTGAGTATGATGATAGCCACAGGGTTGGTTTTTTTTTAAAGATTTTATTAATTTATTTGAGAGAGAGAAAGCATGTGCAAGAGAGAGTGAGCATGAGCAAGGTGAGGGGCAGAGGGAGAAACAGAATACCCAATGAACAGGGAGTCCAATGCAGGACTTGATCCCAGAACCCTGGGATCATGACCTAAGACCAAGGAAATGCTTAACCAACTGAGCCACGCAGGCTCCCTAGCCATAGATTTTTTTATACGTGGCCAGAGTTCTTAGTTTTTAGTAACAAATTGTACTCTGATTAATCTAAGCAATAATTGAACTTATTAAAGTATGTTTTGGTGCACAGAATCTCTGGAAGACTGAAAGAGATGGAGACAGTGCCTGTCTCCTGTGGAAGTGGTTTAGTTCAGATAGCACAGTGTCCAATTGTCTACAACCAATAACACTCAGGACTGTGCCAGCAGCTTACCACTGCTCCCCAGGAAGAAGAAGTCACATTCACCACTGCACTTCTTAGAAGGTAGATTCTCTCACATATGGCCACCTCTCATGTTGAAGTCCAACACTCACACTGATTGGTAGATTCTAGGTCACAGGCCTGTTCACTAGCAGTGAGTGAGACAGGAAATGTGAGTTTCTGACTTCTACTTGGAAAAGTGGGATTTGTAAGGAAGAAATTATCAAATAGTAGATATAGTGTACAAAGATATTGGATGACAACAAATGAGAAATACCAACTCCAGAAATCAAAGGATTGAAGTTAGTTAGCAGGCATATTACAGATAAACATCACATTTTTTTATTCTAGCAGAAGTCAAGAAAATTCTTTCTTGATAGTATAACTCAATAGGGAGAGCAACTGGGAAGATGCAGACCTGGCTAGACAGAGATCCCTCGGCACTTACAAAGTTTTACATAAATAAGCATCCCAGACTGGAATACAAATCAATAGGACAGAATCATAGATGAAGGCTGCTTTTCTAATTTTGCCCATGCTTACCACCCAAACCACATCTCTAATAATGAAGAATGTTCTGCTTGCTCCAAAGAGCTTTACATTAGGGGTTTTGAAGATAAGAAGAGAATTCATTGATGTCTATATCAATTTAATCATAATTACCATTTTCCCTTTCTTTCTTTTTTTTGTTAACATATAATGTATAATTTGCCCCAGGGGTGCAGGTCTGTGAATCATCAGGCTTACACATTTCACAGCACTCACCACAGCACATATCCTCCCCAATGTCCATCACCCAGCCACCCTATCCCTACCACTCCACCCCCCAGCAAACCTCAGTTTGTTTTATGAGATTAAGAGTCTCTTATGGTTTGTCTATTTGAGTCTATTTTTCTGCGTGGTTTAAGGAAATGTTCCATTTTCATTTTTTTGCATGTGGCTGTAAAATTTTCCCAACACCATTTGTTGAAAAGACTGTCTTTTTTTCCATTAGACATTATTTCCTGCTTTGTCAAAGATTAGTTGACCATAGAGTTGAGGGTCCATTTCTGGGCTCTGTGTTCTGTTCCACTGATCTATGTGTCTGTTTGTGTACCATGCTGTCTTGATGATGACAGCTTTGTAATAAAGTTTGAAGTCTGGAATTGTGATGCCACAAACTATGGCTTTCTTTTTCAACATTCCTCTGGCTATTCGGGGTCTTTTCTGGTTCCATATAAATTTTAGGATTATTTGTTCCATTTCCTTGAAAAAAATTGATGGTATTTTGATAGGGATTGCATTAAATGTGTAGATTGCTTTAGGTATCATAGACATTTTCACAATATTTTTTCTTCCAACCCATGAGCATGGAATGCTTTTCCATTTCTTTGTGTCTTCCTCAATTTCTTTCATGAGTACTTTACAGTTTTCTGAGTACAGATTCTTTGCCTCTTTGGTTAGGTTTATTCCTAGGGATTTTATGGCTTTTGGTGCAGTTGTAAGTGGGATCAACTCCTTAATTACTCTTTCTTCTGTCACATTGTTGTTGTATAGAAATGCAACTGATTTCTATGTATTGATTTTATATCCTGACACTTGAATTCCTGTATGAGTTCTAGCAGTTTTGAAGTGGAGTCTTTTGGGTTTTCCACATAAAGTATCATATCATCTACAAAGAGTGAGAGTTTGACTTCTTCTTTGCCAATTTGGATGCCTTTAATTTCTTTTTGTTGTCTGATTGCAGAAGCCAGGGGTTCTAGTGCTATGTTGAATAGCAGTGGTGATAGTGGACCACCCTGCTATGTTTCTGACCTTAGGGGAAAAGCTCTCAGTTTTTCCCCATTGAGAATGATATTCACTGTGGGTTTTTCTTGGATGGCTTTGATGATATTGAGATATGTGCCCTCTATCAATACAGTGTGAAGAGTTTTGATTAAGAAAGGATGCTGTACTTTGTCAAATGCTCTATTGAGATTACCATATGGTTCTTATTCTTTCTTTTAATAATGTATTGTATCACATTGATTGATTTGCAGATGTTGAACCAAGCTTGCAGCCCAGGAATAAATCCCACTTGGTTCTGGTGAATAATCCTTTAATGTACTGTTGGATCCTATTGGCTAGTATTTAGGTGAGAATTTTTGCATCTGTGTTCATCAAGGATATTGGTTTGTAATTCTCCTTTTTGATGGGGTTTTTTAAAAAAATTTTATTTATTTATTTGACAGAGAGAGATCACAAGTAGGCAGAGAGGCAGGCAGAGAGAAGGGGGGAAGCAGGCTCCCTGCTGAGCATAGAGCCCAATGTGGGGCTTGATCCCAGGACCCTGGGATCATGGCCCGAGCCGAAAGCAGAGTCTTTAACCCACTGAGCCACCCAGGCACCCCTTGATGGGGTCTTTGTCTGGTTTTGGGATCAAAGTAATTTTGGCCTCATAAAATGAGTTTGGAAGTTTTCCTTCTATTTCTATTTTTTGGAACAGTTTCAGGAGAATAGGTATTAATTCTTCTTTAAATGTTTGGTAGAATTCCCATGGGTAGCCATCTGGCCCTAGGCTCTTGTTTCTTGGGAGATTTTTGATGACTGCTTCAATCTCCTTACTGGTTATGGGGCTGTTCAGGTTTTCTATTTCTTCCTGGTTCAGTTGTGGTAGTTTATATGTCTCTAGGAGTGTATCCATTTCTTCCAGATTGTCAAATTTGCTGGTGTATAGTTGCTCATAATGTGTTCTTATAATCATTTGTATTTGGTGTTGGTTGTGATCTCTTCTCTTTCATTCATGATTTCATTAATTTGGGTCCTTTCTCTTTTCTTTTTGCTAAGTCTGGCCAGGGGTTTATCAATCGTATTAATTCTTTCAAAGAACCAGCTCCTAGTTTTGTTGATCTGTTCTACTGTTCTTTTGGTTTTTATTTCATTGATTTCTGCTCTAATCTTTATTATTTCTCTTCTCCTGCTGGGTTTAGGCTTTCTTTTCTGTTCTTTCTCCAGCTCCTTTAGGTGTAGGGCTAGGCTGTGTACTTGAGACCTTTCTTTTTTTTTTTTTTTAATTTTTTAAAAGACTTTATTTATTCATTTGACAGATAGAGATCACAGTAGGCAGAGAAGCAGGCAGAGAGAGAGAGAGGAGGAGGCAGGCTCCCTGCCGAGCAGAGAGCCCGATGCGGGGCCCAATCCCAGAACCCTGAGATCATGACCTAGAGCCGAAGGCAGAGGTCTAACCCACTGAGTCACCCAGGCGCCCCTACTTGAGACCTTTCTTGAGAAAGGATTGTATTGCTATATACTTTCCTCTCAGGACCACCTTTGCTGTGTCCCAAAGGTTTTGAACAGTTGTGTTTCATTTTCATTTGTTTCCATGAATTTTTAAAATTCTCCTTTAATTTCCTGGTTGACCTGTTCATTCTTTAGTAGGATGCTCTTTAGCCTCCATGTATTTGAGTTCTTTCCAACATTCTGCTTGTGATTGAGTTCTATCTTCAGAGCATTGTGGTCTGAAAATATGCAGGGAATGATCCCTGTCTTTTGGTAACAGTTGAGACATGATTTGTGACCCAGGATGTGATCTATTCTGGAGAATGTTCTATGTGCCCTCAAGAAGAATGTGTATTCTGTTGCTTTGGGGTGGAATGTTCTGAATATATCTGTGATGGTCCAGTGTGTCATTTAAAGCCTTTATTTTCTTGTTGACCTTTTGCTTAGATGATCTGTCCATTTCAGTGAGGGGGTTGTTAATGTCTCCTACTATTATTGTATTATTGTTGATGTGTTTCTATGATTTTGTTATTAATTTTTATATAGTAGGCTGCTCCCATGTTAGGGGCATAGATATTTAAAACTGTTAGATCTTCTTATTGGACAGACCCCTTACGTATGATATAGTGTCCTTCCTCATCTCTCATTATAGTCTTTCGCTTAAAATCTAATTTGTCTGATATAAGGATTGCCACCCCAGCTTTCTTTTGATGTCCATTAGCATGGTAAATTGTGTTCCACCTCCTCACTTTCAAACTGGAGGTGTCCTTGGGTCTAAAATGAATTTCTTGTAGACAACATATTGATGGGTCTTGTTTTTTTTTTTTTAATCCATTCTGATTCCCTGTGTCTTTTGATTGGGGCATTTAGCCCATTTATATTCAGGTCAACATTGAAGTATATGAATTTAGTGCCATTGGATTGTCTATAAGGTGACTGCTACTGTATATTGTCTCTGTTCCTTTCTGGTCTGTTACTTTTAGGCTCTCTCTTTGCTTAGAAGACCCCTTTCAATATTTCCTAGAGGGCTGGTTTAATGTTTGCAAATTCTTTTAGTTTTTGTTTGTCCTGGAAGTTTTTTTGTTTGTTTGTTTTTATCTCTCCTTCTATTTTCAATGACAGCCTAGCAGGATATAGTATTCTTGGATACATGTTTTTCTCATTTACTGCTCTGAATATATCATGCCAGTCCTTTCTGGTCTGCCAGGTCTCTGTGGATAGGTCTGCTGCCAATCTAATATTTCTACCATTGTATGTTATAGAACACCTGTCCCAAGCTGCTTTCAGGATTTTCTCTTTGTCACTAAGACTTGTAAGTTTTACTATTAGATGATGGGTTGTGAACCTATTTTTTATTATTTTGAGGGGGGTTCTCTGTGCCTCCTGGATTTTTATGTTTGTTTCCTTTGCCATATTAGGGAAATTCTCTACTATAATTTGCTCCAATATACCTTCTGCCCCCTCTCTCTTTCTTCTTCTTCTGGGATAACAATTCTAATATTGTTTTGTCTTATGGTATCACTTATCTCTTGAATTCTCCCCTCGTGGTCCAGTTGTTTATCTCTCTTTTTCTCAGCTTCTTGATTCTCCATCATTTGGTCTTCCATATCAATAATTCTTTCTTCTGCTTCATGTATCCTAGCAATAAGAGCCTCTATTTTTATTGCACCTCATTAATAGCTTTTATGATTTCAACTTGGTTATATTTTAGTTCTTTTATTATATATATATATATATATATATATATATATATATATATATATATATTTTAGTTCTTTTATTTCTCCAGAGAGGGATTCTCTAGTAACTTCCATGCTTATTTTTGAGCCCAGCTTCCACCTTGATAATTGTCATTCTGAGCTCTAGTTCTGACATCTTACTAATGTCTATATTGAATAGGTCCCTAGCCATTGGTACTGCCTCTTATTCTTTTTTTTTTTTTTTTTTGAGGTGAGTTTTCTACCATGTCATTTTATCCAGATAAGAATAGATGAATGAGAGAACAAAACACCAAAATGGTAGCAATGATCCCAGAAAAATAAACACTAACCAAACCAGAAGAGCCCTGAAACTGGGAGGAGAAGAAAGGAGAAAGGGGGGAAGAAAAAACTA